>NC_082698.1:73845311-74177811 GCF_949987515.2 Delphinus delphis | reverse complement strand
AATCTGTGCCCCCTGCAGTGGAAGTGCAGAGTCCTAACCACTGGACAGCCAGGGAAGTCCCGAAAATGACCATTCCAAAGAGTACAATTCAGTAGCTTACACTACATTCACAGTGTTGTGAAGCCATCGCCACTGTCTAGTTTGAGAACATTTTTATCTCCAAAAGAAACTCTGTACCTGTTAAACAGTTGCTTCCCGTTCCCACCCTTCCCCCAAGCCCCTGGCTGCCACTAATCTGTTACTGTCTCAATGGATCTACCTATTCCAGATATTTCATATAAATGGAATCATACAATACGTGGCTTTGTGTATCTGGCCTGTTTTGCTTAGCATGTTTTCAAAGTTCATTCATTCTGAAGCATGCATCCATATTTTGCTCCTTTTTGTGGCTGAATATTATTCCATTATGTGGATATACCACATTTGTTGACCCACTCATCACTTAATGGACATTTGAGTTGCTACCACTTTTTGGTTATTATGAATAATGCTGCTGTGAGCATTTGTGTAAAATTTTTGTATGGATATAAGTTTTCAGTTTGCTTGGGTACATACCTGGGGTGGAATTGCTGGGTCATGTGATAATTCTATGTTTAACTTATTGAGGAAGACAGTGTATAGTTGGATCATGTTTTCTTAAATCTAATCTGAAAATCTCTGCCTTTAAATTTGATTATTTAGTTCATTCATATTTTTAAAGAAAGTTTTGCATTTTATTTTTTATTGAAGTATAGTCAATTTATAATGTGTTGATTTCTGCTGTACAGCAAAGTGATTCAGTTATACACATATATGCATTCTTTTTCATATTCTTTTCCATTATGGTTTGTCGCAGGATATTAAATATAGTTCCCTGTGCTATACAGTAGGACCTTGTGGTTTATCCATCCTATATATAAATTTGCATCTGCTAATCCCAAAATCCTAGTCCTTCCCTCCCCCTTCCCTCCCCCTTGGGAACCACCAGTCTGTTCTCTATGTCTGTGAGTCTTTCTGTTTTGTAGGTAGGTCTATTTGTGCCATATTTTAGATTCTACATATAAGTGATATCATATGATATTTGTCTTTCTCTTTCTGACTTACTTCACTTAGTATGATCATCTCTAGTTACATTCATGTTACTGCAAATGACATTGTTTCATTCTTTTTGATGGCTGAGTAGTATTCTATTGTCTATATGTACCATATCTTCTTTATCCATTCCTCTGTCGATGGACATTTAGGTTGTTTCTTTGTTTTGGCAGTTATGAATAGTGCTGATATGAACATAGGGGTGCATGTATCTTTTTGAATTATAGTTTTGTCTGGATATATTACCAGGAGTGGGATTGCTGATCATACTATAATTCTATTTTTATCTTTCTGAGGAACCTCCACACTGTTTTCCATAGTGGCTGCACCAACTTAATTCCTACCAACTGTGTAGAAGTGTTCCTTTTTCTCCACACCCTCTCCAGCATTTGTTATTTGTACTCTTTTAAATAATGGCCATTCTGACCAGTGTGAGTGGTACCCCATTGTAGTTTTGATTTGCATTTCTCTAATAATTAGCAGTGTTGAGCATCTTTTTGTGTGCCTATTGGACATCTGTATTTCTTCTTTGGGGAAATGTCTGTTTAGGTGTTCTGCCCATTTTTCGATTGGGTTGTTTGGTTTTTTTGTTGAGTTGTATGAGCTGTTTGTATATTTTGGAAATTAAGCCCTTGTCAGTTGTATCATTTGCAAACATTTTCTCCCATTTCGTATGTTGTCCTTTTGTCTTGTTGATGATTTCCTTTGCTGTGCAAAAGTTTGTAAGTTTGATTAGGTCCCATTTGTTTATTTTTAAAATTTCTATTGCCTGGGAGACTGACCTAAGAAAACATTGGTACAATTTATGTCAGAGAATGTTTTGCCTATGACCTTTACTAGGAGTTTTATGGTGTCTTGTCTTATAGTAAAGTCTTTAAGCCATTCTGAATTTATTTTTGCACATGGTATGAGGATGTGTTCTAACTTCATTGATTTACACTCAACTGTTCAACTTTCCCAGCACCACTTGCTGAGGAGTAGTTCATTCACATTTCATGTTATTATAGATATAGTTGGATTTATGTCTGCCATTTTACTTTTTGTTTTCTATACATCATATATATTCCCCCCCCCCCCGCCATTTCCTTCATTACTGCCTTCTTTTGTGATAGGTAGATATTTTCTGATGTACAGTTTTGATTCCCTTCTCATTTCTTTCCCTATATATTTTTAGTTATTTTCTTAACAGTTGCCTTGCATATTATAATTAACACCTTAATTTATAAAAATCTAGTTCAGATTCATACCAAGTTAGTTTCATTAGTATATAAAACTCTTATGTAGCGCCACCTCCATTGTGTTATTATCACAAATTAAATGTTTGTAAATTAGGTACTCATTGCCATAGGTTTATAATTATTGTTTTATGTAGTTGTCTTTAAAATCATATAGAATAAAAGGGGGAATTGCTAAATAAGATACGTTAATGTTGACTTTTATATTTATCTAAGTAGTTTCCCTCACCAGTGTACTGTATTTCTTCATATGGATTTGAGTTATGGTCTAGTGTCCTTTCATTTCAGCCTGAAGGACTCCCTTTTAGCATATTTCGTAGAGCAGGTGTGCTAGGGATGCACCCTGTCAGTTTTGGTTTTTTTATATCTGGTAATGTCATAATTCCTCTTTAATTTTTGGAGGATAGTTTTTCTAGATGTGGAATTTGGGGTTTTTATTCTCATTCAATTTTACTCTCTCAGCACTTTGGATATTTCATCCCACTGCCTTCTGGCCTCCACGGTTTCTGTTTAATGTTATTGATAACCCCTTGTATATTACAAGGGATCTCTATGCTTGCTTTCGGGATTCTCTCCTTGTCTTTGTCTTTCAACAGTTTGATTATAAAGTGTCTCAGTATGGATATCTTTGAGTTTATCTTACTTGGGATTTGTTGAGCTTTTAAAAATATGTATTCATTTCTTTCTTCAAGCATGGGAGGTTTTGGTCATTAATTTAAAAACTATTCTTTCTCCCCTTATCTCTCTCATGTCTCCTTCTGACACTCCCATAATCGATATGTTGGTATGTTTGATGGTGTCCCACAGGTCTCTTAGGATTTGTTCATTCTTCTTTATTGTCTTTTCTTTACGATCCTCAAATTGGGGATCACATTGGGCCTACCTTCAAGTTCACTGATTCAATCATCTGCCTGCTCAAACTTGCTGTTGGACCTTCAAGTGAACTCTGAGTTACAGAAGCTAAATTACAGTCAAGTGCTGATGAGAAGTTGGGGAATCCATTCTTACATTTCCTGACTCAGGCACAGCAGGCCAAGAATATTGAGTCCCTGATCACTCTCACTCCAGCTCACTTATTAGGCAGTGGTTCCACACCAGGAAAAGCAAACTGAGAAGGTCAGAGGCTACCACTCCCACCCAGTGACCTAGAGGAGTGTTCAAGAGATTTTTCCCTGGGGGAGAGGTCACCCATGAGAACACAGAGCTCCAAAGCTCTCTCCAGAGGAAGACTTTGTTTGAAACAGAGTGTGGGCAAATTCAAGCCTAAGAATTATCTAAAAAAGGATGGAGATTTTGGGAGAAGGCAAATAAGAGGTTGATAACTAGATGAGCAACAAGCTAAATTGTAGGTCAGCTAGTTTACCAGGAAGAACCAAAGAAAGAGATAGCTAAGAAAAACCCTCCTAGGGTCAGAAAAAAATCTAAAAATTACCCCTGCACAAATTAATTGGATCGGACTGCGGAGCAATTTATACTGAAGGACGTTATTAAAAACAATAGACTATCTACCATCAAGTAGTGGAGACTGACAGCTGGATGCGATGCCAAATGAGGTAGAGAGATGATCATAGAGATCAGGGAAGGAGACAGTCAGAGAGAGCTCTGCTAAAGCCACTGTCATCCCAGGGTGGCTGTGCACACATCCAATGCTGCACCCTCCGAGAAACAGAATGCTTCACTAGAAGAATTTTGCCAGGTCACTGAAAAAATAAAGAAGATCACAATAACAAAAGCAAGCCCTGGAGAGGAGGAAAAAGGGAATCAGTATCCAGAGTTTCTGCAATCTATTGCTTAAAATCTTCAGTCTTCAACAGAAGATCATAAGACATGCAGAGAAACATGAAAGTGTGACTCATACACCAGGAAAAAAGCAGGCAACAGAAAGTTCCTGTGAGAGGGCTCAGATGTTGGATTTAACAGGCAAAGACTTCAAAACAGTTATTAAAATATCTTCAAAGAAGATATGCTTAAGAGGAAAGAAGCTATGATGACAATGTCTCATCAAAAATAAAATATCAAAAAAATAGAAGTTATTAAAAAAAACCCAATGGAATTTCTGGAGTTAACCTTATAAAAATAATTATAAAGAATATTATGGGGCTTCCCTGGTGGCGCAGTGGTTGAGAGTCCGCCTGCCGATGCAGGGGACATGGGTTCGTGCCCCGGTCTGGGAAGATCCCACATGCCGCGGAGCGGCTGGGCCCGTTAGCCATGGCCGCTGAGCCTGCGCGTCCGGAGCCTGTGCTCCGCAACGGGAGAGGCCACAACAGTGAGAGGTCCGCGTACCGCAAAAAAAAAAAAAAAAAGAATATTATGAACAGTCGAATGCAGCAAATTAGATAATTTAAATGAAATTCCTAGAAAGACACAAACTACTGAAACTGACTCAAGAAGAAATACAGGGGCCTCTCTGGTGGCACAGTAGTTAAGAATCCACCTGCCAATGCAGGGGACACGGGTTCGAGCCCTGGTCCGGGAAGATCCCACATGCCACGAAGCAACTAAGCCCGTGCTCCGCAACTACTGAGCCTGTGCTCTAGAGCCCGCGAGCCACAACTACTGAAGCCTGCAGGGCTAGAGCCCGTGCTCCACAACAAGAGAAGCCACCGCAGTGAGAAGCCTGTGCACCAGGACGAAGAGCAGCCCCTGCTTGACGCAACTAGAGAAAGCCTGTGCACAGCAGCGAAGACACAACACAGCCAAAAATAAATAAATAAAATAAATAAATTTATATATAAAAAAAGAAGAAATAGAACAGCTGAACCGACCTATGACAAGTGAAGAAATTAAATAGTAATCAAAATATTACCCTCAAAGAAAAGTCTAGGTTCAGATATCTTTACTGGTAAGTTAAACCAAATATTTAAAGATGAATTACTACCAATCCTTCACATACTCTTCAAAAAATAGAATACTAGGAAACACTTTCCAACTCATTCTATGAGGCTAATATTACTGTGATTCCAAAGCCAGACAAAAACATCACAAGAGAGTAAAACTATAGACCAATAACTCTTATGAATGTAGACACAAATTACTCAACAGAATACTAGGAAGCTGAATTTAGTAATATATAAAAAGGACTATATACAATAACTAAATGTGGTTTATCCAAGGAATGCAGGGTTAGTTTAGCATCCCAAAACAATTAATGTAATATAGCATATTAACAAAGGACAAAACTCATGGTCATCTCAATTGATGCAGAAAACTCACTGGACAAAATTCAATACTTTAATAACAACAGTCATCAAATTGGGAATAAAAGGGCCCTTCCTCATCCATCTAAATAGCATCCACGAAAAGCCCATAGCTAACATCACACTTAATGGTGAAAGACTGAGGAGGTTCCCCCTAAAATCAAAACCAAGACAAGCATGTCTGCTCTTGCCACTTCTATTTAACATTGTGCCAGAAGTTATACCCTGGCAATTTGGCAAGAAAAGGAAATAGAAGGCATCCAGATTGGAAAGGAAGAAGTAAAATTCTCTATTTGCACATGGCATGATCTTTCACGTGAAAAATCCTAATGAATCCACTAAAAACTTATTAGAACTAATAAACAAGTTCAGCAAGGTTGAAAGATACAAAATCAATAGACAGAAATCAATTGTAGCTGTGAACACTTGAAATGAACATTCCCAATGTGAAAATTTTAAAAACTCCATTTACAATAGCATCAAAATAATAAAATATTTAGGAATAATTTAACAAAAGTGCAAGAATTAGATACTGAAAACTATAAAATATTGTTGAAAGAAATGAAAGAAAACCTAACTAAATGGAAGCACATCCATGTTCATGGAGTGGAAGACAGTATCATTAAGTTGGCAACACTCCCCAAATTGATCTACAGTTGTAAAAATCCCTATAAAAATTCCAGCTTGTTTCTTTGAAGAAGTTGACAAGCTGATCCTAAAATTCATATGGAAGTACAAGGGACCCAGAATAGTGAAAATAATCTTTAAAAAGAACAAAATTGGAAGGCTCATCCTTTTCTATTTCAAAACTTTCTGCAAAGCTACAATAATCAAGACAGTGTGGTACTGGCATAATGCCAGGCTTTACAGACCAGTGGAATAGAACTGAGAATCCAGAAATAAACTCTCACGTTTATGATCAATTGATTTTATTTATTTATTTTTAAGCATTTTAAAAAATTAATTTTTTTTTTTTGGCTGCGTTGGGTCTTCGTTGCTGCGCACGGACTTTCTCTAGTTGCAGCGAGCAGGGGCTACTCCTTGTTGCAGTGCACGGGCTTCTCATTGCAGTGGCTTCTCTTGTTGTGGAGCATGGGCTGTAGGTGCACGGGTTTCAGTAGTTGTGGTGCATGGGCTCAGTAGTTATGGCTCGCGGGCTCTAGAGCACAGGCTCAGTAGTTCTGGTGCACGGGCTTAGTTGCTCCGTGGCATGTGGGATCCTCCCGGACCAGGGCTCGAGCCCATGTCCCCTGCATTGGCAGGCAGATTCTTAACCACTGTGCCACCAGGGAAGTCCTGATCAATTGATTTTATACAAAGGTTCTAAGTCAGTTCAATAGGGGAAGATTAGACTTCAGCAATGATGCTGGTACAACTGGCTATCCACATGCAGACCAATGAAGGTAGAACTCTACCTCACACCATGTATAAAAATGAACTCAAAGGGAATCAAATATTGAAATGTAAAAGCTAAAACTATTAAAATCTTAGGAAACATGGGTGTGGTTTTTCATGTTTTTGGATTAAGCGATGATTTCTTACACACAGTATGAGGCAGATGTTGGAAGGAGAGGTTACAAAGGGAACTTACTTAACTGGATGGGAGACAGTGGATGAGTTCATTATCTTGATTATGGTAATAGTTTCATGAGTGTATACAGATGTGTCAAAACATCAAATTGTACACTTTAAATGTATGTAGTTTATCGTATGTCAATTTTACCTCAAGAAAGCTGTTTCCTAAAAAAAAAAAAAAAAAGATATCTGAGCATCCAGATGGTTGTATCAAGCCAGTCAGTGACTATTTGGAGGACAGTTCTTCATCGATGAGCCAGTTTGCTTTTACGTTCACACATTCCTGACTTGAGAGCATAGCCGATTAGGATCTCATCTTTATGATGATCTCCTGTAGAAATCTGAGCTAGTCGTGGGCTTTGACTTACATCCACTGCTCACCAGGAAGTCATAAAACTCAAGTTCAAGTTCACCTTGTTTGGCAAATTCCCTCAGGCCAAATACTGGCAGTGGATCTTGGCTTGTCTTTCTGGATTTCCATATTGTCTAAATGTTTTGACTTGAGAAGTTCTTATTTTTCTGGCTCTTTCATGCATTTTAGAAGATTATTTTTATACTTTGTCCAGCTTTTTCGTGGAAGACCTGATCTAGGTATCCAGCCAACCGTATGATCAAAAAGTGTCCAGAATGTTCCAAGTTTTAAGTTTCCAAATTATATAATTTCAAATTATGCAATGCATTTTGTCTCTAAGATTTTGCAAGATCTGAGAGATGTGTCTTATCCACAGAGGAAACTGACATCTTTTCCTTCCTACCCCAACTCCCCCTACTCGACTCCGCCCATAACCTGTGCTTGCAGCCTGTGCAGGGCCAGGGAGTCCTGGAGCCCTCTGTGTCCTAGACTCCAGTTCTGACCTTCTTTGGGCCATGGGCTTCTTTAAAAATTGATGAAAGCTAGACGAGAACACACAGACCAAAGCATAGCGGACAGTTTCTGTTGAACACAACTTCAGGAGGCCTGTGCATCCTGCGCAGTGGGATCCCCTGATTCCGGGACGAGGACTGCCCTCACCCCTCTGAGGCACATCTGTGGGTTTGCTGCTGGAAGGACAGGGGGCAGCAGGGCCTCAGCTGTGGGTGTTCTGCTGTGAACCAGCTGCACCTGTGTTGCACGCCAAGACCGTGATAAAGGGCTGCTAACGCAGAGTCAGAGGTGGCCCACCTCCTCCTGGGCTCCTCTGAGCCTCAGCAGAGACTCTGGCCAAGGAGTGAGGTCTCTGGCAGACGTCTGGGCTTGTGAGCCATCCAGAGCACTGTCCTTGGCAGGGGCAAGATGGTCAGGTCGGCGACTGGGTGCTTCCGAGTTCACGTAGGCTTTTTGTTGGGATGGGAGCTTCTCAGGTCAGGACCTCGCTCACACGGGCAGGCAGCTGCTCCTGGCACCAAGCACCCTGCTAGAGGCGTCTGTCCAGCTGTCAGAGTGGGAGCCTTCTCCCTGCCCTGGGTAGCCCTCTCAGCCTTGATGAGATCATACTAGGGGCGTGGTGCTGCCATCTGTGGGGCTCTAGGACAGAGAACTGGGAGCAAAAGCAGACGTATGTGCTTCGGGTGGCATGCGCGCCCGCGGTCCCCAGAGGAGCAGATGGGCTCAGGTGACGGGGAGGGCCTTGCAGAGCCAGCCCAGGAATGGCCAGGGCAGCTTCCGTATCCCCTTCACCCCAGGCCCCTCTGCGCCTCACTTACTGGGAAAACAGCCACCCCTGACCACCTGCCCACTGGCCCCTCCTGCAGAAGATACTCCAAGAAGCAACTGTTAGAATTTTCTCAGGGCTAATAGTTGTTGGCTGTCTCCAAAGTACATTCAGCTGTCCTTGGGGCTCAGCCAGCCCTACACACAGGAGGGACAAGGCCAACATAGACAGAGACTCAGCCACACAACTCAAGGCTTCCACCTCTGGGGCCTCCCAAGCCTCTTTTTAGAAGGTCTTTCTGTTTACGCAGTATTCGCTTTGTGATTGTTTACAAAGATTGTCCCGACGATATATTAAAACCACATATTGGACTTCCCTGGTGGTGCAGTGGTTAAGAATCTGCCTGCTGATGCAGGGGACACAGGTTTGAGCCCTGGTCCGCAGATCAACTAAGCCCATGCACCACAGCTACTGAGCCTGTGCTCTGGAGCCCGCGAGCCGCAACTACTGCAGCCTGCGCACCTAGAGCCCGCGCACCGCAATGAGGAGTAGCCTCTGCTCACCACAACTAGAGGAAGCCCCCACGCAGCGACGAAGACCCAACACAGCCAAAAATAAAATATAGATAAATAAATAAATTTATTAAAAAAAAACCCCACATATTGTTTTCCAAATTTAGACTCTCTCAGAGGTGGTCTGTGCTCCAAGGGTGACATTTCCAGAGCTGCTGCCTGGGTGCCGCAGAGCAGACCCTGACTCAGCCCCTCGCTCCTGACAGAGCCCTCTCCCTCTCAGAGGAAGACAGGTCAGCTCAGCGCCCTGAATCTGAGTCTCAGAGGGCTCTACCCAAGTCCTGCCCTGTTCTTACTGCCTGTGTGACCTTGGGTGAGACACTGACCCTCTCTGGGCCTCCGTTTTCTCCTCTGTCATAGGAGGAAACCACCCTTGCCTAGCTCACCGTGCTATGATGGTTAGTGGAGTGCCCGACGTAGTGCAAGCACTCACAACAGTAATGATCCTGCTTATGCCATATCATCACTGTTTCTAAGACGTCCCTGAACAGCCAGGTGTGAGGCCTCCCACAGACTGGCTCTTCCTGACTCCCAGCAAGCCTGTCCCACACGCACACCCACGTGCTGCCTGGTTTCCGCGGGCCCCTCTGCTGGGCATTACTCCTCCAAGGGGCCAGCACTGCCACTCCTGGGGACAGAAGGCTGGGGAGAGTGTTCTCCAGCTCCGTCTGCTCCTCAGGCACCTGTGAACGGCACCACCTGTGTCCCCCGCCTAGTCCCACCCTGGCTTGGCCTCCAATGTCAGCCTGGACACGGGTCCCAGCCCAGCCAGCAGGAGCTGGGCGAGAAGGAGCCCAGTTCAGGCCATTTCTCTGTGCCTGAACCCAGTGTCTGTTGACCTGAATTTTTTTTTGTAATTTATTTTTGGCTGCCTTGGGTCTTCGTTGCTGCGCGCGGGCTTTCTCTAGTTGTGGCGAGCGGGGGCTACTCTTTGTTGCAGTGCGTGGGCTTCTCATTGCGGTGGCTTCTCTTTGCTGCGGAGCATGGGCTCTAGGCGTGTGGGCTTCAGTACCTGTGGCATGTGGGCTCAGTAGTTGTGGCTCGCAGGCTCCAGAGCACAGGCTCAGCAGTCGCGGCGCACGGGCTTAGTTGCTCCGCGGCATGTGGGATCTTCCCGGGCCAGGGCTCGAACCCATGTCCCCTACATTGGCAGGCAGATTCTTAACCACTGCGCCACCAGGGAAGTCCCTGACCTGACTTATTGATCAACACTGAACCAGCCCAGGAGCCTGAAACCAGAGCCTACTCTGCGCTGGGAGGAGAGCCGGCTGCCACCCCACCAGCCCGAGTGGGTGTGCCCAGGCCCCGAGCAAGGGCCTCCCACAGCCCCGGCCTCCTGTGCTCCCAGCCCCGTGCAGTGCTCATTCATGGACAGTGGCCCGATGTGGGCTTGGTGTCTCCCCGTGAGCCCCCAGTCTAATGCTGGGGATCCCTCCTCCCAGCTGGGTCCCCTGCCTTGTCTGTCATCCCCCCCCCGCTCCTCATGGGGAGCTCATGTGTCGGGGCCTCTGTGTCTTTTGTCCTGGGACAGGCTGGGCCTGGGAGGGCAGGAAGGACATGGGCTGAGGGGGCGGCAGCTCCAGCTGCTGCGTCAGGATGGGGACCCGAAGTCCCCGAGGGGGAGGTCCGAGAGGCGGGGAGGAGTGCCGAGGGGGCACTGGGCAGATGCGTCGTCCTGGAGCAGGGGTTTCCTGGGGACAGCAGGTGGCCGGGTGTGCTGGCCATGCTGGCTCACAGGCTTGGAGACTGAGAGCGATGACATCGTGGGCTCCGGCCTCCTGCCCAGAGGTCCTCCTGGGGAGGTGCCTGCTCTGGGCTCCATCGACGACCAGACCCTCTCTTAGCCCAGAGACACTGGGAGGAAAGGGCTCTTCTCCCTCTGGGCACCATTCCCGGCCGCCCCTGGGCCCGAGGCCACCAGGCCTTGCCTCTGCCTTCTCACACGAAGCTCCAGTGATCACCACGGCAAACCTTTCTGAGCGCTCTGCCTGCCAGAGGTCGTGGGCATCATCAGTTCACAGCCAGAGTGTCCTGTAGGATGAAAGCCAGTTCAGAGCCCTCCTCTGTCCAGAGTACAAGTCAGATCGCCACGGGGCCTGTGAGGCTTGCGCGGCGGCCGGCTGCCCCCGCCTGGAGGAGGCCTCAGCCCACACTGGCTCTCGCCTGTCCACCTGAAGGGCTCCCGGACACAGAGGAGCAGGACGGGTTGAAGGCGGGCCTGGAGAGCTGGCCAAGGTGGCGGGATGCGTCAGGAGCCATGGGACCCAGGGGGACCAGTCGACCTGGCCTGGAGCAGCATCTCCCAGCTGGGACAGTCATCCGGTCAGAAGGACAGAGGGGCTCAGGACGCCGTTGGGTGGGATCCTCGGGTTTTGGTACTGCGTTAGCCACGGGTGGGTGTAGAAGAAAATGGTCCAAGTCCGTGTGGGGCTTACAGGAGGGCTGCTCCACTGCCACGGCCAACCCAGAGGACACTCGCTTGGCCAGGCCATGATTTCCGTGGCAGCCTTTCTGTGAGCTTTCACGCTGGGGGTGCCAAGCCATCGGCCACAGTGGAGAGACTCGAGGCCCTGAGCCCAGATGGCCTCCGCCCTCTGCCTGTGGAGGATAACAGGACATCTGTGTTTTCCACTTTCCTTAGCTGCAAAAGGGGCCACAGGCCTCTTCAGTGGGGTTGTCAGGAAGATTCAACAAGATGTTGTACTAAAAATGAGAGCACTAATATACTGAGCGCTTTCCACGGGCCCATCTGTCTTTTAGCTCCTTTGACCCCCACAACCAAAGCATGGCAGTTAGACCCTGGCTGTGGTCCTCATTTTAGGGGTGAGGAAATAGAGATGCTGAGTTGCTCGTTAGGGCAAGTGGTGGTACCCAGCTCGGAGGCCAGGTTCCTGGCCTTCACTGCTGCGGGTCAGCGTCTGGGGCTCCAGAGGGCGTCTGTTCCCACCGTGTCCTCAAGGAGGGGCCTCTCCAGCTCACCCCTCCCCGGCACTCCAGCCACAGAAACCCACGGTGACATGGCCACTCCCTGCTGCCCTTCTGCTTAAGGTTTGGAATTCAGAAGTCCCTTGAACTTTAATGGGAAAAACATTATATCTTTAGGTATATTACTATCTAATGGAAATTTAGCATTTAGGCAACAAACTGCAATGGTATAAGCAGTAATGATGGCTTGACACCAAAGGACATCATGTTTTTACATAGCATTACAGATGTTTAAAATGTTTATGCCCCAAAATACTTCGAAAAGACAGCAATTATTATTAGACCTGCCCACAGATCTCATTATTTAACATGTTGATAAAGAAGCCCGTGGATTACTATGTCTCAAATCTGCTTTTAACTATTTTGATGATTGTCTATTTATTTGGTGTCCTCTGTAATCATATGTATTTTTATTTTATGCATTTAAAAATATTATTATAAGAAAGGGCCCAAAGGCTCCACAAGATGCCTGAGGAAGGTCAAGAGCCTGTTCTGAAGGCTCATGGTCTCCTCTTGTTGAGGGTCTCCACGTGGCCCTGAGCACAGGGCGGCATGTCTGTCTCCTGGTGTGTAATGGGCCTTCAACAAATAACTGAACTTCATGCAAGACAGACCCTGCCCAGCCCACTAGCTTTAAACCTCAGCAAGTTGTATCACCTGTCTGGGCCCCCTTTTTTTTTTTAACCTTCTATTTTGAGATAACTGTAGATTTCCAGGTAGCTGTAAGAAATAATACAGAGAGATCCCCTGTCCCCTGTGCTGTTTCCCACAATGGTAACATCTTGCAAAACTGTAGCACAATATCAAAACCAGGATACTGACAGTGAGACAGAACATTTCCATCCCCACCAGGATCCCTCCTGCTGTCTTTTATAACCACCCCACTTCCCTCCCATCCCTATCCTTCCTTAACCCCTGGAAACCACTAATCGGTTGTCCATTTTTATAAGTTTGTCATTTCACAAATGTTATATGAATGGAATCATTACATTATGAACCTTCTAGCATTGGTTTTTTCACTCGTCCCCTGGAGAGCCATCCAAGTTATTGTGTGTATCAACAGTTGATTCCTTTCTAATAGAAACGGAAAATACTGAAAGTACTCCATGATACTGCAGTTTGCTTAACCTTTCACCTACTGAAAGGCATCTGAGTTGTTCCCAATTTTAGGTTATTATGAAAAAGCTGCTATGAACTTTTACGTACCAATTTTTATGTGAATGTAAGTCTTAATTTCTCTGAGATAAGTGCCCAGAAGTGCAATTGCTGGATTATATGGTAATTGCATGTTTATATATAAAAAAACTGACAAACTGTGTTCCAGAGTGACTGTACCGTTTTCTATTCCCACCAGCAACACAAACATGATCCAGTTTTCCACATCCTCACCAGCATTTGATGTCACTGTTTTTTATTTTAGCCATTTCAATAGGTATATAGCGATATCTCACAGTGGTTTTAATTTGCATTTCTCTAATGGCTAATAATCATGAACATGTTTCATGGATTTATTTGCCATCTGTATATAGACTTTTTTTTTTTTTTGTGGTACGCGGGCCTCTCACTGTTGTGGCCTCTCCCGTTGCGGAGCACAGGCTCTGGACGCGCAGGCTCAGCGGCCATGGCTCACGGGCCCAGCCGCTCCGCGGCATGTGGGATCTT
Organism: Delphinus delphis; assembly: GCF_949987515.2. Taxonomy (NCBI): domain Eukaryota; kingdom Metazoa; phylum Chordata; class Mammalia; order Artiodactyla; family Delphinidae; genus Delphinus; species Delphinus delphis. The sequence continues at coordinate 74,163,880 of NC_082698.1, read as the reverse complement.
CCCAGATGGGGGCACAAACCCGTGTCCCCTGCATCGGCAGGCGGACTCTCAACCACTGCGCCACCAGGGAAGCCCTAGACTTTTATATGATATGTCTGCTCATGTCTTTTGCCCATTGTCTAATTGGATTATTTGAGTTTTCAAAAAAACTATTGCATCTTGAGAGTTCTTTATTTATTCTAGATACTAAAAGTCTGTGTCAGATACGTATTTTACAAAAATCTCCTGGTCTGTTGTTTTTTTCACCACTTAACAGGGTCTTTCACAGAGCAAAAGTTTTTACTTATTTTTATTTTTTTATAAATTTATTTTATTTATTTATTTTTGGCTGCATTGGGTCTTCATTGCTGTGTGCGGGCTTTCTCTAGTTGTGGCGAGCAGGGGCTACTCTTCATTGCAGTGCATGTGCTTCTCATCGTGGTGGCTTCTATTGTTGCAGAGCACGGGCTCTAGGCACGCGGGATTCAGTAGTTGTGGCTCATGGGCTTAGTTGCTCCATGGCATGTGGGATCTTCCCGGACCAGGGATCGAACCCGTGACCCCTGCACTGGCAGGCAGATTCTTAAGCACTGTGCCACTAGGGAAGTCTGCAAAAGTTTTTAATTTTAAGGAAATTCAATAGTTTTGGTGTCAAATCTAAGAAATCTGGTTAGTCCTAAATTCTAAAATTTTTATCCTATATTTTTCTGAAAGTTTTATAGTTTTACATTTACATCCATGATGCATTTTGAGTTAATTTTTGTATGAGGTATAAGAGCTAGCTCAAGATTCCTTATTTTTGCCTTTATGTCAACTGCTCTAGCACCATTTGTGAAAAGGCCATCTTTCCTCCACTGAATTGCTTTTGTACCTTCGTCAAAGATCAGTTGGGCATATTTGTGTGGGTCTATTTCGGGATGCTATTAATCTATGATGTGTCTCTCCCTCTGCTGATACCACATTATCTTGATTAATAAGCTTTAATATCAGGCAGAGTGATTCCTTCCACTTTATTCTTCCTTTTTAAGATTATTTTTGCTGTTCTAGGGCCTGTGCCTTTTTTAGAATAAGCTTTTCTATGTCTACAAGGAAATCTTGCTAGCATTTTGATCAACCTGTAGATCAGTTTGGGAAGAATTGACCTGGTTCCTATGTTGAGTCCTGTACATGTTTTGTTACATTTACACCGAAATATTTCATTACTTTGGGGTGATTGTAAATGATCTTGTTTTTAGTTGGTTCATCATTAGTGCACAGAAACGAGATTGATGTTTTGAGTGCTGATCATGTATACCACAACTTTGCTGAACACACTTATTAATTGTAGGAGTTTTATGTAGATTCCTTGGAATTTTCTATGTAGACTATCAGACATATGCAAATAAGGACAGTTAATTTCTTCTTTTCCAATCTGTATGCCTTTTCTTTTCTTTTTTCTTTTCTTTTCTTTTCTTTCTCTTTCCCTTTTTCTTTTCTTTCCTTTATTGTAGTGGGTAGAACTTCTAGTACTATATTGAATAAGTGAGGTGAGAACAAACATCCTTGCCTTGTTCTCAATCTGAGAAGAAAAGCAACCAGTTTTTTATCCTTAAGTATGTTGTTAGCTATAGTTTTTTTGTAGATGATCTTTCTGAGGTTGAGGAAATTCCCCTCTATTCCTTGTTTGCTGAGAGCTGTTATCATGAATAAATATTGGATTTTCTTGAATGCTTTTTCTGCATCAACTGATATGATGATGTGATCTTTCTTCTTTAGCCTCTTGGTAGGGTGTATCACACTGATTTTGTAAATGTGGAACCAGCCTTGCATACCTGGAATAAGTCCCAGCTGGTCATGGTGTATAATTCCTTTGATAGGTTGCTGAATTTGATTTGCTAATTATTTTGTTGAGGATTTTTGTGTTGAAATTCATGAGAGATATTGGTCTTTAGTTTTCCTTTTGTGTGCTATCTTTGTCTGGTTTTGGTATCAGGCTAATACTAGGCTCATAAAATGAGTTGAGAAGTATACACTCTGCTTCTATTTTCTGGAAAAGATTGTATAAAATTGGCATTAATTCTTCATAAGTGTATGGAAGACTTTTCCAATAAGCCATCTAGGCCTGGAGGGTTCTTTTAAATTTCAAATTCATTTTTTGAAGTTGTTATAGGACTATTCAGGATGTGTATTTCATACTGGTTGAGTTTTGGTAGTTTGTGCGTTTTGAGGAATTGGTCCATTTGTTCTATGTTGTCGAGTTTATGAGTATAAATTGTTTGTAGTATTCCCTTTAAATGGCTGCAGGGTCTGTCATGATATCTCTGTTTCATTCTGGATGTTAGTGATTTCTGTAGTGATTTGTGTCTTCTCTATTTTACCTTCAACAGTCTTGCCAGAGGTTTATTTTTTTCAAGGAACCAGAGTTTTGTTTCATTGTTTTTCTCTATTGTTTTCCTGTTGTCAGTTTCGTTGACTTCTACCCCATCTTAGTTTCCTTCACTCTGCTTGCTCTGGGTTATTTCTGCTCCTCTTTCTTTATGTTTCTTGGCACAGTTATTTAGATTGTCAGTTTGAGCCTTTGCCTCTTTTGTTTTCTTTCTTCCTTTCTTTTTCGTTCTTTCTTTTGGCTTTCTTTCCTTCTTTCTTTTGACTTTCTTTTCTAATGTTAGCATTTAGTGCTATACATTTGTGAGCCTCAGGTGTTCTCATTTGCAAATGAAAGATTAACTGAGGCATGTGTATAGAAAAGACAGAGGAAACTGGTCAAGGAAGGACCAGCTCTGTCCCCTCTCAGCCTGGTTCTTGGCTTGGTTATTTCAGCTCCGAGATTCCTCATCAGAAAGTAGAGATCATATACGCATTGTGATGGATACAATGTACACGTTGTAATGGACTTCTGGGAAGACGGAGGCTTCCTGTCTCAGAGCATGGTTCCCACACAGAGCAGATCTTCAGCAAACTTCTAACAGTTTGATTCTGTGATTAACTTAAAAATAACATTTATTTTCCATTATGAAATAATTACATTCTCATTGGAGAAAGTTTGGAAAATATCAAAGACTGCAAAAAAACAATGTATTTAAAAACTTTGCCCCTTCCACCACTCCTTGGCCACTGCTCATCTAGGGGAGACACCTCCCAGGCATTTCTGATATGACCTTTTTTAAAAATAAAATGCATATGTATTTTGAACTCTTTCACTTAGCGATATCTCAAGCCTATCTTTGTGTTATTAAATATTTTTCTGAAATACAGTTTTAACATATGTAGATATATACTGTAAGTCCTCAGTTAGTGTATATTTAAGTGTTTCTAATTTTGGCCATTGTAAGTTGAATTTTGTGAACAAATTCATGCATGAATCTTTGGGTCTGTCTCTGATTGTTTCTTTAAGATAAATTCCTAGAAAGGGAACTTTGGTGTCAAAGGATATGGTTGTTTTTAAGATCGCCCTCTGGAAAATTTATTCCCAGATCCACTCCCACACAGTATACCCTACATTCTCCTATGTGGAAAGTTTGATTATTTTAAAAAGACTACATTTGCCTTTAGTTTGGGTGAAATCTTATACCTTGTTGTTTTAATTTGCATTCCTCGTAGTAAATCACGGGTAACTCTCAATGCTTAACTCACAGGTATAAAGAAAGATCTCATCTTGGTCTTTCTTAAACTCAACTTGCTTTTACTCCAAGCTTGGAACTTGCCTGTGGGGCAGTAGCCTCAGTGACCCTTCTGCACTGGTTACCACTGAGACCCCCGAGGTCCTGGTATGCACGAACCCTTCAGTTTCGCAGCCTTTGCTGCTCCTTCCCCACCTTGGCCGTAAGACGCCCCCCTTACCCTCAGGCAGGAGCAGGGCTCTGGATCCTTCTGCTGATGCAGCACCCACCCCTTCCTGGCTCTGCAAAGCCCCTGGCCCCTTTCTGCTTCTCAAATGCTCTGTCTGCCTACTCCTGCCAGGACACCCAGCATCTTTAGGCTCTTAAGGTAGTGGCTACCCACTGGGCTCTCACCAGTTTCTGAGAAGGCAGAACAGAAAACAACATACAATTTAGCAGCTTGCAAAAAAATCACCTTGCTATGCGAGCCAGCCTCCGCGGATTGCCAGCCCGCCTGCCTCCTCAACAATGTGACCACTTTTGTTCCCAGGTCCTGTTCACCACCTCCTTATTGAATTATAGGAGATCTTTATACAATAAGACAACAATCTTTTGGTCATCGTTCAAGTGACGACATTTCCCCCGAGGGCGGTGTTATTTGCCTTTGAACTCTGCTGGGAGCTTTGTGTGTTCATTTTGTTTTCCTTTTAAATTCTGATGTGAGTTGAAGCCTTCTTTTTTTTTTTTTTAACTGTTTTCGCTGTGTTTTTAATGATTGGAAAGGCCTTCCCCATGCTCACCATTCGCTTTTTATGATTTCTTTGTTAATTTTGGAACTTAAATTGTTCTGGGATGCATTTCAGGGTATTATAGTGTGAGGTGCTCCCATTTTCTCGCTGGGTATCGGGTGCACCAGTGCCTGCTATGAAGCACCTTCCGTCCACGCTTGGCATTTGCCGGGCTGAGTGCAAGGCCCTGGGTCTCCTGAGGGCAAGGAAGGCAGTGGTGCCGAAGCCGAGAACCCCACAGGCCCCCATGGTGGCATCGCTTTGCAGTGGCTGAGGCCCAGCGCTCACAGACACCCTGAGCTGTGAGGAGACCCTCACTGCTTCCTTCCTGTGAATCAGAGGCACGAGGGGCTCTTCCACTTCCTCCCAACATCGGGAGCCACGTGGCTGACTCCCTCCTCTGCTGGGTGCGTAAGGCCCTCTGGAGTGGTTTCCCTTTCTCCCGGGCCTGGCCAGTGTTCCCAGGGCTCAACAGAACTTATTCCAAACAAAGAGAACTTGTGACCTAGGGCATGTTAGAAGCTGTTGGGTGATAGCCCTATAGCAACTGGGGCCGGGACTCCTGAGATCAGGCCCCTTAGCTCCTGGCCGTGTCAGGGGCTGGGGTCTCCTAAGATAGGGAGCCTGTCACCCCTCTTGTTCTCTGTTCTCTGTTTCCCACTTGCGTCTTCACCAAAATTGTGTTGGGCGGGGCGGGGCGAGAGAATGAGCTGGGGAGCAGATGCAGAACAGAGACCCAGAGCAGAAGCTGCCGTCTTTGAATGGCCGCAGAGGCCAGTGCTGTCTTCCCGGGGCCGTGCTGGGGAGCGGATGTGATCCTTCTTAAGATGTCATCTGAGGGCCCTAAAGTAAATTAGGAGGCACTTTCAGTCACTGTAATTAAAGGCGAGACAATTACCCAGACAAGGAGCCCTTAACCCCGCGGAGTGAGAGTCAATGGCACACCCGCGGGGTCCGCCTTTGTTGTCACCTCCCCAGCCTCGGTCGCTGCTAGGACTGAGCTTGCCTCCCGCCCCTGGCAGCCCCTGCCCAGGGCGCTCCTTACGGGCCCCCCGCCTCAGCTGAAGCTGGGGGAGGTGGTGTGTGGAGCGGCCACTTGCTGACCCCAAAGCACCAGCTTGGGGCTCAGATGCAAAGAGGGGGCATCTATCTTGCATCTGGCATCTGAACAAGACGAAGAGATCCATCAAGTGCAATTAGGTGAACAGCTCCTTCCTGCTCTGCTTAGCTGACTAATTCAATAGGAGCCAAACCAGAGGCCTGGGCCGGGAGAGGCACTCCCAAATCGAATGAAGGCCTCACTTCTGCAGCCCGGCCCGCCAGCATTAACATGTCAGCTTCCGCTCAGGAGTCAGGCCGGGGCCATCCCCGCCTCAAGAGGTACCAGGGTCCTGCTGCCACTACCCTGGCCTCCTCCCCACAGGCAGGGGCTCAGGAAGGAAGGGGACTTGTAATGCCGTCCACAGGGCACAGGAAGCACCGCAGTCGCCACGCAGGCCTGTTCGCAGCTGACCTCCTTCTGTGATAGCGTTCCCTTCTCCGCAGAGTGCCGTGCTCTGAGTGTTGCTCAGGCCAGTTAGGCCCTGTGGCTTCCCTTATGGGGCTCGAGCCCAAGGCTGTGTCCCAAATGCCCTCTGTGTCCCTCAACACCCAGCCTGGATGGGTTCCTTCACTGAGCTCAAATCTTAGACCCAGAGACCTGGCATCTCGGGACTCGAGGAGATTAGAGAGACCATCAAGTTCAACTCCTACCTACCTCACCTGGGATGCCGTTAAGAGCAAGGTCTCAGCTGAGGTTCAGGAGACACGGAGATGTGAGATTAAGGTTAAGTCCAGCTGAGGTTCAGGAGACACGGAGATGTGAGACATGTATGCCTTGTTAAGGATGAGGCATTGTGATGTTTGTTAACTTCTTAGTGTGTGTTTTATCAGTCATTAGAATTAGAGTGTTTTCCTGTGACTCATTCAATCCCACTGAACTTCCGAGGCACTTTCTGCAGAGAAAGGTGTAGCATAACCCCTCCTAGGGGGCAGCCTGATGCAAGGATGAGCCATCCTTCCCACTCACAGTGGGGTCGAGGTCCAGCACCTTCAGGGTACCACTAGCACCTCTGGGGCCGGTGCTCGCTGTTCGAGTGCACTCACTCCATCTCTGGACCAGCATAACTACCTGGAAGCTCTTGAAATGATTTATTTTCATAGACTTTTTAGGATAAATAGGTCCGTACCTTTGGCACCCTCAGTTGGGATAATGGATTTTTTATCGTTCTGTTGTGCTTTGTCTGTGTGCTTTCGTTGTTGTTTCGATTCGGTTTGTATTAAAAGTAATACCTGCACATGATCGATTTCAAACAATACTGAATTGGTGAAATATGTAAAATTAGAAGTCCACCTCCCAACAGTCTCTCTCTTCCACAGTAACTGCTATTAGCCATTTACCGTGTATACTTTCAGAAAAAAACGTTTATGCAATACTCAGCCTCCATACAGCGAGCATCATACCATACACTCCTCTGAATCATGATGCAAAAGCTACTCCTTTTTCTAAGTTTTCTGGTAGATTGATCATGGTACCGTGGCTAAGCATGGTGGACTTTGAAGCTGTTTCCAGCCGTTGGCCCCTGCAGACAACACTCCAGGACATTTTACAGGAAATTTTACTTGGTGAATTTTGCAAGTATATGTTCTTAGGATCATCTCCTGGTAGTACAACACCCCGCCCCGCCAAAATCCATCTGGGCCAAAGCATACGTGGAAATAAGTTGTTGGGTTTTTTTAAATATTTATTTTATTTATTAATTTTGGCTGTGCTGGGTCTTAGTTGCGGCACGCGGGACCTTAGATGCAGCGTGTGGACTTTTTTTTTTTTTTTTTTTGCAGTACGCAGGCCTCTCACTGTTGTGGCCTCTCCCGTTGCGGAGCACAGGCTCCGGACGCGCAGGCTCAGCGGCCATGGCTCACGGGCCCAGCCGCTCTGCGGCATGTGGGATCTTCCCGGACCAGAGCACGAACCCATGTCCCCTGCATCGGCAGGCGGACTCTCAACCACTGCGCCACCAGGGTAGCCCATGTGGACTTTTTACTTGCCGCGTGCGGGCTTCTCAGTTGCAGCATATGGGATCTAGTTCCCCAACCAGGGATCAAACCTGGGCCCCCTGCACTGGGAGTGCAGAGTCTTACCCACTGGACCACCAGGGAAGTCAGGAATCTTGCCAAATTTCTTTTGAAAAAGACCACATCGGGGCTTCCCTGGTGGCGCAGTGGTTGAGAGTCCGCCTGCCAATGCAGGGATCACGGGTTCGTGCCCCGGTCTGGGAAGATCCCACATGCCGTGGAGTGGCTGGGCCCGTGAGCCATGGCCGCTGAGCCTGTGCATCCGGAGCCTGTGCTCTGCAACGGGAGAGGCCGCAACAGTGAGAGGCCCGCGTATGGCAAAAAAAAAAAAAAAAAAGACCACATCAATTTACCCATCTTTCAACGATGCAGATTACCAGGGCTTTTGAATGAAAAGAGAATCTCATTCTATGTTGCATTTATTGAGTTATGAGTGATGTTGAGTGCTTTTGAATATGTTTGCCGATGGTCCTATAGGTTGTCCTTTTCCAGTTGACCTCTGAGCGCTCTTGGTCGGCTTAGGAGATTGGACTGGCCCACATGTTGCAAATATTTTCCCCCATTTGTTTGTTAACTTTATCGTACCAAAGTTTAAAATTATTTTAATTTAAACAAATGTATCAATCATTTTAAAATCAATTTTGTTTGGCATTGCTTAGAAAGGCCTTTATTATTTTTTTAATCACATTTACTTCTAGAAATTTTATGGTTTTATATTTAAATTTCTTTTATATCTGGTATCTAGTTAGAGTAAAATAACTTTATTCTATCAAAAATATAGCTTTATTTTTCTCAAATGGCTAATCTGTTGTCACGGCAGTATTTATTGAATGATCCATTGTTGCCCCCATTGCTACAATGCCACCCTATCTCCTACTAAATTTCCATACATTAAGTCAAAGACTTAATTTTGGACCCTGTTCTCTAAATTTCTTATACAAGATCAATCTATCCTAATTGCTGCAGCTGTAGAAAGGACTTTTCTGTTCTAGTACAAGCCTTTTCGTGTCTTTCAATAGCAGGTCAAAGGTTTCTTTATGTAGGTCCTGTACATCTATGGTTAAGATTATTTCTAAAGATTTTTCTTTAATGAATCGCTTTTGTGTATAGAATATTTTATTCCATTATATCTTTTTTTTGCCATTTATGTATTGGATAGCCCCTGATATGTGTATATTATTTTTGTTAGTTGTAACTGTACAGAATTCTACTTTTAGATGATTCTTTCCGGTTTATTGGGCAACCAGTCATATCTGCATTAATGATCATTCTGCCCCCTCCCTTCTCCTGTGTCCCATTTCTCCCTCTTGATTGGCTGTGTCCTGGCCTCACCCCATTCAGTGGTCATAAATCTATGATTCTGTTGCCTTTTGGGTTGGTGCATGTTTGCTGTATCCCCATCTATTCCCATCTTCTCAGAGTGATGGCTGTTGAATTGTATTCTATGCCTTTGTAGCATTTATTAAGGCTTATGTTTTCTAGTCTTCAGGGGTTAATTTCCATCATTTATATATTTTTAGAAAATCGTTCTTTTTATCTAGGTATTCAAATTTATTTGCATAGCAGTTTGCGAAGGAGGCTCTTTTAAATTTCTCTCGTCTTTGTGCCTTGTTTCATTTTATTTTATTAACTCTTTATTACGGAGAATCCCAAACATACATAAAAGTAGACAGAATTTTATAATGCACCCCTATGTACCATCATCTGGTACGTCGACCTACAGTCCTTCCTGCCCTCTCCACACCCCAACTAATTCCCCTTTTTGTTATTTTGAGGTGAATCCAAGATATCATATCATTTCATCCGTAAACATTGCGGTACATATCTTACCTCAAAAAAATAGGCACTTTTAAAATATAACCACAATACCGTTATCACATCTGAAAAGTTAACCATAATTTCTTATTTTCATCAAATATCCAATCAGTGTTCAAATTTCCAGTTGTTCCCCAAAAGTTCTTTTTACAGTTTATTTGAACCAGATCCGAGAAAGGTCCACTCTTTTAATCTATCACTGCTGTCCCACCCCATCCTTTATTCTCTGTAATATTCGTTGAAGAAATGTTTGCCTGTAGAGCCCATCCCCCTGCCCGCACCTGCGTTTGGCTGGTTGCACGCGCATGGTGGTGCATGACATTTTACCCTGACCTGGGTATTTTCTGCAGATTGGCTGTTGGATCCACGGGCCACAGGACTTTTACGCCTATCACAGTGTGTGCTTCTAATTCGTGGAGCTGGTGAACTTTTCCTTGAAGGGACAGGCAGTAAATATTTTCAGCTTCGCGCACCACAGGGTCTCTGTTACAACTACTCAAGTGAAAGCAGCCACAATGTACAAACAAATGAGACTTCAGTTATACAGACTGGTAGCCCCCTGGACAAGGCCCATGGGTTGCAGTTTGCTGCCCCTTGACCATGGATCACAACAGCAGGAAAAGCCCCCTTGACTCTGCCCGATGTGGGCCCACGCCTCCTGGGAATGACGCCCAGTAGGAGGACACGAGGGCAGCATAGAGCGCAAGTGGAACCCTTACGGTGCTTCCCATTTCTTACATGAATCTGATGTCTGCCTGCTAGAAGGATCCCCAGGAAAAAAAGACTTCTTTCTCTGAATACATTCCAAGGGCAAAGCTAATGGCCTGGGCAAGGGGCTCTCTCTTGAGGAAGCTGGCGATGGTGACGGGAACAAGAGAGGGATTCCCTGGCCTTGTCACCTGCCTCCAGCTGCCACACAATCACTACTATGGCCCTGGCCTTCCCAGGGCCATCCTGCCAGTCCCAGGTGCCCAGGCCGAGGCAGCGTACCCCAGGGATGCTTGGGGCGCTGCCTGTTTGGGGCAGTGGTAAGCAGCTCCTCTGCTGGCTTAGTGGGACCTCTCCAGGTATCCTTCTCGGTATGGGGTCCTGCTTTCCTACCACCTGTCTTTTAGGCTCCGCCCCCTCCACCAGCTGACAGGCCGCCCAGAGAGCCCACCTCTCCTTCCTCTGCAACATGGACCCCTACTGTCAGTGTGGGCGGTGGGGAGGTCTAGCTGCTCCAAGAGGCCCAAGGAGAGTCCCAGAGAGGCCACGGTGACGCTTCCAGTGAGTTGACCTCGGCAGGCCCCCGGGTGTTCCTGGGGTGGACCTGTCCAGGTGCAGAGGTTGACGAGGACCAGCAGGGTCCAGGTGGACACATGGTGGGCAGGCATCCACAGAGAAGCCAGGCTCAGAGGTGCTGGATGGGCAAGGCTGACCCATGTACTCGTCCACGCCCTGTACCCCTGCATCCTCTGGGGTCCCAAGGTGAGTGAGGCAGAGCTGGCTTCTAGGGAACCCTGGCCCCTCTTTGCTGGCACCAAGGGCTGTGAAGTGGACTAAGGGGAACAACTCGGAGGCCAGGGGGACCCCAGGAGCCCCACTCACCTGGGGCTGGCAAATGTCCTCCAGACACCCCATCTCAGACAGCTCGGTGCACAGGAAGAGGCTTTGAACTTCACTTGTGAAGGCCTGGGAATCCTGAACCCTGTTCTCGGAGGACGTGGACGGTAGCACAGTCAGGTGCCATATACACACCCACACATCACGCACACACACACACTGCACACACATATGTATATACACACCATACACATACCACACACACGCTAAATACTTATACTATGGCACATACAACATATGTACACACACACACCGTACACTTATACATATACCACACGTGCCATACACACTGCACATGCCACATACAGACGCGTACACACGCATCCACACATAAACACAGGCCACCCGCACATACATGTACCACACTACACATGCCACACATACATACACCACACCTACCACATGTGCACAGAAATCACACACACACGTATACACACACCCTATACATACATATACACACACTACATGCACACAGCACACACATCTATTACATACCACATACGTACACATACCACACACACACACCAAAAAATACACACACACACACACACACACGCCATACATATACCTACCACATACCACACACACATGCACACCCCGAGAGGGAAGTCAGGACATCCCAGCACCATGGTCCCTCATGAGAAGAGGCCAGGCCGAGCAACAGGAGTTCTGGGGTCAGAGTTCCTGCGGTGATGCCTCACATCTCAGACCTGAGTCTTTTTTTAAAAACTGTATTGAAGTTGAGTTAATTTCTGCTGTACAGCAAAGTGACTCAGTTATATATATATATATATTCTTTTCCATTATGGTTTATCACAGGATATTGAATATAGTTCCCTGTGCTATATAGTAGGACCTTGTTGTTTATCCATCCCATATATACTAGTTTACATCTGCTAACCCCAAACTTCCAGTCCTTCCCTCCCCCTTGGCAACCACCAGTCTGTTCTCTATATCCATGATTCTGTTTCTGTTTCAGAGATAGGTTCACTCGTGTCATATTTTAGATTCCACATATAAGTGATATCATAGATATTTGTCTTTCTCTTTCTGACTTACTTCGCTTAGTATGATAATCTCTAGGTCCATCTATGTTTCTGCAAATGGCATTATTTCATTCTTTTTTATGGCTGAGTAATATTCCATTTTCTATATATAGCACATCTTCTTTATTAATTCATCTGTTGATGGACATTTAGGTTGCTTCCACGTCCTGGCTATTGTAAATAGTACTGCTGTGAACATAGGGGTGTGTGTATCTTTTCGAATTATAGTTTTGTCTGGATACATGCCCAGGAGTGGGATTGCTGGACCGTATGGTAACTGTATTTTTAGTTTATTAAGGAACATCCATGCTGTTCTCCATAGTGGCTGCACCAATTTACATTCCCACCAACAGTGTAGGAGGGTTCCCTTTTCTCCACACTCTCTCCAGTCTATTTGTAGACTTTTTAATGATGACCATTCTGACCAGTGTGAGGTGGTACCTCACTGTAGATTTGATTTGCATTTCTCTAATGGTTAGTGATGATGAGCATCTTTTCATGTGCCTATTGGCCATCCGTATATCTTCTTTGGAGAAATGTCTATATAGATATCCTGCCCATTTTTTGATTCGGTTGTTTGTTTTTTATTATTGAGTTGTGTGAGCTGTTTGTATATTTTGGAAATTAAGCCCTTGTCGGCTGCATCATTTGCAAATATTTTTTCCCAGTCCGTAGGTTGCCTTTTCATTTTGTTTATGGTTTCCTTTGCTGTGCAAAAGCTTATAAGTTTGATTGATCCCATTTGTTGTTTTTGCTTTTATTTCTAAGAAATAAAACTGACCTAAGAAAACATTGCTATGATTTATGTCAGAGAATGTCTTGCCTATGTTCTCCTCTAGGAGTTTTATGGTGTCATGTCTTATATTTAAGTCTTTAAGCCACTTTGAGTTTATTTTTGTATATGGTGCGAGGGAGTGTTCTAACTTCGTTGATTTATATGCAGCTGTCCAACTTTCCCAACACCACTTGCTGAAGGGACTCTCTTTTCCCCATTGTATATTCTTGCCTCCTTTGTCGAAGATTAATTGACCATAGGTGTGTGGGTTTATTTCTGGGCTCTCTATTCTGTTCCATTGATCCATGTGTCAGACCTGAGTCTTTTACCTCTCCAAACCTCAGTTCCTTCACCTGTGAACTGGAGAGTGTCTGTCTTTGCCCCAAAGCCGTCATGAGGGTGAGTAGAGTGGAAGTGTGCATGGTGACACTTCCTACCACGCATACCCACCCCCCTGCCAGGATGTACCAGGGAACGAGAGGCCCTCATCCTGGATGAGCCTGTGCCACTCAGCCTTCAAGACAGGAGGGAAGTGCTTCTCCAGAGAGGGGGAATGGCCCCAAGGCAAGGCCCAACATGGTGTGAGCCTCTTCCCTTTCGTCAGAGGCCTGGATTCAAGTGGCCTTGACCCCACTGTCACTGCTGGGCCTAACGACAACCTGTATGGGGAGAGTTCCAGACTCGGGGGTCAGAGTCCATCATATGTCAATTTTGCCGTGTTTCTGCAGGTCCAAGGTTGGGGCTCAGCTCCAAGTGTGCCCAACGGGAGGAGGTGGTCCTGTGCGGCTGAGGCCTGGGGTCCCCTCCAGGGACAGCTGGGTGGGCAGTCAGGGGACCCAGACCACAGGCTGCCACACCAGGGTCTGCTCTGCTGAGATCTGGATGGCGAGGTGGGTCCCCCAGGGCCCCCAGCAGCTCACGCCCTTCTCTCTGGCAGGGCCTTTCGGGGGCTCCTGTGTCCCACGTGAGCCCTGGTGGGTCACTGTCTCACCTGGGGTGCACTGTGCCAGATGCTGGGTGCAGCCCTCTTCAGCCAACCCTCCTGAAAACTTACAGAAGCAATAAACAGGAGACAGAGGCTCAGGGAGGTCTCTTGGGGTGATCGTAAACTGGGGTTTCCTCACCCTGACCTCGAGGAAGGGAGGAGTCAAGGGCATCTTTCTGGATCACCAGGAAACCAGGAAGCCTGCGCTTGGTGGTCTGTGTCCCTGCCGGGAAACGCAGCACCTCTGACTTTCTGTGCTGCCTGGAAGCCAGACTTTCCTCTTGGCCAAGGGGGAGCCCAGGGAGGCCAATGAGCTGCAAATGTGCCTGTGAATCAGGGTGAATGCTGACCCTGGAGAGGTGTGAGGGCCCGGGGCTCAGCATCCTCGGGTCTCAGGCTGGATGCGACTGGGGAGGGCTGGGCCAGGTTGCATGGGCCCTGCAGCAGACCACACACAGGCTGAGGAGCTGGTCGGGCAGTTCAGCGCCAGGATCTGGAACTCTCATTCCTTTATCAGAAAATTGCCACGTTCCCTATTAGGAAGGACTGGACATTATCAAATTTAGTTCTATTGACTTCTTTTCAGAACATATTTAATTTGTGCCAAATGAAAAATATCCTTGAATAGGGTGCTGTGTCCTGTGGAGCCGCTCTCGGGCCCTCCCAGGTGCTTTGCAGGGAAAGGAGCCGCAGCCCCAGGGCGCCCACCTTTCACCTCCTTGGCCACAAGGAGCCCCACCCTGGCAAGGGAGGAGGGGACAGCCTAGGTGGGCGTATCCAGAGCCTAGAGGAACTGGGCTTTGCTGGCTCCAGGACACACCAAGGAAGCTTCATCGAGGTGTGACCCAAACAGGCTGGGGCTTGGTCTTTAGAGCAGCATGGGAAGCATATGAGCCAGGGTGGGAAATGAGTGATGCCCACGGTGTGCTGGGGTTGACCGGACCAAGCCTGACCCAGGTCAGTGCAATCACATCGGTTTGGGGAAAGGACTGAAGCTAGCGAGAGGGAATGACTCCGTAGCTGGTGTTGGCTGCCCGCCCCCCACAGCGTCCCCAGTCTCCCTCGGACCTCATCGCCGCCATCAGTGGTCCCCAGTCATCAGATCCTGGCCTGGCAGAGAGCAACCCAGTCACTCTGGCTTGATAAAGGCGACATCAAATGAGAAAGGACAGGACCATGTCACGGGGCCATGCCCACAGTGCGTAGCAGCCGGAAAAGGCTCCCTGGTGAAGGGATGCTTACAAGCATGAAGGGTGGAGTGGGGGTGAGGGAGGAGGGCTCCAGGCAGGAAAGAGCAGGCATGGGACTCCAAGGCCAAAGGCCCCTGCTGCCTAGGGCAGGACTGACAGGCCCGGCATGGCGGGTGGGGAGGTGAGAAGAGAGCAGACAAGCAGGGCCACCTGGCTTCGGCTGGAAGAAGAATGCCACCCAGGAACGGTGGCCAGAGGCACGTGTCCTTGGAGAGAGAGCTTTGTGTCTGGCGGGGCTGGCCCACCTGGCACTTTTGTACCCCACGTTTTATTACGAAAAGTATCAAACACAGATGTTGGAAGAGTTGAAAGAGTAGCACAAGCCCACCTGGACTGAGCAGCTGTGAATACTGTTAACGCTTATTCTCTCCTCTCTCCCTCCCTCTCTCTCCTTGCACTCACACACATACACATACACACCTGTACACACAGATAATTTTACTAAATGATTTGAAATTAAGTTGCAAATGTCATGACACGTCAGGCCTAGATATTGATATTTCAGCCTGCATCACACAAAAGGGAGGACATTTCCTTATATTCCATTATGAGACCTTAGAAAATTAAGAACAACTCCAAAATATCATGTAGTCTCCACTCAGATTTCCCAAACTGATCTAAGAATCTGTTTATATCCTTTTTAAAAAGTCCAGTCAATCTGGGACCACGCTGCCATTTGGTTTTGCCCCTGTGGTCTTTCTAGTTGAGAAGAGCCCTTGTTATGATGTTGTCTTTCCAAAGAATCCAGGGCCCATTGTCTCATGGAAGACCCACGGCCAGGATCTGCCTGTTTCCTCATAGTGTCACTGAACTTGTTCCTCTGTCCCCTATATTGCCTGTAAACTAGAAGTTAGGCCTGGTAGCTTGGTTCGATACTTCTTAGCCCATTTGAGGGAGACTGTCCTGCAGACAGGGCTTCCTTGGTGTGGACGAGGGGTTCCCAGTGAGGTCACCCACCGCCGGCCCCATTGCATGGTGAGGTGCTGACTGCCAGGCCTCCTCATTGTAAGGACTCAGTTTCCTTGAAGGAACGTTTTCTGTCCCATCTCTTGGATTGACAGAGCTGGGGCCCCATAGGAGCTTCCAACTTGGGACGCCAGCATGCCTGCCTGGACCAGAGAGGGCTTCCTTTTACAACTGCCCAAGATACCCCGCCATGGGACAAGTAGAGGCTGAAATCCAGCCAGGTGCTGCTCTCCAAGTGGGCGCCTGGCTGAAGACTGGCTTGATCTAGGTAGTGCCGAGTCAGGAGGGAATGTCCTGTCACCTGTGGGCCATACTACTGGCTCTGACATCCTGGGGTCAGGAGAGGGGTGTCCCGAGTCCCCACCCCCACTTGCCAGGTCTCTTACACCATCCAGTGGACCCGCTACCACCCTGAGTCCATGCTGTAAAAGTAGATGTCTTCCTCTGGGGTGGAGTGGAGGGGCAGGCAGCAGGGAGTCAGCATTTATTACTGCTCCAAATCACCCCCTAATCTCCTGGAGGCTCTTGCACGGATGCACGCAGGGCTGGGCAGGGTGAACAAGGGGTGGGCTGGGTGGGAGCAGCAGGCCCTAGGCTGGGACACCCAGAGAAAAGGAGAGGTGGGTGGAGGCTGCAGTTTGCACGGGGCCTTCTCTTTCTTGTTTCTACACTCTCCCCAACCCGTGTAAGAGCGGGAGTTGGCCACCAAGACCATGACTCTGTCTCTCTGTCTCTGTCCTCGACACACACAAACAATACACCCATGTTCATGGGGACTTTCATCACTGGGAAGGCGGGTGTTTCTTGGCAGGGGTAGGGGGCACAGAACAGGTGGTGAGAGGGAGAGAGGGTCTCCCTGGGGCCCCTGGAGAGAGGGGGCTAGAAGCAGCAGCTGGTGGACTGGGAGAAAATGAGGCCCTGCAGCTTCAGGCTGGGCCTGCTGGGGCCCCAGTCATGACTGCAGAGCCTTGGGGAGAGGCTCAGAGCACGTTATCGAAGGGGTCGGTTCCTCAAGACAGCCCATTCTGAGGGTCTTTGCTCTTTAGAATTGCCCCTGCAGGACAGCTCTAGTCCCACTTTACGGAAGAGCCTGAGGTTCAGGGAAGGAGCCTCCTCGTGGCTCTGCCTCCATGCCCTGCCATCTCTGAGTTCCAAAACCCATGGCCTTCCCCTCGGCCTCCCACAGGCCTTTCCAGAAACCTTGCCCAAGGCCAGGACGCTGGGGCTCAGCCCGCACTCCTGAACAAGCGAAAGAGAAAGCTGAACACTGAGGGCCCGGTCCCCCATCCTCTCTGGGCTCTGAGTGCCTGGGGGTGAGGCGGACACCCCGGGAGGAGGGGGCTAGGCCCTGGCTCACCTGCGACGGTGGGCAGCCTGCAATGGCCGCTGGACCTCCCCGCATGGTAAGGCCAGGCCTGAGAGGCTGTGTGGGACAGGGGGAGGCTGCTTCTCCAGCAGCGGTGCCAGCCTTCCTCCAAGCTGCCCTGGGCTGACCCTGAGCGATTTGAAAGGACCCCTGAGATTTCCCACCAGCACGTGCCCTGGAGCTGAGCACAGCCCAGAGTAATCAAACAGGCTGTCAGTCTCCGGAGCCTGGAACCTCCCCTGCAGGCGGCTCAACCCTGCAGAGCCCCAGACACCCCCACGTCTCCTCCCTGAGGCTCTGCACCTCCCAGAACCTCCAACACCAGCTCAGAGCCACTCTGGAGGGGACAGGCGTGGGGCAAACAGGGAGAGGGACGGTCCTGGGGGCAGAGGGCAGAGGGAGGCAAAGGCAGGCAAGTGCCCTGACCTGCAGTGGGAGTCAAAGGTGTTTCCCACCTGCCCTGGTCCCAGTGAGCCACCCACACGATCTACTTCCCCACGCCCGTAACCCCGGGAGGGAACTGGAAGCATCAGGGCCAGCGACAGACAAACTGGCTGCCCTCGTCCCTCTGAAGTTCAGAGAAGAGACCACAGAGTCAGGAGCAGGATTTAAAGCCAGGACGCCCCCCGCCCCCGCCCCCGCCCCAGTGCCAGTGGGCATGGGCTGATTCGTCCCTGGGGACATGCACAGGGCCACCATTGACCACATCAGCGCCCTCAGTCCCAGCGTGAGCAGAGTAGAGGCGCTGACCAGATGTGAGCTCAGGCGTGCGGGACGCAGGGTTCCTGGGCAGAGGTACAGTCCACGGCCCAAATATCCCATCTTCCAGAAGAACAAGGAACACGACACCTCCCATGAGTGTATAAGAAGACCGTTCTACCAGGCTGTGCGTTATGGATGGGATCACAGATTGGACCTACTGATAAACACTCGCTTTGGGGACACATCATGGGCAGATGAGAAATTCCCGACGGCTTGATGGTCAGGGTCCCTGTGCCCCCGTATAGCAAGGGGAGGGAGATGGATTCCCCCACCAACCACCGGCCCACCCAAGGCCTGTGTATCGACAGCCGACAGTGTATCAGCCGCTGCTGAGGGCGATTGATGGGGTCTGTGACTATGACTGCAGCCGCTTCCTGAGCACAGGGAGCATTTCAGGCGGGCTCTGGGGTTAATGCAGCCTTCCTTATCTCCAGCTCCACTGGGAGAGAGGACGCTTTTCTGTGATTCAGCTGCCAGCTCTCCCTCAGGCTGGCAGATAAGACTGATAGAGTGAGGCTGTGCCCCTGAGAAGCAGAGCTTGTGGGCGTAGCTCTGAAGGGGACAGAGGCTGGGCCGCAGGCAGGGGCTGCCTCGCTGTCTGGATGGAGGGCCAGGGGCAGGCTGGGGCCAGCGTGTGAGCATGGGGGAGGCAGGGTGCCCCATTCAAATCCGCACTCCATCTTCCTGCCCTGGGCTCCTGGACAGGTTATTTATCTTCTCTGAGCCTCAGTTCTCTCATCCATGAAGTGAGGGTGGCGATGCTGATAAGATCTCATGGGGATGGGTGCTAGCACTCCCTGCTAGCCGCAGGGTGACGTTTTGTGGAAGCGCTTGTTATTAGGAGACCTGAGGAAAGACCAGGGCATTTGGCTCTGTTCCTGAGAAGACCCCAAGAGGGCAGGCAGTGGAGCTTGGGGGTAGCGCCTCCCTGACTCAGATCCTTTGGTGGGAACTTCTGCTTCCTGCAGACCCCTGGAATCAGAGCACCTAGATGGACACTAGACGGGACTGAAGGCCACAGCAGGACATCATCCTGTCCTCTGAGCCCTCTATCTTGTGGGGAAGCACACTGCCCACTGGGGCTCTTCTTCACATTTGGGGAGGCGGGAGTGCAAACTCCAGGTTCCACTTCCCTCTGTTTTTAACTTTAAAACTTTAGAACAAGTTGAGCGAATAAAGAGCTGGGCAAGTGCTCACTTGCATTAAACTCCTTACATGCTACTTCACGTTGATTCTCATACGTTACATAGAGTTTTATGGTTGACCAAGAGCTTGGTCATCCTCAACTTCCCTTTGCTTGCTTACCCCAGGAAGAAGACAGGGCAGAGACAGGCAAAATTACTTGCCACTGTTTTACAGAACACAGGCTGTCCAAACCACAAGGCCTTAGAGAGTACCTAGGTGCCCCGAGAACTAGAGGAGATAACTCCACCAGGGCCAGAGATCAGACCTGGAGGGACAGGGGTGGTGGGAGGCACCCAGGTGCCTGGGTTCTTAAAACAGGGTTTCTTCCTTCCTCGTCAATTTCATTAGTATTTTAAAAAACAGAAATAACGTTCAGCCTTATTTGTGCTTGTTTCTTCTTAATTATTTTAAAGTTAATCTCTGCCTTTTAGCACTGCTGTACTTGCTTTTTCTGTTTTTTTAATTTAAAAACTTTAAGATATTTCTTGCTGTTCAATTAATGTATTCCAGGCTATATATTTTCCTCTAAATACCAATTTAGCCGCATTCCACAAGTTTTAATATATAGTAGTTTGTATATTATATCCTGCCCTACTATGCTAAATCGTTTGAAATTTCATCTTGAATTCAGTCATTTAGGAGTACATTTCTAAATTTCCAAGAACGCTTTTATGTAAGTACTTCTTAGTTTTTGATTTCCAACTTACTGCCCTGTGGTCAGAGTGTGGGCTGTATGATATCGTTCTTTGAACGTTCATGAGACTTTCTTTCCTTTTACTTACTAATTTTTTGTCTCGTTGAGCTACCCATTTCTGATTTTGAAATATTTTAAAGCTTCCACTGAGGAGTGAATTTGTTAGTTTTATGCGAACCTTGCAAATTTGCAAGATTGTATTACTAAGTGCACACAAGTTCATGGTCAGTGAGTCATATTGGTGGACATAATTGTAGTGTCTTTCTTTATCCTCATTAATGCTTTCTGCTTTGCATTCTGTTGTGTCTGAAATTACTATTGCCATGTGAACTTTTTTTGACATTTTGGTCTAGGACTTTCAGGGTATATATTTTATCCCTTTACCTTTTTCTATGATCTGATTTTAAGTGCAGTCATGGGAACCAAGTTCTGCTCTGATGTAGGGACCTTAACTGGTCCTGAACCCTCAGGAATAAAGAGCCTAGAAGTGTCTGTGCTTCGGTTTGTGCTACACGCACACTCCTGCACATACACGCCTCACACACATCTACACACACACACACACTCGAAGCAGTTTTAATTAACAGAAAATTTCCATTTAAAAATAGCTACTCATTCTTACCTGGGCATTATAGACCCTGGAGGAGATGAAGGAGATAACTGTAATTAGCACAATTCATTATACACAGAAGGAGCTTTGGTGTGACCCTTCTCTCTGGGGCCTTTGTTTTCCCTTCACTAAATGAGGCCCATCGGAGGGCATTTCCTGCTGAGCGCTTCTAGCCACCCTGCTGGGGCCTGCTGGGAGGGGAAGTGCTCCCTGGGGGCTTTGGTTAGAAGGATGTTAACTGCGGGAGGAGGGGTGGGAGGGACTTTGGAGCAAGTGGCCAGTGAGGTCTGTGGCCCGCTTATCAGTCAGCCACTGGCCAGTGGGATCTGTGGCCCCCTTATCAGTCAGTCACACACACACTGTGCACGCATGGACACAGGGTTCTGCCTCCAGGTGTCAGACCAGGCAATTTAATTCAACAGAAATTGAGCAGCCAGCAATGTGACATCATGGTTCCTGGAAACTGAAATTGTAGCCATAACTCTAGCAACTTTTTATGTCCTTTAAGTGTTCTAAAAAAATTTTTTTAATGTGTATCTTTTCGGTGCTCTGGGCTTTGTTTCGTTACCTTCACAGGGGCTGGCCTTCCTGGGTGAGGCCCACCTGCTTGTTAGCAGCCTCTCTCTGGCCTCACTGTGGTCCCACCAGTAATTAAGCCTTTTAAGAGATGTGGGAGCTTCAATATCAGTAATTCAATCTTCCCTGTTTACTGATCTCTGCCATTAGTAGAGTTGAAAGCAAAATGTTTTAATTAAAAAGATTGGCAATAAGTTGGTGTAATGCCGTAATTTGCACAGGGCCCTCTAGAAAATGACTTGTCCGGTCTGGGTTGCTATGACAACTAATGGACGTGATCGTTGCAGTGTGAGAAGCAGCAGGGTGCGGTGGGCACAGGGAGTGGGAAGAGGGCCTTCTGAGGGGACAGAGCCACAGGGTGAGAAGGCCAGGCCTCTCCGTGAGCTCCAAGGGAGTCTTTTTACTCAGAAATTCCTTCTGCCATCTTTGCTGCCATCCCATTTGGCTTGAAGAGTCCATGCCCCTGGCTTGGCGACTCACCAGAGTCTCTAGGTACCCAGGCTAATGCCGTCACTGACCAGTGCCATCCGGGCTGGACAGTCTAGCCCAGAGTGGAGGGTGACACCCGAAGCAGCTCACCTTTGAACAAGCTGGGGGAGCCTCCCTGCCTCCGAGCTGGGCAAATACACAGAGGGGCAATGGCAGTTTCGGGGGAAGGCACTGTGTGCTGACCCCTCCCACACCCCTCTCCCACACAGGGGAAGTTCACGGCCACGTAAAGGGACACTGGTACTGGTACCTGGCCTCAGTTGCTGAACGGCAGCCGGGGCGCAGACACGGGAAGCCAACATACTGCAGGTCTCCCTCAGATGCTTGGAGGGCTGGACAGGAGACGCTCAGCGTCTAACTGTGGGGGCAAAGCCCCTTGTGGGAGCAAAGGAGGAGAGGCCTCATGGAAAGGGACCAGGAGGGTCTGGATCTTAATTCCTCATCTGTGAAGTGGGAATAAATGTATCTCTCAGCGACACTCTAAGGATTGACCAAGACCCCACGTTGAGTTCGACAGCTCTGCGGGTGCATGCATGGGGGTGGGGGTAGGGACCAGGGGCCCTGCCAGTCACACTCTAAGGTCCCTGTCCTCCACTCAGCTCCGGTCTGCATCGAGGGCCACAGGGAAAAGTGGGGGGCTCTGAGGCAGCAGATGCAAACTGTTGGAAGTCTTGGCTTGAGCACCAGGAGAGGGGCTCACGACCTGTCCATGAGGAGCAAAGAGGGTGGGGGAAGTGAAGGGTACACAGGTGAGATAGAGAATGGAAAGGGCTGGTCCTCGATGCCTTGAGCCACAGCTGAGAGGGGAGCAGGCACTGCTCTGTTCCAGACACCCTGATTTGCACTGTGCCACACCTCCCCCTACCCTGCCAGGGCGGGGTGGGAGTGGGACTCTATTCTGATGGGTCCAGGCCAGGCAACACTCGCCAAGGAGCGGCCGTGAGCATGGTGAGGTCGTGATCTTGCGCACTGGGGGGATGACCCGTGGGCAGAGGCTGGGCCGTTTCTGCATGGTAAGCTTAGGTGTGGGCCCCAACGGTGGTGGGCGCCATGTGAGAGCAAGTGGCTCTCACTCAGGTGGCCTACGGTTGTCAGGCACCCCAGCGTCCTCCACCCTGACCAGGGCCACTTCATTCACAGACCAGCCCCAAATCAGGTGCCCGGGACTGCTGTGTCCCCACCCTGTGTTGCCCACCATAGGTGCTCCTGGACATTCACTTCCACTCCCTTCTGAGTCATCCCAGACTGGAGGGCAGGCTGGCGGAGGGCAGGGCTTTCTGGAGCTGGGGAGGTGGGGAGGCAAGGAGGCCGGGGTCCTCAGCTCCGGCGCCTGAAGCCTCGTCTGACCGAGCGGAGAGCCCTCCTTATCAGCAGCCAGGAGGGCGATCGATCATGCTCCGCCGCGCTGGTGTGGAAGGACAATAAAACAGATATTGACCGCGATCCTAATCTGGCAGGCGTGCGCCCCACAGAATAGAGCGCGCTGAATGATGGGCCCAGATGCAAGTGGAGGCAAGCCCACTTCTGAGCAGGAACGAGATAAGAAAATGCCCTGGTTTATTCAATTTAATGGAATAACGTTCAGAGGGTCTACTCTTTGCTAAGTGCTATGGGGGTACAGAGACAAATGAGATGAAGTCCAGCTTCTTCTGTCCTGACAGGCAGGCACAGGGCCCCATCCTGGTGGGAGTCACAGGAAGCAGGGTGACATGTGCTCTGGGGCCCGCCTGGGGTCCAGACTCAAGGCAGGGGTAGGAAGGGCAGCGTGTGTGCAGGGCGGGGGAGAGCTGTGTGCAGCTGTGTGAACTGGCAGGTCCCAGGTGGAGCCAGGCGGGTGAGCCAGAGCTGGCTGCAGACTTCGCCTTTCTCTCCAACGCTCACATCACATAAGTCGGGCACTTCGATTCCATCCCTGTCCCCTTGCCCGGCTATGGTCTCATTCAGCACCTCCACTCTGTTGCCACCTTGTGCTGGCTACTCGGACTCGTGCCCTGGGCCCTCCTCTCCCTGGGCCCCGCCTCTCTTCAGCTGGAGACTCGCCTGCCAGCTGCACGCTTTGCATCCCCTACAGCATCTGGTACCCAGGGCCCAGAACCAGACTAAGGTCCACCTCAGAGCTCCCTGCCTGAATTGACCTGTCCCTGCTACTCAGGTCAAACCCCTTTGAGTCCCCTCACCACTGTCCCCTCACCCCTACATCCAATCCAAGGAAGCTCTGTTGCCAACCTCCAGAACGCCTGATCACAGCCACCCTCACCTGGACGCACCTCACCTGAACCCCTCTCTCACGTGGACTCGTCTACCCTGTCACCTCGGCGGCTACCCTAGTCCAACCAGACTCTGCATACGCCCCTCCCACCCCCAACACCTGCAACACCAGGATCTTCCCAAGTGCATGCTGGTCCCGTTGCTTCTGGGCTTAACCCCGTCAGTAGCTGCCGATGCAGGCAAGACAAACCCACCCACCTCGCTCCTACTCAGCCCTCTACCAGCTCTCGCTCACCTTCCAATTCCATCTCCTCTCCTACCTCAGCACCTGCATCAGATGCTCCAGCCACTGCTGCCCTTGTCAACCTCACCACGTCCGTCCAGCCTCTGGGTTTTGCTTGGCTGTACCTTCTGTTAGGAACGCTTTATCTTGTATCTCTGCGGGCCAGCTCCTTCCCTCCACTCAGATGTCCCCTCGGGGACTTTCTCTCCAGCCCAGCCAGAACCCCTCCCTGGGGCCCCCTCTACTCACTCTTACCACCCCCTGAGCCGAGCTGCCTCGTGTATTCGTTTACACCCCGATGGCGAGTCTCCCCTTCCACCCTGACGTGTCAGCTGTTTGACTCTTCATCTCATTCGCCGTGATGCCCAGAGCAGGGCCTTGAAGGTGCTCAGTGCCCCAGATATGCTGACTGAACGGCCTCCTGTGCCTCTGTTTCCTCATCTGTAAAACGGGGGCAATTATAGTCGTGGGGATTAAATGAAGGCTGCATCTAGGGCTTTAGGCCAGCGTTTGGTCTGATTACTATTAATGCCATTAATGTTGAGCCGCTTCATCTGTTTGGGGCAGTGCAGTCAGGGAGCACAGGGAGAGCAGACAGCACAGGGCCATGAGGCCACCGTAGACTTGGCTTCACTCAGAGCAGAATACACCTTAAACAGAGTCCCTCTTTTTCGTGCTTCTTGTGTCTGCCTGCCATTTCCTCCCTCACTCAGCAGTGTCCTTGGTCAGCCTGCTCTGCTGGCTGGGGCTCCGATCTCTTTGGCTTGGGGCTGAGGAAATAACACGGGTGGCACAATTGAGCGTCCCGACGGTCCCCACGTACATATGTGCCGCGCAGACCCCAGTGCCAGACTCATCTCCAAAGAACCAGGTCCCCGATTTGATTTGGCTTTGGCCTCCCAGCACCTCTCGCCCGTAGCCCGGGGCCTGTCTTTTTAGAGGATAATTGTAGGAAGTAATTCTATTTGAGGAACAATCACTCCAGCAATATGACGGTGTACTCAAAGCTAATGGATCCAGCGTCCTTGCATACTAAGGACATGTTTCCACTGAGCACAGGGTGTTCTTCGAGAGAAAGGTCTCATTACCCATCAAGGCTCTGCCCTCTGAGCTATCACCAGGCAGGCTGAGAACAGGAGCGTCAATGGGAGGCGGGGGCTCAGAGGGGCTGTGTGCACTCAGCCCCTTCCAGGGTCCGGGGCAGCCAGGGGCAGAAGCTCAGCCTGCAGGGGCCTGGGCTGTGGGCAGCTGCTCTGCACACCAACCTCATCTAACTTCAGTCTGCCCTTGAGAGATTCCCACTGTTAGCCCATTTTACAGGTGAGGACATTGAGGATGGGAAAATAAAGGAACATACCCAAGTCCACGCAGCTGGTGGACGGGGAAGCTGCGAACCCTCTAGAAAATTGCTCATACGCCACCCCCCCCACCCCACTCCCACTCTCCTTTGGCCGACTCAGTTTCCCCCTTCCTGCCTGGCTCATGGTACTGCCCCCTCACTGTTCTCCCTGCATTTTCTCTCCCCTCCAATCCGTCCCGCCCACCACCAGCTTAAACTTCTAAATGCAAAGTGTTCTCACTCCCTTCTTTTTTGGTGTCTTTTAAAAATTTATTTATTTTTATTGACGTATAGTTGATTTACAGTGTTAAGTACTGCTGTACAGCAAAGTGATTCAGTTAAACATACATACACATTCTTTTTTCTTAATATATATTCTTTTCCATTATGGCTTATTCATAAGAGAGCTTATGAATATAGCTCTCTGTACTATACACTAGGACCTTGTTGTTTTTCCATTCTACAGTATTTATAAAAGCTTACATCCGCTAATCCCAACCTCCCCCTCCATCCCTCCCCCTTGGCAACCACAAGTCTGTTTTCTATGTCCGTGATTCTGTTTCTGTTTCAGAGATAGGTTCGTTTGTGTCATAGTTTAGATTCCACATATAAGTGATATCACATGGTATTTGTCTTTGTCTGTCTGACTTACTTCACTTAGTATGATCATCTCTAGTTTCATCCATGTTGCTGCAAATGGCATTATTTCGTTCTTTTTATGGCTGAGCGATATTCCATTGTATATATGTACCACATCTTCTTTATCCGTTCCTCTGTCGATGGCCACTTAGGTTGCTTCCATGTCTTGTCTATTGTGAATAGCGCTGCTATGAACATACGCAGGCATGTATCTTCTTGAATTATAGTTTTGTCGGGATATATGCCCACTCACTCCCCCGGTTAAAATTCTTCCCTGCAATTCAAGAGGTGTTGGAGCTCCACGATGCTGTGCTTGCACCCCTGCGACTAGTCCCTGCCTGTCTTGAGTTCACATTCGCCAGCCCTCTCCTGGCCACACTGCACCCCAGGCAGCGTGCTATTCAGGCCTGGACACTTTCATTCAACCGTCATTGATTGAGGGCCCACTGTGTGTCAGGCCCGACTCTGGGCACTCGGACACCGCAGTGACAGGACAAACAAGAAACCTGCCCAAAGGGCTGCATTGTTCACCGAGGACAGCCCGCATTGAGGAACCAAGCAGGACAAGCACTGGAGCTAGGGCCCTGGCCAGGCATGGCCTGGAGGATTAGAGATGAGCACGGGGCCAGTGGAGGCAGGACCTGGAGGATGAGCAGGGCAAGGTCAAAGAAGTTGCTGTGGGGAGGAGGGCGGCCACTGCTGGGCTCTGACTTAAGCCTCAGAAGGACTACTGTGGCTTCTGGGATAGGACAGACTGTAGGGCAGGGAGGCACAGAAGAACAGGCATTGGCTAGTGCAGGAACTGAGTAAGAGACGTTAGGGCTTCGGTGGGGTGGGCAGGGAGGTGAGCAGAAGTCAGGTTCTGGTGTATTTGGAAGGTACAGGCCACAGGATCTGCTGGAAGATGCACCGTGAGGGATGGGAGGAAAAGGTGCTGGGAGACACCAGGACTTGTTACTTAAGAAACTGGAAGGTTGGAGCTGCCATCAGCTGGGGTGGGGGGAGGGAGACCAGGCAGGTGCCTTTTGAAAACCTACTGGACACCCCAGTGGAAGTGTGTGTGACTGGACACTGGATCTGTGAGCCCGCCGTGACATCACCGCTCTGGGCCCTTGTCCCTGGCCTCCCACAGGGTCAGCACAGCACCAATGCAGCAAATCCCCTAGGGATCCTGGCGGATGTGATGGGACCTGGGTACCACACATGGGCCTGACACACAGGGTTGCCTAGTGCCTGTATTGTCCCTGAGGGCTGTCCCTGCCTTAGTGGACATTCTCTGGGAGCCAGTGCCCTGACGGTGGTGAGGTGAGGGACAGGTCTGTGCCTTGGACTGGAGCAGGGGGAGGGTAGCCTGGAAGCCATGGCCCGCAGACACCTGCTGGCCCCTGTGCATCCGAGCCCTCCACTCCCAGGATTGCTGCTGCATGCCTTCCCTGGGACCAGGCCCCTGGAGGTTGAACTCCTTGCCTGTCACTGTTGAGGGATGACTTTTCTTCTCTTCACAAGCGGGCAAATTAATTCATACCATCTATTTTCCCGACTCAGATCAAAGGTTGTCAAATTCCTTTACCCACTTAATGATCTGTAATATACCTTTCTATTTCCTGACCAGGCTATTAGATGCATTAGAATTCATAATAGCCTCCTGACAGCATCTGTGCACCTGTGTACATGTGCAGGGTCAGGCAGGACCCTAGGAGGCCCCTCAGCCAGGATACAGACTTTTTCAAGAGATTCTTCAAACCAGGTCTCAAGCCATGTGGCATTCTTGGTACCAAACAGATTCTGTGGTTCATCGAAGCTAAAAATATATGACATAGATTTTTATGTTCCACCACTGCCTATTCCATGCCCATGGCAGACATTATTAATCAATTATAGGCACTCTTCACCCCAGAGTTCAGACATGGCTCCCCTACACAGCCATCAACAGATGATATTAGTGAGCGTGGACAAGGAAACTTCTTGACCATCTAGACAAGAGAAGTTAATTAATGGCTCGTACCACCCTTCCTTCCTCCCTCCCTCCCCCCTTCCTTCCTTCCTTCCCTCCCTCCCTCCCTCCCTCCCTTCCTCCTTCCTTCTTTCCTTCCTTCCTTCCTTCCTTCCTCCCTTCCTTCCTTCCTTCCTTCCTCCCTTCCTTCCTTCCTTCCTTCCTTCCTTCTTTCCTTCCTTCCTTCCTTCCTCCCTTCCTTCCTTCCTTCCCTCCCTCCCTCCCTCCCTTCCTCCTTCCTTCTTTCCTTCCTTCCTTCCTTCCTTCCTCCCTTCCTCCTTCCCTCCCTTCCTCCTTCCTTCTTTCCTTCCTTCCTTCCTTCCTCCCTCCCTTCCTCCCTTCCTTCCTTCCTTCATTATGACTTCTGAGCATGGATAACATTAGGTGACTGGGTTCCTCCAGCTGAACTTCCTCCAGGCTGTTAAAGTGGACCCAGCCCAGGACTGTATTCCAGGGTCAGGAAAGAGCAGCCCCAAGCCTGCCTACCTCCCGTCCTACAGGGCTGTTGTGTAGACCACCCCAGATGCTTGCTAGACAAGGCCGGGATTACTGGCATCACCAGCAAACAAGCTGTGCTCCGTTGGTTTATGATATTGGAGAGTGAACATCAAGGCCGACCGTCAAGGCTGAGGAAAGCCTATGGCCGCCTGTCCTGCCTCCTTCCCTGCCTGAGTGTGACAGCGGGTTGGGGCACAGATTCCCCACCAGCTCCCTGGTTGTTTGAGAACCGTGTCAGCACTGGCCCCTCTGCTGGCCTTGGCCCACTTGGGCCTGCCCGCTCCCTCCCTTCTGTCCTGGCTCACAGGGCACGGCCTCCTCTCCCAGCTCTTCTCAGCTGGGCCCGAGGGACGGGCTGTTGGGAAGAGCAGAGGAGGCCAGGACGGGGGCCTGCGAGTGGGCTGAAGAGTTGCCTCCAGAGGAAGCCAGGACCTCACTGTCAGCCCGGCTCCGAGAAAAGGGCTTCAAGAAGAGGGGAGGATGGAGCTAGAGGGAAGTTTGGGGAATGGAGGCGACGCTGAACTGGCTGCCAGCTTTGCTACATGTCCCTTTGTCACCAGCCCCTTCTGGCCCCTGGTGGTTTCCGTCGACCACAGCGTGGTCTTCCTGGACCTGCAGCCATGCTCTCTGGAGCCGTGAGGCCCACTTCCCTCACCCCTGCCTCGACCTGAGCCTTTTAAGCAAATCAGCAATGTAATTATTGATCCGTAAGAGAAAAGGAATTAATACGGCCGCCCACATCCTTTGTACAGAAGAGTATTTAACAATGAACTCTGCTTAAACTTCATAAGAGCCTCTTCAGCAAATCAGCGCACAAGTATTGATCTGGAAGCCCGCCTGTGAATCCCAGCTATCTGCCTCTCCCACTGAAGGGCCATTAGTTTGTCCTGCTGGACTCCTTTTTATGTTTATGGCCTGGCGCTTACCTCCCGGGACGTTTCTGCTGCCTCTCAGCGAGGGCTGCGCTCCCTGTTTTGCTGACCCTCCCTTTTCCTGGAGTCCGGGCTATTGACTCAGGAGCGCCGGGCGGGTGCTCTCAGGCCGGGAGTCCTGCAGGCTCGTGCTGGCTCCGCACCCAGAGGCTCACCCCTGGCCCTCCCGCCCCACAGCTGGGGCACCTGAGCCCCTCTTCTCACTCAGCGTCCCATCAACCCCAGGCATTCCGGTCTCCACATTGCAGAGCAGAAAACCAAGGCTCGAGGTGTCCCCACCCTCCCAGGATTAAATAGATGGTGAGGGCCGGGCGCTGGAATTCAAGCCAACAGCCTGAACAACTTTCTTCTCGGAAATGGGAGTCCAGGGTTGGCATTGCCCACAGTAGAGCAAATTGGGCCAACTGTCCATGATACCACGGGCTGTAGGGCAGACGTGTCCCTCCCCAAGGAGGCCAAGGAGTCCAGCAGGGCTCAGCCTGGGCACCTGCTGAACCTGCCTCCAACAAGATGACTTTTTTTTTTCTTTTTGATTCAGGGAACAATCTTTAATTGATGCTAAATCTAGAAGAAATTTTGATAAGGATCAGGATGTTTTTATCATCTTAAATTGTTCTCTCACAGATTGCTTAATTTTTTTTCAATATTTTCTTTTTTAAATTAAAGTATAGCTGTTTTACAATGTTATATTAATAACTGCTGTACAGCAAAGTGATTCAGTTATACATACATATACCTTCTTTTTTTTTTTTAACTGTATTCTTTTCCATCATGGTTTATCATAGGATATTGAATATAGTTCTCTGTGCTATACGGTAGGACCTTGTTGTTTATCCATTCTATATGTAAAAGCTTACATCTGCTAACACCAACCTCCCACTCCAT
The DNA here is from genome assembly GCF_949987515.2 of Delphinus delphis. NCBI lineage: Eukaryota > Metazoa > Chordata > Mammalia > Artiodactyla > Delphinidae > Delphinus > Delphinus delphis. Next base: position 74,133,520 of record NC_082698.1, on the reverse strand, counting down.
CCCTCCTCCAACCCCCTCCCCCTCGGCAACCACCAGTCTGTTGTGTATGTCCATGAGTCTGTTTCTGTTTCACAGATAGGTTCATTTGTGTCATATGTTAGATTCCACGTATAAGTGACATCATATGGTATTTGTCTTTCTCTTTCTGACGTACTTCACTAAGTATGATAATCTCTAGCTGCATCCATGTTGCTGCAGATGGCATTATTTTGTTCTTTTTTACGGCTGAGTAGTGTTCCACTGTATATATGTACCACATCTTCTTTATCCATTCCTCTGTCGCTGAACATTTAGGTTGCTTCCACATCTTGTGTATTGTGAATAGCGCTGCTCTGAACATAGGGGTGCATGTATCTTTTTGAATTATAGTTTTGTCCAGGTGTATGCCCAGGGGTGGGATTCCAGCAGGATGACTTTGACCCTTGACACTTTCCTGTGCACCCTGGACCCAGCCTATCAGCCCACCCATGTGCCTATCACTGCATATTCATGGCCAGGGGGCCCCGTCCTGGCTAACTGGGAAGTGGCGGGGGCCACCTGTGGGGAGGGTCAGTCCTACCCTCCATGGCGATGCTCTGAGCCCCTCGTCTGCCCAGCCCCGGGAGCCAGGCCACCTGTGCCTCTTGGCCTTTTCATGTTCACCCTCTTAGCTTAGGCTTTGATTTGGGTGGGGGGGTGCCGGCGGGTGCCTGCGTGAGGAGTCTGGGTCTCTGGGTTTGGCCCGGCTCAGAGCTGACTTCCGGGGGGTCCAAAACCCATGCTTCTCTGGCCGCGGTGGCTGCCTCAGTGAAAGGGGCTCAGGCTGTGGTCTCTAAGACCCCTCCAGCCCTGGCACTCTGCACGGCAGCAGAGCAGAGGCCCAGAGAGCCCCACGCTAAGACCCCAAGTCACTGGCCCAGTCCCTCAGGAATGCTCAGCGCCTAAGTGTGCTGCCCTGGGAACTGGCTGCAGGATCGTCCTCCCCCTCCTCTCCATGAGACACCAGCTCCCTCCTGCCCTTGTCCTGGCTTCAGCCTCAGTGCCTCTCTTCCTTCTCTGGTCTCCTTCACACCGTCCTCTCTGTCTCTCTTTCTTCTGTCTTTGCCTCCCTGTCTGTCATTCTTTTTCCTTTCTCTTAGTCTCTTTCTTATTTTTCTCTGCTTCTCCTTCTGACATCCTGTCTGTCTGTCCAACCCATCCCCACGATGGCCCATGTCCAGTTTTCCCTGGACCAGGATTGGTGATGTTCATGGCCAGGTCTCGGGAAGGCCCTCGGTGCTGGGATGCCTGAGCCTGGAACAGGTGGTGGGCTGCCCTGCACGGGGGAACTCTGCCCCAGTGGCTCGGAGAAGCCTCCTCCTGCCGGGAGGCTCCTGCCCTGCCACGGCATCACAGGGAACCGCGTTGGGTGGGCTCCCCTGAGGTGAGCTCACATGGTGCCCTCCCTGCCCCTGCAGGCCTCACTGTTCCCACCCACGTTTGCTGAGCCTTACAGGTCTGAACAGCCTGGAGGCACGGGTCTGGGTTCTGGAGAATCTCCCCAGCATTCAGTGGATACCATGTTTCACAGCATCCCTTCCTCACGCCCCTCCACTCCTGGCTGCTGCTGGCAGGGAGAGGCAAGGTCAGGTTTGAGGGGTGAGCAGGACTCTGCCTCTGTGTGGACCATCAGGGGCTGAGGGTCACTGCCAACCGCGGGCCAGGCTGGATGAGGTCCCATCCTCAGGCTCAGACAGCTTCCGTGGAACGCCGGTTCCCAACGGCATAAGCTCTGGTGAGAGAACATTTAGAGGCCCTTGACATGTGGGTACTGCACCCCACTGGGAAGGGCGCCCTACTGGGCCATGGGCTGGATGCTCAGGCCTTAGTTGCCTGCACCCCTGTGGGAAAACTGGGGTAAGCCAGGCAGGGGCGGCCTGGGTGCCAGGCTCCATACGTGTCCGCAGGTGCGGAAGAAGGGGCACCATGCCTCAGAGCACCCTGCCAGCTCAGAGGCTGGGACCCCAAGCTTCGTCAGGCCACCTTTAGGGCCTTCCTTAAATTCAGGCTGCATTAGGAGGGTGTTCAGACCTCGGCACAGGGGATCGGAGTAGCATCAGGTCCTCAGATTTCTCAAGAAAGAAGCTGAGGTGTGGGCAGCTGAGGGGTCCCTGCTGGCAGGGGCAGGTGGCCCAGAGGGGCCGTGCAGGGAGCATTTTGAGGAGCCGCCGTGCAGCTTGTTCACTTCAGCCTGTCTCCTGGAGGTTGTCACTGCTGCAAGGGCAGGGAGAGTTCCAAGAGGGGCTCTGGAAAAGGGTCGGCCCCACCCTCCCGGAGCTGCCAGCCCTCGTGATTGGTCAAGGCATACTGGGGCCCGCTGAGCTCGCTCTGGAACACCCTCCCCGGACCTCCCTAGGCTGGGCCCTTCCTCCGTGGACAGTTCCATCCAGGTCAGGGGCCTGCCCCCCAGAGCCCTGCCCTCCTGTCCCCTCACCTGCCACCCCCAGGTCCAGGAAACTCAGAGAGCCGGTCAACAGTGGTGCATGTCAGGAAGCGCAGCCCCCCCTCTTGACTACTCTGCATCCTGCCGCCCTGAGATCAAAGGGTGTCTCCTGGGTGGCAGTTCCTGTCATCAGCCTTAATGGAAGCTCTCCCTATTAGCACACGGGCCGGGACGAGAGGCAGCCAGGAGGGCAGCGCGAGCCTCAGACCTGGGCCCTGGCCTGGGAAGGAGCGAAGGGGAAGGCTCAACCCCCTCCGCCCCAGGTCCAGCACAGGATTTAAGAGTGCTCACGCCTGGGCCTTGCCAGAACAGTCTGCAGGCGGGACTGCCCTGGGCCCCTGGTGTCTCAGAGCTGCCCACGTGGAGGGGACGTGGGGTGATAGGGTAGGGGACAGGTATATCCTGCCTCTGCTTTTCAAAATCTCAAAAGGGTGGCCATTCCCCACAACGACCCTCATGAGTGTGCAAAGAGCATGGGTGGGGCAACAGCCTGGGCCCGGGCCTGAGTCCTCTCTGCGGCCCGAGGCCTGAGGTCCCACCTTCCTTAACCCATCTCCCCATGGGTGTAGCAAGGATGGGTCTCATGGCTGTCTTTGCCCTTGTCCTTCTGTGAGCCCCGTGCTCAGGCAGGGACAGCGTGTCACAGACAGCGGTCGAGGCCCTGCCCAGAAAAGCTTGTTGGGGGCCCACACCCGCATCCCTGGCAGAGTTCGATCTGGGCCGTGTCCTAGGCAGGGCACTCGGGGACAGCTCGCAGGAGGGCTGTGAAGACCTGGCAGTTGTCCGCGGGGAGAAGTGAGGACCCCTGACATTTCTGCTGCGCTCCAAAGGCCTCAGGGCCAGTGGTGCGTAAGACAAAGGACAGGAGGGGCGAAGGCTGGTGAGGAGGGTCTCTGGCCAGGCCTGGAAGGGCCCTGCATGCCCACTCAGAGACAAAGTGTCCTCAGTGGTCTCGGAGGTGAGGGACGGCCGCGCAGCACTGCCCCGCAGCCCTCACTTGACTCTCCTCACTGGGCCTCCAGCAGCACGCTGTCACCATTCCCACGGAAGCACCTGCTGACAGCAGCATCCTGAGGAGAACTTGTCGCCTTGTGGCCAGTGCAGGGCTTGGGCGATAAGCCCGCCCTCGTGGCACCACCACAACCAGCACCCCACTGGCTCCAGGCTGTGAAGCTGGAGGGCCGCCAGGCTGGCCCAAGGGCGCTAGAAGGCCCGTGAGACACACAAGCACCTGGACGTTGAGCCTGACCAGGGAGTGGAGCCCAGGGCGGGCAGCAGACGGACAGCTGGCTCACGACTCAGGGATCCGCAGCCTGGCCAGGCCCAGCTGGCTGTGCGGCCTTGAGCAGGCCCCTCCCTAGCAGTCAGGGCCTGAGGGTCGCGGCACAACCCCATCCTTCGGACACACTGTGGGCTCACTGGGGCCAGGGCCCCTTTGTCCCTCGTCCCTCCCAGGCTGGGTCCGCTGTCCGAGCCTTGGAGCCTCGCCAGGCCGGGAGGTTTGTGTCTGTCAGCTCCTAGCATTTAGCTGCCTCTAGCCAGGACCCCTCTGTAATTCAGTGCAGTGATATATGGAGACACTTACTGACAACACGCCTATCGGGAGAGAGATGGGGGAGGGTGCTGACCAGCTGCACCTTCCTCCACGTTGCCTGGCCAGGGGCTGGCATCCCGTTTTCACAGACGGGATGTGGTAACTCCAAAGACAGGGGGTTGATAGAAGCCCATGTGGTTATTGTGTGTGACCTCCTTTCATTCCCTGGGAGTGGGGGTGGCACAGGGGCAGTGGCTGGCCTCTGGGACTCCTGATTACAGAAAGTCTGGGTCCCTGCACTGGCCAGGCTGGAGGCTCAGGCCAAGGGGCCATGGGTAGGCTGCACCCTTGCACCCAGGGCCAGACCAGGCCAAGGAGCCAGAGGGCTTGTGCAAGGTGGTGAGGCAGCCGCTGTCAGGGCTTCGCTATAGAGGGGAGGGGGCACCCGGGGGGGCCGGTCAGCCCCTTGGAGAAAGAGCCCACATCTCAGCCACATGAGCGGGTACCTTAGCTGTGGACCTCCTTCCCGCATCCCCAGCTCGCACCACTACCTGCTCTGGGCCGCAGGGCGAACCCCGCGTGATTCAGAGGCCAACGTCACTTCCTCTGAAACACCAGCTCAGAGACAACAGCTTGTGGGCCTAACCCCCAAACTTTCAGCTCAGGAGGACGTGAACACTCCGGGGTGGACCCGAGAATGTCGTGAGGACCCCTTGTCACCTCTAGGCAGGGACAGGCCCAGAGGGGCTCACCGTGGGGGCAGATGCAGATCCTCAGGGAGGAAGGAACTCCTGCTCGATAGCAGGCCCATCACACCCAGTGGTCAGCCAGCCCAGACCAGCTCGTGGGGAGGTGTTCCCCTCAGGGCCCGCCCTGCAGCCCTGCAGATCGCTCTCCGGCCTGCGTGGGACATGCACCCAGGGCCACCCGTGTCCACCACCTACGCTGGGGGCTGCTCCACAGAGATGGCCGGAGGGCAGACCTGAGGGGCGGGTGGCAGGTGGCCAGGGACCCCCAGAACTGCCCGCGTCAGCACCAGAAAGCAAGCCCCACCTTGTCTCTTCATCCAAACAGGTCCAGGTAAAGGCCGTTTCCGTCCTGGGAAATGTGGCTGGTCAGGAGGCAGGAGAGAGCCTGTGCAGTCCTGCAGGCCACAGAGACCAACGGTGGGCAGCTCTGGACGGGACGAAGCCTGCAGGCCAGCACTCCCATGAGAGCTCCCCTTACACAGGTGGGATCTGCCTGGCGTGTCAGCCACCCATGAGGACAGTCTGTGACACGTGTCACCTGAGCTCGCTCAGGGTGAAGGTGAGCTTCAGTGGCTAAAGGATCAGCCGACTGCAACAGCCGAGGCTGAGGCTGGGGAGTGACACAGATGGGGGTGCAGTCCCAGGCAGGGGAGGGTGAGGGGAGGCAGGTCAGAGAAGGTCATGGTGGCCTATGGCCGCCAGTCAGGGAGGCAGGGACTCAGAGCCAGCCCCCCACATTCACCGGGCTCTGGGCTGCCAGCTGGGCGCAGCTGTGGCCGGGGGTGGGAGGGAGACCTGCTCCTCCCAAAGCAAAGTGGTCAGGGAGGAACTCAGGCCCGGCCCGGCCTTTCCAAGGTGCCATCGACCCGACGACCAAGCTATTGGGACCTCTGGGCGTTGAGCTCAGGGGCGGGTTGCCTGTAAGCAAGAATCCCGTGTGCTTCATCAGCAGGCCGCCTCATGCAATAGGTAGCAGCTCGTTCACGCGCACTCCCAGGATGGAGCCCGAAGAGGCACAGGAACAGGCCTAGGTGGTTCCCCGGTGCGCCAGGCGGGGACGAGGGGTCTGCGCCCCACGGCAGAGCCTGCGGGCCTCTCCTTCTTGCTGCCCTTCCATCGCTGCCAGGCCTGCAGTCGAGGTGGGCAGCAAAGCTGGCACCAGCACCAGCACTGGGGGTCACTTACACCCCCATCCCTTCTGAACCCAGATGAGTCGTCAGGATCTTTCTCAACTGGGGGCCCCGGGGGCCTTAGGGGGGCTCGCAGCCCCTCCTCCTCAAAGCCACTTTGTGAACCTTGATGAGGACTTGAATATTCAACGGAAGATCCTTCACCGTCCGTTGAAGAGGCCGCAGGAGGCAGAGCCAGGATCAAATCTCAACTCCACCCCGTCTCTGTGCGACTGTTGTAGGGCAGGTCTCCTGCTGCGGGCCCCAGCTTCCCTGTCCCCAAAACGGGCACAGCAAACTCCATTCCAGCCATCCTGGAGACCTTGGAAATCCTCTCCCCTTACCCCACCCCGTCCACACAGGGCTTAGAAAAACTGGGCAACATATAACAAACATTTAAATGCACGACTGAGCTTTCGAGGCAGCGAGCGGCATTTCCAGAGACAGAGATGAAGAGCGAGAAAGCACAGCATGTGAACCCAGGCACTGATCTGATGCTGTGCTAATGAGAGCAGGACGGGGGGACGGCTGCCCAGTCCAGGACTGGGGCTTGAAGATACACACAAAAGACCGACTGCACCCCACGACCTCAGCATCCAGCTAGCTGGACCTGCCTTAGAGGGCTGCGACCAGCTAAACCTTCACAGAAAGCTTTAGAAACTGTTAACAACTCTATCACCCAATAGCTGCACACTTCATTTTCATCAAGGAAACAAATGTTTCTTAAATTGGTAAGTTTGCCGTATTGGTCAGCTGGCAAAGCCTGTCTTCAGCAAATTGATTTTTTGAAAAACCGACTTTCAGCAAATTGACTTTCCATGAATTAGCCCTTTAGTGAATGTAGCGTCTTGGCCTGCTTCCAGTTTTAAAGGTCCTCACAGGAGAGGAGTCAAGAGCTTGGGCCCTCTTCCCTGGTGGCGCAGTGGTTGAGAGTCCGCCTGCCGATGCAGGGGACACGGGTTCGTGCCCCAGTCCGGGAGGATCCCACATGCCGCAGAGCGGCTGGGCCCGTGAGCCATGGCCACTGAGCCTGTGCATCCGGAGCCTGTGCTCCGCAACGGGAGAGACCACAACAGTGAGAGGCCCGTGTACCGCCAAAAAAAAAAAAAAAAAAAGAGCTTGGGCCCATAAGAGAAGGTGGGAATGGATATACTGAGCAGCAAAGTCCAGCACACTCGCATGGAGCAGGGCAGAGATGCTGACTGTGTCTAAGAAGAGTCTGCATGTTCTAGTAGACAGGGAAAGAATTTCAGGGCAACTTATTAAAGTAGTAGAAGTAGAAAATATGACCTCTGTGTTAGTTTCCTGTGACTGCTACAACAAGTTACCACAAAATTGGTGGTTGACAGCCACAGAAACTTCTTCTACAGTTCTGGTGGCCGGAAGACAGAAACCAAGTGTCAAGAAGGCAGCGTAGTTCTCCCTCCTGAGGATTTATGGGAGAATCTTTCCTTGCCCCTTCCAGCTTCTGGTGGCTGCCCTAGCTTTCCTGGGCTTGTGGCCACATCACTGCAGTCTCTGCCAGTCCTTACAAAGCCTTCTCGTCTGTGTAGGTCTGTGTAAAATCTCCCGCTGCGTCTCTCTTATAAGGATATATGTGATTGCATTTAGGGCCCACCCAGAGAACCCAGGATAAACTTCTGCTCTCAAGATCATTAATTTCAGGACATATTCGCATATAAGGTAATATTCTCAGGTTCTGGGAATTAGTGCGCGATTGTGTCTTTGGGAACTATTATCAGCCAACCACGACTTCCAAACCATTAGGAAGAGGAAAAGGGAAGACAGAAAATTTAGTCACTCTGATAGGAGTTAGAAAGGAGAGGGAAAATAGAAGTCTAGAAAAATCCAGGACAAAAATTAAGAGCTGGAATGAAGTTCTCATAGATCAATAAAAACAATAACCACAAATGTACTCCACAGAGACTGTCAGATTGGACACAAAAGCAAAATCTAGGCTTCTGTTGCTGACAAGTGTCACACAGAAGCATAAAAAGGTAGAAGGCAAGAGGTTAGGGGAATCCTGTCACACGAGCACTAAATGTGGATGTGTTCATCCCCAAACAATATGGACTTTCAGATACCAAGTGTCACGGGGATATATATGGCCACTCGGAGAAGACACAGGAGAAAGTGAAGCTCGCTTTCCTCTCCTGAACCCTCACACCTATGAGGTCAAGTCAGTCATGGCATGTGGCCTGGCTTTGCAAAGAAAAAGGCATTTCCTTGAAGGTTGTGGTGTCATGGTCAAGATCCGCTCAGGACAGCCTGGCTCCCAGAGAACAGCCCGACCAACCCCGTCCTTCTAGGGATGGGGCCGTCCAGTGAGAGGCTGCAGAGCAAAGCTTGACTCCTTAAGTCAGGAACTGCCTGAACCATCTTCATCTCTATGAGTCATTTTTCATCGAGACAGTGTGTGGAGGGAAAAGAGACCCAAGCACGTTGAGAGACTGTTCGAAGGCTGACATTGCTTAGGATGAGACTAGGTTAAAAAGCGAGTTGATTTACAGGAAGTGATAACAAAGCTAAAGTGATTGTGGACAAGACACAAAGGGAGAAGGAGGGGCTGACCCCTGGGGTCCAGTGTGGGGCAGTGACCAAGCACCTGGCTGGTCTTGGCATGTGGGGCCTGGCAGGAACCTGCTCCTTTCCCTCAGGGGCCTCATCTGGAAGACAGAGGAGGGGCGTGCGGGTCTCTGAGGCCTGGAGGGTGTGAACTGTGTGGACCTGGGTCTCGCCGTGAGCGGCCGTAGGCCAGAGCTTTCCCTGCCAGGGATGCTCATTGTTTTTCTCAACAGCCTCCATCTCTGGGTCCTGAGCCCTCAAGGACCCTGTCAAAAGTGTGCCAGCCTTAAGCAGAACCCTGGATCCACCCACACACACACACACACACACACACACACACACACCGGGACTTTGGACCCAGTTCTACAAATCTCAGCATGTACCAGAATTACTTCAGTATGTAATGGCCCATCCTGATTTTTAGAAGGAGCCGTTCTTAAACTGCATGTGAAGATCATTCTGTCTGGAATCTTACAGCAAGTCTAGGGGTTGCCATGTGGGGGTCATCTCTCCACGGCATTGGGAGACTTGCCCCCTTCGAGGACATCCAGCCTCCCTGACTGCCTCTTCTGGACAATCCCCTGCGAGGCCAGCCCCTGGTGGGTTCAAGGGAGAGACATGGTCCTCTCTCGGCAGGAGAGAGTCGCCCTCTTCACCCTCAGGGTCCCCCACTCTGCATTAGCTTCCTCTTCACATCCCAAACTGTTCCGGGGACCCCAGGCTGGCAGGCTGCCCAACTTCAGAAACAGCCGTGAGCCCAGTGAGAGTGGGGAAAGACACCATTCCCTAGCGGGAGGCAGGCAGCAGAATAGGCTGGGGCTGGGAGCCAGAGCACCTGGGTTCAGATCCCGGCAGCACCTCTGACTGACTGTGGGACCTCTCCGAATCCCAGTGCCCTGGTCTACACTGCATGGGTCACTGGTCATGGACAGTACACCCACGTACAGAAGAGGAAGGAGGTTCAGAGTGTGAAGGGCATGCCCAGGGGATGTGCTGTTAAGTGATCTCATCCACATCCAGGCCATACAGCCAAAGCCTGTCCCAGAGCAAGGTGTATGGCTGGGAGCTGGCGCGCACTCGGGGCTCCTGGGCCTGGAGTCTCAGAACCTGTGATAGTGAATTCTACGTGTCAGCATGACTAGGTCGGTGGGGTGCCGGGATATTTGCTCAAGCAGTATTCTGAGTGTTTCTGTGAGGGTGTTTCTGGATGACATTAGCATGTTTTAAATTGAAGTATAGTTGAGTCACAATGTTGTGTTAGTGACATTAGCATTGAATCAGAAGACGATATAAAGCAGATTTCCCTCCCTGATGCGGGCGGGCCTCATCCAGTCAGTTGAAAACCTGAATAGCACAAAGGGCTGAGCCTCCCCAGAACAAAAGGGAACTCCTCCTGCCTGACTGTTGAACTGAGACATCGATCTTTTCTGACCTTCAGACTTGAAATACTGCGTCTCAAGCCTGTCAGACTAGAACTTATCCCATCAGCATTCCTGGGTCTCCAGCTGCCAACTGCAAATCTTGGGACTTCTCAGCCTCCACAAGCAGGTGAGCCAATTCTTTATAATAAATCTCCCTAGATAGATGCATAGATAGATAGATGATAGATAGATAAATAGATAGGTAGATAGATAGATAGATAAATAGATAGAAAGGGTATCTTACTGGTTCTGTTTCTCTGGAGAACCCTAATACAGAGCCCAAGAGTGGGGGATGACCCTGCGCCCACTGTACCCAGAAAGGATCCACTCTTCTGTGCTTCCAGGAAGGGTCCCTCAAGTAGGGCAGGACCCCACTGCCTCAGCCAGCACTTCTGGGGTCTGTGAGGTCAGCAGCCATGGGCTGAGGGAACCACCCCCAAGGTCAATGCTGCTGTGAAGAGAGGCAGCCTGGGCTGTGAAGTTCAGCGGGTTGAGGTGTAAACCTGACTCAGACCCTCAACCAGCTGTGGCCTGGGGCAAGCTACCTACCCTCAGTTACCTCTCTGTGAAATAGGGATGTGAGAGCTCTTGCCTCACAGGGTTGTAAATACCCAGTGTAGTGCTTGTCACACAGCTGACACTGGATAAGTATTAGCTGGTGGCAGAAAACCTGGAACGCAAACAGCTGGCCCCCATAAAAGGGCCAGACTTGTCCCATATCTAGCCGTGGACAGAGAGTTGAGCCCCATTGCTGAAGAGCCCAGGACTGCATGCCAAGAGGCACCTGGCCCAGGACACCTGCAACTGTCCATCAGATGCATCTACTGGGAGTGGGAGCCCCAGGGGAGACAGAAGGTGCAGCCTCCGAGACCCCGACCTTGAAATCCTTGTTCCTCTGTGGTTTGTGTGCCCAGCCCCTCTGGGAGTGCCCAGGAGGGTAAGCCCGTACTCCTCACTGGGAGGCATCCAGGGCCTGCATCTGTGCCATGGGTCATACCCTGGAGGTTGGACCTCATGGAAACCTCAGGTCCCCAGCCAAGAGTAACACCCGCAATATGCCTGTCCCATGACAGCTGGCCCAAGAGCTAACTTCCAGGGATGTGTTGGTCACCTTGCACTTTCAACCCTCAGTGCCAATCTTGTCATCAGCTTGTCATCAGTGGTCTCAGACACCTCTGAGGACTGCTCAGCACCACGATCCAGCTCCACAATGGGCGCAGTATGTCCCTGGCTTCAGAGGGGTTCTCCAGGGGAGGGGTCCTGCGAGCCCCAGTCCATATATGCCCCACTTCCAGGCACCTGTGCTGTCTGTGCCTCTTGCTGATCATACCCCTGCTGCCCCAGACTCACAGCCCAGAGCATCTTGCTCTGTACAACATTCCTACTGGGGCCATTGTATCAGTCTGCTAAGGCTGCTATCCAACAGAGATTTATTTCTCACAGTTCTGAAGGCAGGGTTGGTTTCTGGTGAGGCCTCTCTTTCTAGATTGCAGCCACCTTCTCCCATGTCCTCACATGGCCTGTCCTCCATGCATGTGGAAAGAGGGAGAGAGAGAGGTGGAGAGCTCTCTGAGGTCTCTTCCTCTTCTTATAAGGACACCAGTCCTGGGACTTCCCTGGCGGTCCAGTGGTTAAGACTTCGCCTTCCAATGCAGGGGGTGTGGGTTCAATCCCAGGTTGGGGAGCTAAGATCCCACATGCCTTGCGGCCAAAAATCCAAAACACAAAACTGAAGCAATATTGTAACAAACTCAATAAAGACTTTAAAAATGGTTCACATCAAAAAAAAAAATCTTAAAAAAAAAAATAAGGACACCAGTCCTATCAGATTAGGGCCCTACCCTCATGACCCCATTTAAGCTTAATTACCTCCCTTTAGGCCCGGTCTCCCAGTACAGTCACAGTAGGGGCTAGGGCTTCAACATATGCATTTGAGGAGGACACAGTTTAATTCATAACTGCTCTCACGGCATGTCCCCTGCCCAGCTGTGTGCTGGTGAACCCCAGGAGGTCCAAGGCCCTCAAACAGAGCTGGGACAGGTCCAGGGAACCCCCAGGGGTCCTGCCTGCCCTCCCTGGAATGCAGAAACCCTGAGCCAGCCTCCCTTTAGAGGGATGGAGGTCATCAGGTACCGAGGGCTGTTAGTCCCCAGTTCTCTCCCTGCTGATCCCACCACCACTGTGCTGACCCCATGCCTGTGAGCCCACCTGGTGACCCCGACAGGAGCTGGTGTTTCCATGAGACATGTGGGACTTGCCATGTCCTGGAGAAGGCAAGGCCCCGAAAGAAAGAGGGCCTGGGAATCTGCATCCCAACTCCGACGCTCCAGAGCCGGCCCAGGAGCCCCATGCAGTCCATCTCCAGACCTCTGGCCTTAGGCCCTCTGCTGAGAGCGCCTTTCTGCACTCTGCAGCTTTGGGGCCTCACCCAGGAGTTCCTCAGGGCTCTCCCAAGCGGCGGTGCTCAGCGCTCACCCCTCCCTAGACTAGACTCCAGGCTTCCTGGCCCAGAACGTCCCAGTACGGACGTTCCTCAGGGGCTCCAGCTTGCAGCTTCAGGCTGAGGTGGGGGTGTGGGGTTGAGGGTGGCAGGGCCTGAGACCCAGAGCAGCCCGTACCTCCCAGGCCCCTGAGCCCTCATCCTGCTGGTGCTCTGCACCCTAGGGTCCCTTTGGGGGAAGACACCCATACTGTGCTCTCCTCAGCTGGGCATCTCTGATTGATCCACTTACGGGGGTACAGATGAGAGAGCCCTATGGAAGGCCAGGTTGCAGAGCCATGGCCCTCTGTGTCCCCCAAGGCTCCTGCATGGGCAGAGACCATTACTTCCTTTTAGAAAGAGCTCTTTGAAGAGGGAGCGCTTTAGAAGGAGCGTTTCCCAGCAGAGATCTCAAATCAGGCCCTGGTGTGGGATTCGTATCATTGATTTTATTGATACACAGAAAACACAGCTTGACGAAAAACAAGAAAGGGCTATTATAAATACATGAAGATGGAGCAGAGCCTGTTTTCTGGAGGGAGTGGAGTGGGGCTCTCAGACTTGCCCTGAGATGCACCTGACTGCCGCCTGCCTGCCTGGATCCGGCCCCTGCCTGGGGAGAGGTGGTGAGAGGCACTGGGGCCCCTGACATTTGGTGGTGACCTCCTCGGGTGGCCTCACCTGCCTCCCTGTGAGGCCCCCCAGATCTGCTGCTCTGAGCTCTGCCCTCAGGGATCTCCTTCCCCGTGCGGGCTGCACCTGGCAGGGGTGATGGGTCTAGAGATGAGGTCAGGGCTGGAATGCAGTGAGGAGGGCTGCGTTTAGGGCGTGGTGCCGGGGCCCCAGCAGGAGAGGGCATGCAGCAGAGGGGATGCTGAGGTCGGTCCCAGGAGGGCAGGGTGAGGGGTGGATGCTTGGGGGAGCTCCCCACCACCCCAGGAGCTAAGCCTTGGTGGAGACACGGCTACTCACCCCTAGGAGGGGGCTGGGACCCCCACCCATCCCCAGGTAAATGGACTCGACCAGGTTGGCTGGAGAAGCCTTCGCTGGACTCTAGGGACTGAGTTAGACTGTGCAGGAGGGAACGTCCTGGGTACGCCAAGGCCTGCCTCAGCCTCCCAGCAGGGCTCCCAGGGCCGCAGAGCCAGTGGAGAGCAGTGTGGATCATGTCCACTTCCGTGCGGGCTGGAGGAGAAATGATGCAGTCCAGCTGCCAGGAGGTGAGAGCACCACACGGTTGTGGCATTTTCCATGCTGTGAGGTTGCTGGGAGGGGAAGGCCTTTCAGAGGGACATTCAGCCCAGCAGGGAAGGGACACCGCCTCAGACGGTCTCCCTGTATGGCAGGGGCAAGTCTCAGGCCAGCATCTCCTGGCCTGGTTGTCACCCCGAGTAAAACGAGGTGACACCAAGGCTGGTGGGCAACTGGGAGCAGAATCCCACACAGCATCCTCCTGGCTCCGGGGAAAGACAGAGCCCTGAGGAGCAGACTTCTAGAGGCAGCCTCTTAAGTTCTTTCCTGAAGCTTCACACCTCGTGTTCAGGCTACGTTGGCCTGAGTGACGGTATTTAGCTTTCTTTTTGTGAGGAAAAACCCATGGAACTGACTTCCTTTTTATATTTCCACTGGGGCTGCAGCTTACACCTTAAATGTGAGTATGTCAGGATAACAGGGGGTCAGGGGACTTGCTGGGTGCAAGTCCAGTTCTCTGAGTTGTCCATCAGGGCAATGGGAGCATGCCCGAGCTCTGCTGGCCTACTTGGGGATGGAACAGGGTGCTGGCTGACTTCATGATGGTGACTCAGGCTCTGTTGAGAGGCTCCTGTGGGCCCCAGTGAGATCAGAGCTGCCACGGAATTCCCGAGCCACAAGGCAGAAGCTGCCACCTACCCAGACAAGCTGATCCTCGGAGAAGCTCACCTGTATGGCCGTATTTCCTTCGAGGTAATGGAGTTGTGGGTTTCCAAGGGAAACTGGGGCTTTAGGGAGATGGGGATTCTGACTTTGATCTTTCAGCTCAGATATTTTATCTGCCCATTTTCTGATTAGTTTTTGTCTGACAGGAGCCTCAGGGCCAGCACTCAGTCCCAGGGTCTTAGGGTAGGAAATGTCATGCCCCAATTTTCCTACAGAATATTTGATCATGGTGGAGGAACCATAAAACTTTCAATTAAACTTGGCTGATTGAGCATCTCATTTATTTTCGCTCTCTCCCCAAATCCTACCAAAGTGACCATACATAAAAAGAGAAGTTTCAAACCTACAAAGACAAAATAAACAACAAGTCAATCAAAACACAGGGAGGGCTTCCCTGGTGGCGCAGTGGTTGAGAGTCCGCCTGCCGATGTAGGGGACACGGGGTCGTGCCCCGGTCTGGGAGGATCCCACATGCCGCGGAGCGGCTGGGCCCGTGAGCCATGGCCGCTGAGCCTGTGCGTCCGGAGCCTGTGCTCCGCAACGGGAGGGGCCACAACGGTGAGAGGCCCATATACCGCAAAAAAAAAAAAAAAAAAAAAAAAAAAAAAAAAAAACACAGGGAAAGAGACAACCGAACAACTGATACCAACACACTGTGGGAACATGGAAAGCAGGTGATGTGGTGGAAACAGCCCTGAGTCCCATGGAGGGAAATGGATGAGAAGCAGTGACGGATCCCCAGTGTCAGGCCTCAAGACCCCCACCACATGCCTGCAGGAGGTAGGAGGTGTGTTCCCAGGTGAGCCAGAGAGGTCCTACTGGGAAGGGGAGGCATCATGTTGGAAGTGAGGGGCAGGTGAGTGAACATCTGCCTTCTGAGCGATGACATAGGCTCCCCACCCCCTTCTGCCATGAAGCAGCAGCGCAAGTACCAGCAGCCTTTCTGTAGCCCCCAGGCCAGAAATTAGAGGACTTTTCTCCAGGGAAATGAAATCATCCCAGAGAAAAGGCGTTTAGGGAAAGATCCTTTCCTTAAAATGCTGGCACATCGATCACATCTCTCTATACAAAACTTCCAATCCATCTTTTAAAATAAAAATTTTATTTTAGAAGAGCGTTAGATTTACAGAACGATTGTGAAGGTAGGACAGAGAGTTCTCCTATACCCCACACCCAGTTTCCCCTATTATTAGCATCTTATGTCAATATGGTACACTTGTCACAACTAAGGTACCGATATTAATACATTATCATTAATTAAACAGTACATCTTATTTGGATTTTCATGGTTTTACCTGATGTCCTTTTTCTGTTCCAGGACCCCATCCAGGATACCACATTACATGTAATCATCGTGTCTCCTTCAGCTCCACTTGGCCGTGACCGTTTCTCAGACTTTCCTTATTTTTGATGACCTTGATAGTTTCAAGGAGTACTGGTCAGGTATTTTGTAGGGTATCCATCAGTTGGGATATGTCTGACGGTACATCATGATTAGACTGGGGTAATATGTTTTGGAGAGAAAGACCACAGAGAAAAAATGCCCTTCTCGGCTTCCCTGGTGGTACAGTGGTTGAGAGTCCGCCTGCCGATGCAGGGGACACGGGTTCGTGCCCCGGTGTGGGAGGATCCCACATGCCGCGGAGCGGCTGGGCCCGTGAGCCGTGGCCGCTGAGCCTGCGCGTCCGGAGCCTGTGCTCCACAACGGGAGGGGCCACAGCAGTGAGAGGCCCGCATACCGCAAAAAAAAAAAAAAAAAAAAAATGCCCTTCTCATCATATGACATTAAGTGTCTTTGCTGTTAATATGGCTAAGGATTGTCAATATTGACCTTGGTCACTTGGCTGAGATAGTATTTGTGAGGTTTCTCTACTATATAAAGTTACTTTTTTTTCTTTCTTTTCTTTATTTTTTTTTTACAAAGTAGAATGTATTCTATAAAAGAAAATAACTGAGAACAGCCCACATTTAAGGAGTGGGAGTTATACTCTGCCTCTAAGTGTGGAGTATCTACAACAATTGTTTGGAATTCTTTTGCACAGGGTATTTGTCTATTCTGCCCATTTGTTTATTTATTTAGTAATTTTATTTACCTCAATATTTATTTTATACTTTGGGTTATAATCCAATACTAGTTTATTTTGTCACTCAAATTGTTCCAACTTTGGCCATTGAGAGCTCTTTCAGTTGACTCCTGTGTCCCTTTTAGCCCCATCATTATGTTTTGTTTTGTTTTGTTTTACCACTTTCTTACTTTCTGGTACTACAAGATGCTCCAGGCTCATCTTGTATATTTCCAACCCCAGCCTAGATTCAGCCGTTCTCCAAGGTGCTCTGGTTCCTTTTACTGGAGAATGGTTTTAGAAATCAAGATCTGGGGGCTGAGTGTGCCCATTGTTACCATGGTGTTGTTGCTTCTAGGGTCTCTTAGCTGACAAAGCAAAGAAATTAGTGCCCATACTGCATGTGATGGTTAATTTTCTGTGTCAACTTGGCTTGGCTATAGATCATTCTGCCTTTCCCCCCTTGTTCATCTGTAACCTCCCGCTCTGACAGTGAGAAACCTGGCTCTCACCATCAACCATCCTTATACTTAATTGTTCAGTTTCAGTATACATGTAGAATGGCTTCAGAATTGTGAACCCATACTTCTGGGAGGAACAACTATATCAACTAGAATACAGTGCTTATGTACAGTTCCTTTTGTCTTTAGTCTTACAAACTCCACTCATTTCTGAAGTTACTTAGGTCAGCACCTTTTTTCCCCATCCTCTTCAGTGAAATAATGTCTGACATTTTTAGTGCCGTTAGATTCTTTTGTCACGTTCTGCATTCCATTCTAGGATCCTCCATAAATGGTTTTTTTTAAAAATCAGGGCTCACTGCATATGAATAGCTCTACGCCTGAGGTGTCTGTTGACAGAAATGAGCAGCAGGTGTTCTACACTGTAGCTGTTTGAGGTAGCAATAGTAGTTGGGGCCAACAAGAGGCAGAACAAAAAAACTGCAAAAGAAAACCAAGGGAATGTGATGTCTATAGGGGGCTTTAAAAAGCTCTGACATATTTCTGGGAATCTAAAAGGTCATATGCAAGTGCAGGGCTATGCACATGCTTAGGAAAAACCTGTTAAGGACCTAATCTCTCACTTCTGGTGTAACTTGAGGCTCTCTGCAAGCAGAAAGTGAAAGTTAAGGCAAACTTGTAAACTGCATGCCTGAGCATTGAAGGTGAGCTCTGACACACACACACACACACACACACACAGTCCCTCAGAAAAGGCTAGAGGATTTATTTGTTAAAAGCATTTAAGGAAATCTCTTCCCAATCATTAGCTGATCATTAATATGTTCATTGTTATCTGCAGGAACCCATTAAGAAAATAACTTTAAAAATACAGTAAAAGAGGGCTTCCCTGGTGGCACAGTGGTTGAGAGTCCGCCTGCCGATGCAGGGGACACAGGTTCGTGCCCTGGTCCAGGAAGATCCCACATGCCGTGGAGCGGCTGCTCCTGTGAGCCATGACCACTGAGCCTGCGCGTCCGGAGCCTGTTCTCCACAACGGGAGAGGCCACAGCAGTGAGAGGCCCGCATACCGCAAAAAAAAAAAAAAAAAAAAAAAACAGTAAAAGAAACAACAAGGACACTAAAACAGTATGCTAGAAAATATAACACAAAAGAAGGAAGTAATGCAGAAATAGAGGAACAAACCTTAGGTAGACTGACTAGAGAAAGAGAAGACTCAAATGACTAAAATCAGAAATGGAATAAATAGGGAACATTACTACCAACCATACAGAAACAAAAAGGATTATAAAGGAATACTATGAATAATTGTGTGCCAACAAATTAGGTACCTAGATAGAGTATCTATTTCACAGACTACTGAAATGGACTCAAGAATAAATAGAACTTCTGAACAGACTTATAGTAAGTACAGAAGTTGAATTAATAATCAAATTATTACTCACAAAGAAAAACCAAGGCCCTGATAGCTTCACTGGTGAATTATACCAAACATTTAAAGATAAGTTGCTACCAATTCTTCACACACTCTTCTAAAAAATAGAAGGGATCACTTCCCAACTCATTCCATCAGGCCAATAATACCTTGAATCCAAAACTCGACAAAGACACCACAATAAAAGAATACTACAGACCAATATCCCTTATAAATATAGACACAAAAGTACTAGCAAATCAAATCCAGCAACATGTTTTTTAAAAAGGATTACATACTGTAATCAAGTGAGATTTATCCAGGAATGCAAAGTTGGTATAACATACAAAAAAGAATCAATATAAAATACCACATTAAAGAGAATGAAGGGAAAAGATTCATGTGATTATATCAGTAGATGTAGAAGAAGCGTTAGACAAAATACAACATATTTTCGTGTGAAAAACAATCCACAAACTAGGAATAGAAGGGAACATCCTTAATCTTTGGAAGGGCATCCATGAAAAGCCCACAGAATCATACTTAATGGTAAAAGACTGAGTACTTTCCCACTAAGATGAGGAAGAAGACAAAGATGCCTGCTTTCGCCACTTCTATTCAACACTGTACTTGGAGGTTCGAACCAGGGCAATTAGACAAGAAAAAAAAGGAAGGGGGCTTCCCTGGTGGCGCAGTGGTTGAGAGTCCGCCTGCCGATGCAGGGGACACAGGTTCGTGCCCCGGTCCAGGAAGATCCCACATGCCGCGGAGCGGCTGGGCCCGTGGGCCATGGCCGCTGAGCCTGCGCGTCCGGAGCCTGTGCTCCGCAACAGGAGAGGCCACAGCAGTGAGAGCCCCGCGTACCGCAAAAAAAAAAAAAGAAAAAAGAAGGAAGGAAGGGAGAGAGGGAGGAAGAAAGAAAAGGCATATAGCTTGGAAAGGCAGAAGTAAAACCATCGCTATTTGTAATCTTGTGCCTAAAAAATTCTAAGGAATCCTTAAGAAAACTATTAAAACTAATACATGAGTTCAGCAATCAACAGACAAAAATCCATGTACTTCTATATACTTGCAAACAACAATTTGCAAATGAGATATTTAATAGAATCAAAAAGAATTAAATACTAAGAAAACATTTTGATAAAAGATGTGCAAGATTTGTTCACTGAAAACTACAAAACATTCCTGAATGACCTGAAAGAGGATCTAAATAAATGGAAAGGCATCCCTACTGCCCCTTGGTCAGTTAAACTCACATGAAGATCTGAGATGAAACATTGAAAATCTCTGACACAGAATCGGTGCTCTGGAAACAGCAGTTGCTCTAATGCAAACGGTTCACACAACTAACTCAACTGTTTTAATTTCACTTCTTGACACCGGGGTACTTTCTATCAACACCCTCAACCTCAGCATACTGGCAAGGAAGGAAGTCCCTCTCCTTCTGTCATCATTTTCATCCACTGATACTGATATAGGAAGTGACGCCAGAAAGAAAGGACATGATGGGCCCCTTGTTTGGGTTTTAAGAAACGCTGCCAGTGCCGAGAGCATCTGGATTCTACCAGAACGCACGGCCCCTTTGGTCTCACTGCCACCCTTACTCAGTCATCGACGTGACAAGCTTTCCTTGTCCTCACTGAGTCACACACCATCCACCAGCACCCTGTGCTCATGAGGCTTCGTGAAGATAATGAGGATGGACCTGCACACGTATCCACATGTCTCCCCAGATCACGCGTGCTCCATTGTTCCAGAACCTCACTCAGAGAACACAAGTTCAAAGGTAAAATGTTAAGAATTTCAAGATGGCCATAGCCGAGATCGGCCATGCCTCCTGTCCCCTGCTCTCTGCCTGGGCTGATTCCGTGTCCACGTAATTGGGACTTCACAGGGCAGGGGTCCTCCCGTGCCCCGGGGCCTCTTCTCTCAGGGATGCCTCCTGCTGCCCAGGCTGCTCCGTTTATGGATCTGGTTCGCCCACTAGAACACGAGCTTCCAGGAGCAGGGCTGTGTCCATCCTATCAGCCACTGGCCCCAGTCCCACGCCTGGCACCTGTGCTAAATAACTATTTGCTGAATAAACGCATCAACTACCCACTGAGTATCTGTCAAGCACCTAGGATGGGACGGGCACCTCCAGGGCCCAGAGATAGAGACAACGCAACAGCTTCTGCCCCCAGGACCTCCCACCCTTATTCCCACCTGGATGGCTTCTAACTTGCAGCTTTATGAGGTGAGTGGGGTCCGCAGGGTTGACCCATCTTGCTGATGTACAATACAAGCCTGGTTGCCAGGAGCAGAGCCAGGCCATGTGACAGCTGCCCTTTTGGCCCCAGGACCTCAGGATGCAGACCCACAGGAGTCTGAGAATGAGAAGGGCTGGGCAGGGCCCTGGCCCAGCACCCAGCTGACCCAGGCCTCCCCCGCTGCCCTGGGCTACTGGGTTGGTGTCCGGAAGGAGACCTCCCCGACTTAGAGCCAACCTGCTCCACCTTCCACTTTCCACTGCAGAGCTTCCAAGTCTGTGCAAGACCAAACATGGGTCTTCACCTGGATTTTGCAAAACGATTTGCGTTTCCTGATAGAACACCTGCTGGTGTTCAGCTGCCCTGTTTTGTATACTTTTTCTTTTTAGCTCAACCTTGTTTACCCAAAGATGATGATGACTATTTCTAATGAACTTGAGCATACTAACATGAATTTGTCAGATTTACTTCTCACAACTTTCCTGAGACACTGGGCATGTAAATGAGATGCCTTCTGAGATAGGAGAGTCGGCTTCTTGCAGGGGCAGTCAGACAAGCGGATGTCTGGGGGGATGTGGCCTCTGAGCAGGGCCTCTGGCTCAGAAGACAGCCATCCTGGGAAGGGGGACCTGCACGAGCACAGTGTGAAGGTGGGAATGAGCACAGGTGGTCCAAGAAATGTTTGTAGGGGGCACGGCAGGAGCTAATGCTGGACAGACAGAGGGTGCCAACTCCAGAAGGGCCTTGGCCGCAACCAGGGCTCCCCGTCCAGCCGTGTGCTGGGGTCACGAGGCACAAACATGATACTGCGGCAAAAGCTCTCTGCACAGGGTCTCAGGGTGATGATTGCATTACTATCCTTTCAGACTCTCCCAGCTCTGAGCCTCCCTCCCTGGGGTCCGCTGTGAGCAGACACCATGGCCAGCTTCTCAGGGGGGAGATAGGGGGTGCAGCCCAGAAAGGCAAGCCCAGCTCCATCACCACTGCACTCTGCTGTGCGAACATGGATGGGCTCCAGCAGGAAGAAACAGACGTGACCACAGAATTCTTTGACTCTAAAGAGCGTCGTGGGCTGTGGAGAGCACGGCATGATGCTGGGTCCCTGGAACGTATTTCCGTTCATGCCGAGTGCTGGTTAGAAGTCAAGAGACCAGCTCCTGCTCACTCTAGGGGTGGTGCACCCCTGGCCCCCGCCCCTGAGACCTGAGTAGGCCAGCCGGGGGCAAGGGTCAGGTGAAGCCTCCGGGTGCCCACGCCGTGGGGCTGTGAGGAGGGACCAGAGCTGGAGGGCAAGGGGCCCAACAGGTGACACCCCAGGACACAGCGCAGTGCCTACCTCACTCAACAGTGCTGGCCTGGACCCTACCTCTCCTGACCGTAGGGCAACTCTGTCCCTCCCCCAGCCCTTCCTCCCAAGGCAGGAGGGAGCTCCCAAGCCTGGAAGGGCAGCCAGCGCTGGGAGACCACTCATTCTTATCACCACTCAGATATGAGCTCACCCTGACTTCCACGTGTCAGGAACAAAAACAAAAAATGTCAAAATAATAGTTTTCCAGCCTTTTCCCCTCTCCCTGTCTATTCTGAGTCCTTTCCTTGTTCCTGGGTCTTGATTGGGGTAAAAGGAACATGGATTTCCCTTGTGAGGGGTCCTGGTCTCCTGGTGGTTGTGAGGGATAGACCGGTGATAACAGTGGATTCTAAGCACAAGATAAATGTGGGCTGTTATCTTTATAGCTCTGTTATAAACCCGGCTTCTCCTCCGGGCCCAGACCAGGAGGGGCGGGTGGAGGGCTGCCTGGAGCTCTGAGCTGGTCCGAGCTCTGGAGTCTGGGGGTGGCTGGGAGTGGACAGGGCTGACCTCGGGCTGGGGCCACAGCCACCAGATCCCCAAGCAGCTTCCTGGAGGAGGGTGAGCTAGAGACCAGAGGAGCTGCCCAGAAGTCAGAGACTGAGGGCCTGCGTGGCCTGAGTGAGCAGTGACTAGTTCTATAATCCAGGGCACCCGTGGGCGCCGTCCTCTTAGGTCAGCCAGGAGCCTCTGCAAACACAGACCCAGTCATGGGCTGGGTGAGTTCATGAGTGTGAAGCCCTGAGATCCAGCCTGGCCAGGGGCCTGCACTGTTCTGGAGTAGCAGCGGCTGCCACTTTCTCCAAATCCACCCACCTTCTTTTAATACTTGTTTGTTTTTTTTTTCTAGTTAATTCCCTTGGCTTTCCTTTCTATTTATTTATTTATTTGTTTGTTTATTTATTTATTTATGGCTGCATTGGGTCTTTGCTGCTGCGCACGGGCTTTCTCTAGTTGTTGTAAGCGGGGACTACTCTTCGTTGCGGTGCGTGGGCTTCTCATTGCGGTCGCTTCTTTTTGTTGCGGAGCACGGGCTCTAGGCGTGCGGGCTCAGTGGTTGTGGCACATGGGCTCAGTAGTTGTGGCTTGCAGGCTCTAGAGCGCAGGCTCAGTAGCTGTGGCGCACAGGCTTAGTTGCTCCGTGGCATGTGGGATCTTCCCGGACCAGGGCTGAAACCTGTGTCCCCTGCATTGGCAGGTGGATTCTTAACCACTGTGCCACCAGGGAAGTCCCTGGGTTTTGTGGGTTTTTTCTGTTTAGAAAGTTTTAAAACTATAGAAAAGTACAGACGATAGCAGACACCAGTGTTGGAATTTATAAATGTTGAGACCTGGTCATGTTTACTTCAGAAGTTTTAAATTCATGTAAAAGCAACAAAATATTGCAGAATAACTTCCCTCCTGACTCAAGGTGCTTTCCATAATCTTGAGACATATAGACACACACATGCACACAGGGCCGATAAGCACGTGTGGATGGTGAAGCCATAAGTGCTTCAAAAATAGTGTCAAGCTATGAATTTTCTTCTAAACATGTTTAATGGCATCCTATAAAGTTTGATACGTTGTATTTTCCATGACATTTAATTAAAAATGGTTCTAATTTCAAAAAAAAACACTACAATCTAAATTCGAGTTCATCCACATTGATATATACAGATCTAATTCACTCATTTTAACTTTTCCACGAGGATTCTATCTCATAAATATCTCACAATTTGTCTACTTCTTTAATGATTTAAGTTATTTCCAGTTTTTTTTCTATAACAAACTATACCATAATGATAACATTCTTATTCAGCCTCCCAGTGGTACCCAAGGACGTGTACCCAGAGTGGAATTTCCACATCTTGAGGCATGCACTTTTTCAAATTCACACATTTCTGTCCAGTCCTCCACGTGGTTGAATTAATTTGCACCCCGTCTGTGGGTGTGAAATTTCTTACTGTTCATCATTTCATCCCCACTTGGGATTATCAGACACCATTTTTACCCAAACTGATGCATACAAAATGGTATTCCATTTTTGTTCATTTGTATTTTCTCAATCGTTAGTGATGTTGAACATTTGATTTCATATTTTTTACTGGCCATTCATGTTTCCTCTTCGGCAAATTGCTCTTTTTTTATCCTTTGCCCTCTTTTCCGATAGGTTATTTGTATTTTTTCTTATTGATGTTTAAGTTGCTAATCTTCGGTTTGCTGTATGTACAGCAAACATCTTCTCCCTGTTGGTTGCTTTTCTCACTGAATTGTTTTTGAAGTGTAGCACCACACAGAGACTGCGTAGCTCCAAGTATGCAGCTCCACAAATTCTCCAAACTGCATATGTCTGTGTCACCCACCCAGGTCAGAGCACTGCCAGGTCCTGAAGCCCCTCCGCACCCTTCCAATCGCTGTCTGCCATCTGACCCATTAACGAGTGGACTCTGTTAATAGCCTTCCTTACAGTGTACAGCCTTACTCCACAGAGGGATGGCCTCCTGG
Source organism: Delphinus delphis (assembly GCF_949987515.2). Lineage (NCBI taxonomy): Eukaryota > Metazoa > Chordata > Mammalia > Artiodactyla > Delphinidae > Delphinus > Delphinus delphis. The sequence goes on along the minus strand of NC_082698.1, from coordinate 74,109,203 downwards.
TTGTGGCATATTATTCCATTTGCTAATAATTTATTTAAGGTTTTTGCATCTGTCTTCATAGAGGAGGGTGGTCAGTGGTCTGGTGATCTCCATTTTTTGCTGTTTATCGAGTTATGGTGTTCATGATGGGCTGGCTCTGTAATAACTATTTTTCAAATATGACTTCGTAATTAACCCTGGAACCTGTGTTAGGGGTAACAAAAAGCAGCAAACAAATGCCTGTCTAACACTGGGCACAGAGTGAAGGATTCATCCCATCAGCAGAAGCCTGCAGCCCGGGGCAGGTCAGGCTGGGAGCTCAGGGACCTGGGACTGTCTGAGAGAAGAGCGTGACACATGCCTCCTGCCCATGGACTCGTGAACTGACCCATCCCCAGGCAGGGACCAGGAGCTTGGCCTGTTGGATGGAGTCTGTGATTCTGACTTTATCACCAGGTCTGTGACCCACTGGCCCAGCCCAGCAGGGCTTTGGAGAAGATGGAGGCCTGGCCACTGGGTACTCATTCATTTAACTTGCCAGCATGGGCCTGGGGGTGGGGCAGGTGACCTGCTGCCCTTCCCTGGAGCAGAACAGCCTGGAGACACAGAGAGGCAGGGAGCTGGCCCTCTCCCCAGTCCTGCAGTCACAGGAGGCCTCACAGAAGAGGCACATGTGGGGATATAGAAGGGACAGTGCAGACGATGCCTAAAGCCAGGACACAGGCGAGGCTGAGAGAATGGGGTGCCCCAGGATTGCAGTGGGAGGGACCAGGGCCATGGCTGGCCACCGGGTGGAGGCTGTGTGTGGCATGATGGGGTGCTGATCCCCACCTCAGAGGGAGCTGGGGTGACCTCTCCAGTGTCTGCACCCTGCCTGTGTAACGACAGTCCCTCTGTGCAGAACCTCTGGGCCTCAGAGCTATGGTGAGAAGCACAAGGCCTCTGCCCAGTGCCCTGCGGTGCTGGGGGAGGAAGGGCTCAGAGGCTGGTGCCTGGTCTATGGTCCAGGCCTGCCTTCAAGGAGTCCCACCAAGCAGAGGGCACAGCCAGGTAGCCTCAGTTTGGCAGCTGGGCTGTCTCATGCTCTGGGGGATGTGCCCAGGCCATGGGAAACATGGGGTTCAGGGGTTCAGTGTCCTCCAGCTCCCATCCCCTGAGATGGCATGTACCCCTGGAGAGCTGGAACAATCCATGCCATGCCTCAGGGAAAGCCATCTTGGAAAGACCCCAGGGAACACAGGAAAAACACAGCTCAATTCAGAAAGGAAGAAAGCTCTGAGGCAACCCCATGCCAGTGCCCCAAATCCCAGGAGGAGAAACCGGGGTAGAGAGAGCGAGGCTCACCCACAGACCCCCACGCAAGGCTTGGGGCCTGTCCTCCAGGCACAGACTGAGGCACCCTAAGCTGGGTTTCTGGTCGGCTGCACACAAAGGAATAGACTGTCCATCATCTCATTACACAGGAGGCATTCAGCTCAGCCCAGAGCCAGCGGAGTCAGCGGAACAAGGACATGGAGGGCAAAATCATAACCTGCTGGCTTGTTTCTATCGTTTTTATTACCTCCATCCTTTCACACAACACTGCCACTTGGACCTCCGGTGGCCCTGGGAGCAGGCAGGGCAGGCCATACTCCCATGAAACAGCTGAGGTCTGGGAGGTGCAGGGACCTCCCCCCACCCTGGGTGGCTAGAGAGCCTTTCCCGCTACTGCTTCTTCTTCTTTGTTTTTTTTTTTAATTGGAGTAGAGTTGATTTACAATGTTTTGTTAGTTTCAGGTGTATAGCAAAGTGAATCAGTTATACATATACATACATCCACTCTTTTTATAGATTCTTTTCCCGTTTAGGCCATTACAGAGCGTTGAGTAGAATTCCCTGTGCTCTACAGCAGGTCCCTATTATCTATTTTATATATAGTACATTGGGATTGACAGCTCTTGTTTTTCATCCTTCCCGCATGCCAAGTCCGGCTGCTGAAGGAGGAGAAGAGCACCTTGGAGAGCGACATGGACCCTGAGCCTCCAGCGGACGTGCCCTGCAGACCCGCCTACAGCCTCCAGAGGCCTGCCCTGCAGAGACCAAGGAGTCGGGGTGTGATCTCAGCTACTCCCCTGCCCCTGCCCCGGCAGCCCCACAAAACCCCTTGGCCTGGACGGAGGAGATGGTGCACACACCCCCTGCAGCGGAGGGCAGGTTCTGAAGCTGGTGCTCTCCATCTTCCCAGGCTGGAAAATCTCAGGAGGTTCCAGGGAAAAAGGCAGTTCCCCCAGATATGCCCACACCCAGCAGCTGAGGCCTGAACAGAGCTCAGATTTCAGCCATGAGAGTAACTGTCTCTCTAACTCCTGGCACCAGGCTGGGCTGCTTGGGCCCGTCTCCTCAGGGACCTTCACAGCTGCTTCCTGAGTAGTTGGGGAAGAGGTCACCTCTGAGGTTACCGGCTTCCCTGAGGTCCCTCCACTAAGTGGGCTGAACCCCGAGGTCTCCCTCCTGCCCCACCCCAGTCCGCTCAGTGACATCTCCCAGCGCCTTCTCCGGGCGGGTGTGGCCCTCAGCACTCGTCATGCATTTTCATCCTCACAGCGAGCCTGAGAATGAGGTAGAGTTGTTACCCTGTTTTATGGAGGAATATTCCGAGAACCTTGAGAGGCTGAGCCACTTGTCAGGGTCGGGCACCAGGGAGCGGGGCCTCTGAGTTTCCAAAATGCTTAGACAGCCTGTGACACGTTCTCTTTAACAAGAAGTCCAAACTGTGCTGTCTCTCCACCCCAGACCCCTCGGTCCCCGAGGAGCAGCTCCACACACGCACGTGCACACGTGCATGCACACGCACACCTGCAGGGGAGCCCACCCTCCGCCCACCCACAGGCGGCCATTCCCCAGGCTCCGGGGAGCAAATTACATCACAGGAAATCGCAGTGTGAGGGACGTCCCCAGTGGAAGGTATGAGAACACATGTGGCAGAGCGGCGGGCCAGGCCCAGCTGCTGCAGATGTCTGCCACAGCTGGAGGGCCACCAGGCGCAGGGCCCGGTGCGTCTCGTCAGGGGCAGGGCCTCGGCTGAGGGTCCACAGAGCCATAGCTGCACAGGCCTTCCAGCCAGCATGGGCCCTGTTGCTTCTTCACTCGGGAGTGCCCCTCCAGGGCATGGGGGCTTCAAGGCAGTGTTTCCTCATCTGTACAATGGGGAGAAGACCAGCACCATGACCTTCAGTGAACGGAGCCCACGCAGGTAAGGGCCTCACGGTGCCCGGCTTGGAGGCACGAGGAACGATGTCGATGACAACGGGAAACTCGGCCTCTGCCTTCAATGAGCTGACAGCCTGCGGAGGGGGGGCGAAATTGACGTGCCTGAAGCCGCGACCACTCAGTGCCCGGGCCAGACAGGTGAGCCCCCATCTCTCTTAGCAGAGAGAAGGCGAACAAGTCAATAAGGAAGATACCGGCCGACGCTGAGGGGCCGGCGCAGAGAAGGGGGCGGACAGGCTAAGGGGACAGAGATTGCTGGGAGGCGTGATTCACACAGAATGGCCGGGAGTGCTCGGGGAGGGCCTCTCTGGAGAAGCGACAGCTGGGCTCAAGCTGAAGAGAGCGATAAAGCCAGACAGGTGAGCAGAAAGGGGACCCGACAAAAGAAAAGTACAGGGGCCAGAGGCCAGAAGGACGGGCGGCAGTGTAGTCCCAGGGAAGGAAGTGGCTGAAGAAGGAGAGGGGCCAGGAGGCCACGAAGGGCCCTGGGGGCCAATGGAAGGAATGCGGAATTTATTCTACCGGCGACAGGAAGCTACTAAGAGACACGCATGAGGGTGCATCAGGATCGGACTGTCGTTTTGGAAAGCTAGCTCTGGCTAATGTGTGCGTGAGAGGGGGAGGTGCTGGGGGCGCCCAGAGGGGAGCAGGGAGGCCAGGGAGAGGCTGCGCGCTGCTCTCGGACAGAGGTGGTGGTGCTGTCCCCTCCCTTTCTTCGCCCGCCCCCCTCCTGTGAGGATGCCAGAGTTGCCCGGGCCTGACCCCTCAGGCAGGCTCTCAGCACCTGGGACTCCGCCCCCCACCCCCATATGCTGACAAGACTAAAACTTTGTCCACAGGGGAGCTTCCTGGCAGTTGGGCTCATCCCCACCTTGGGCAGGTGGGCTCTGGGCTGCAGCAGGGAGGCATCCCCACCCCATCCCACCTACTCAGCCTGCATGGCCCCTGGGCCGCCACAGGCCCAGCTCAGTCTCCTAATGGCAAACGTGTAGCCCTTTCCTGGTGACTGAGACAGAGGATCCCTAATTGTCAGCAGCTGATCTCAATTAAAATAGAAACGCCTCCCGTGATTTGCAGGTGGGAGCTGGAGTGGAGAGCTTGGGGATGTTTACACAGACTTGGAAGGATACTGCCCAAAATGGGTCCACAGGAGTGAAAGCAATTTATCTCGATGAGTTGGGCCCGTGGGTGATTTAATTAAGGCCAAACCAGCCCTGGGCTTTGGCCCTCCCTGCCAGGCGTTGCGGGATGACGGTGCTGAGCCGGCCCTTCTTTTCTCCTCTCCAGGACATGAAGGTAGGAACACAGCCTCGGAAAGTGACGATGTTCCCACTGCTTACCAGCTCGGGTTCCAGGACCTCGTACCTAGACTGCATTCCAGGCATAGCGGGGAACACGGGGACCCCTAGGATGCTGCCCTGCGGAGGGTCAAGCATGTAGGTACGGTAAGCACCCTAGGGCTTTCCACACGGCAACAGCGCATGAGGGCACAGCCAGTCAGGGGCAGGGCTGGGACCCACACCCCGGTGAGTGTGACTGACACCGCGGCCTAGTGCTGGGGAGGACGCAAGACCCGAGCGCAGTCACGTCCGAAGTGCCTGGGTGAGGGCTGAGGGAGAAGACTGTTCCTCAGGCCACAGGTGCGCCAGGCTGGGGAGGCCTCGGGAGATAGTCCTTGAGATGGATCCTGGAGAATAATTAGGACTGTTAGCTCACAATGGAGTTCGCCAGCAGCCAACCCACCCCTTTGGCTACCAGGGCCCCTGGCAGACGCTGACAACAAAGACACAAAGGAGAGGAAAAGGTACAGCACACCGAAGCCCAAGACAGGCTACGGCAGGGCACAGCCGATGGAGCTGGGTGACAGTCACTGAACCACTGCCCCACGGAGGAGGAAGCCGTGGTCTTACGTGGCCTGTCTGTCCTGCCCCTCAGAGCACAGCACAGGGCCAGGCAGAGACCTGGAGGGTCCCTGTGCCTGGGGGCCGGGGGGGCTGCCTACCACCCCTCCTTCTCAGGAAAGAAGGCCGGGGGAGAGGCCGGCACCCCTGTTGCCTCGCTGCCCACTCAAGGTGTGCAGGCCCAGCCGCTCCTGGGGGCCCTGGGGACAAGAGGCGGAGGGTGTAAGCTCTGTGCAAACATCCTGCCTTCTCCCCAGGATATTTTCTGTAATAAAAGACCATGGAAATGTCAGCTAGTCTAAACAAATAGCCAGGTTTTACAGAGGATGAGCAGCCTGCGTACAAGCACCTCCAGGGCCCGCTGCTTGAGGTGGCTTTGAAAAATTGTGCGCCAGGAAGGAAGCTCGGAATCCTTCCTGGCGGGGCAAGTATTTAGGGCCCAGAGAGGTAAGGCTTGCAGGGTTCCTGGGGAGGAAGGGGCGGGGGGACCCTGGGCCTGGTGTGGGGTGACTGTCTCAGGTGGCCCTGAGGAACTGGGCTCCCATCAGACTGGGCTCCCTCCTGAGGACCCTCAGGCAGGGCTGGCCTGTGCCCTGTGGGCAAAAGGATGGGGGAGGGGCTGACAGCAGACGACTCAGGCTCAGGGTCTCTTCCTTCCTCCCCTCCCCCTACAGGGGTCCCCTTCCTGGAGCCCCATCTTTCCTCCGTCCATCTCTGTGTTAGGGAAGGCACCCGGGGGTCTGATACTGAGGGACCTCCCAAGGTGAGCTGGGCCTCACTGCATCCACTGGACAGGGGGACAGGGAGGCCCAGAATGGGGGAAGAAACTTAACACCAGAGCCTGAACATACTGGGGCCTTCTCCTGGTTGGGGTGCTGGGGGAGCCGCTAGTGCCTCAGCGCACACAGCATCCAGGGAGCTGGATCCATTAGGGGCTGGGGGGTCCCCGAGACCCTGCCGCACACAGCGGGCCCTAGGTGCCCACACTCCTTGAGGGGCAGGTCCAGCTGCAGCCACTCACAGGGCGGGGACGGACTGGGCCCAGGCTATCACCACAGTCAAGGAAGGTTGTCAGGGTGCTGGGCCCATGCGGGTTCACACGACCCCTGTGCATTGTGTCCAGGCAAGAGCCACGTGCACGGAGAGCCGGCAAGTCGGCAGCGGCTCAGGACTGTGAGGCCGGCCTCTGGTGGGCAGGCTGGAGCTGCTCAGAGGGCCAGGAGGTCATTTTCAGGGCAGTGAAGGTGGGCCACCTGGCCCTGTGGCCTCATTGCAGACACTCACACCTCCTGTCACTGCTCAGGGAGGTTGAGCCCACCACAGGCAAGGCTGCCAAGACTGAGCAGGTGGGCAAGGAGCCAGGACCAAAGCCAGTGGTCAGCCCCCCGGCCAAGGCAAGGCCTCTGGACCAGAGGCACGGGGAGAGGGGTGCAGACTCTAGAGCCCTGTGGGCCGGGCTAGAATCCCAGCTCTACTCCTGCGTGCCGGCAGGGGGACCTTGGACCAGTAAGTCACGGAGCCTCCCAGATCCCCATTCCTCATCTGCGGAGTGGGGAAGTCATTTCCACCTCACGTGCCATGAAGAGGAGACAGTAGGATAATTCGCTTGGTGCCGGGCACGGGGCAGGGCACTCAGTCAGTGGAGGTTCGTTCCCCTCTCATTATGCCTCTGAAGTGGGTGCCAAGGCGGGCGCTTCTCATGACGGAGGACCCCATCCTTGGGCCTCTGGAAGAGGCGGTCCTGTGCAGCAGGTGAAATTTTCCAAAAATGGCCACGAAAGTATTTCTAGTTCCACACTCTCTCAGAACCTTGCCACTATCCGCCAAGAGGGAGTCTGTTTCCTCTCCCGTTGAACTCGAGGTGGGTGCTGAGCATGGGAGGCTGAGTGCCCACATCACCTGGTCCACCTCTGGTCAGATGAACCTGGGAGAGCCCTTGCCTGGTGCAGCCTGACTCAGGAGACAGGGCCCCAGTGACTGTTCTGTCCCTCTTAGCCCACGGCCCCAGGACCAGGCTAGACTTGGAGCCCAGAATTCCCCACCTGTCATGAACCAGAGGCTGGGCCACTCACCATTCACACTCTGTCTCATTTAATCCACAAGAGAATCCCATGCGGTCAGCCCTGTTATTTTTCATGTGAGAAAATGGAGGTTCCAAGATCAGCTGAGTCCCTTGTCTAATGTGTCCCGAGTTGACCTTGGAAGAGGCGCACTAGAAAATGATGTAAGAGCCCCCACTGTAGATCACTTCCCAGTGCCCCTGTGCCAGCCGCTGCCCCATATTGCTGGGGTGAAGCAGCAGCTCTCAGCCACAGGCGCTCCCATCAATCAATATTTTTAATTACTTACATGATTGACTAATAAAATTCTCCACCGACCAATTGATTTTGTGATCAAGCGAGAGCCTCTGTTTTTATTAAAAGGTTACTTAGATGAATTTTTTTCCCCACTGAAGTGGGAGGTTGTATTTCTTTTGGTCATGTTGGAAGAAGAAAAATGGGAGGGGCCAGGAACAGGAGGAGACCCAGAGGCCAAGAAGATTACAAGCCCAAACCAAGAGACCCCGGGAATCGGCAGCCACTTGCCTATTTGTCCTGCCAAATACCCCGAGGCTCCGGCAGCGGGTCAGGCGCTGGCCAGAAGGACCCTCGGGCACACACTTCACCCAACCCAGGCTTAGCCAGAGCTGCTTCTATTGTTTTTAAAAGTCAACTGTAAACTTTCTTTTACATTTTAATGAAAGTATTGGCTTTTCAGTTCTAAAAGTAACTCACTCTGTGTGCACAGTTTGGAAAAGACAGGCAAAAACAACAAAGCAATGAGAGGGTTCTCAGCCTGGAGACTTGGCCTGAAAGGGCAGTTGATGGAGATGCTATGAGAAGAACTGCAGGGCTGACTCCCACTTTTCCAGGGGTCCAAGGCCCCAAAGAAGCATCACCATAGAAATCACCCAGGTCCCAGTGTCCAGAGAAAGCTACTCACGGTAGCTCATCAGCGGACTTTTGGTTTTGGTTTTCTGCTTTACCACATTGGTTTTGGACGGGTTTGGTGATGTCCTATGACTTGCACTGACCTTTAAAACTGTGTTTGTAAATGACTCAGTGTGGCCTGTCCTGTGGAGGAGCTATTGCCTGTGACCTGTCCCTGTGGTACAGACCGAGGTCACCTTTCCTGGGAGGTGGCAGGCGTTGATGGGGCCAGGGGCATGGAATAGGCAGTTAGGGTGAGGGAGAGTGGGCCTAGGCCCTGGGAGAAGGGCACCACTCACAGGCCTGGGCAGCCCTTCCCTCTCCAGTCCTCAGATGCCTCACCCGGTGTGGCGATGCTTCTGCCAGGGGGCTCTCGGGCCTGGCCACGCCCAGTTATCAACAGATCGGACTGCCGCACCAGCTCAGCTCTGGGCCCCAGGCCTGCCTCTGCCTGTCATGTCCACGGTCACGGCCATCCCACTGTCCCTGATCTCACTCTGCCCGCATCTCCTGTTAACTCCTACATACCCAGCGACCAGAACAGTGGACGGCACACGGTGGGCGCTCAGTGACTGTGTGACAGGTGAATGCTGAATAAATCCACGTTAACCATGAAAACTCGTCATGGCTGCCAAACGGTCCTTCTGAGCCGGCCTTGGAGCTGGGAGATGATGACCTCCACGCATGCCTTCTTAGGAAGGTCACGGCAGGTGAACAGAATGACAGGCGACGACACGCCTCTGCCTCGTGCCAGCCCGGTGTGCAGAGGCCACACTTCCGCCCTCATGGACAGAGGCAGGAACAGCCAGAGAGGAGCCAAGGGACTCCCCAAGGCCCCACAGTCGGTCTGAAACGGGGGTCTGGTTCTCTGCAGTGGATGCTTCTCAGGATCACCCAGAAGTCCAGCCCCACTGAACCAAAGCCCAGGTGACCTGCCCTCACCTGGGTGTGAAGTCCCCAGACCCATGCGGGAGCCGTGAGGCTCTCACCAGCCCACCACCATGCCTATGGGATCCAGAACATCTCTGGAACCTAACTTACATTTAAATAAAGTAAAATTCATGTTTTTTTCCTTACAAAAAAATAACATCTATTCAAAGTGGGGAATTGAGAAATTAAAAAAACATAAAGAAAAAAAGGTCAGTTGTCCTCCTGCCCTGAGTGCTAATGACATGTCAGAGATGCAACGGCCCATGAAGGAGCTGGCCACCCCTCTCTGGATCTCAGGACGTCTGAGGGATGTGCTCACATCCAGGCCCGTTGCGACCTCCACGTTGCTGGCGGCCCTTGATGCGGTGAGTCACTCCCTCCTGGAAGCGCTTTCCTCCCTGGCCGGGACCCACGGAGCAGCAGCGGGTGGCCAAAGCAGAATCCCGGCCCACACAGATGGCCCTGGAGTCTCACCTCACCTGCCACCCACCCCCGCTGGTCCCCTGGCCGGCTCCGCCCTCTCATCCTGACGTGTGGACTTCGGAATGTCCCGGGAGCCTCTGTTCTTGGTCGTCTTCTCTCTCCCTACTCCCTCCTCGGTGAGCTCATCCAGGCCCTGGCTTCGTGCATCTGTGCACTGATGCCACCCACGAAGATCGCTCTGATTCTCTGAAAGGCACCTCCAGGGTGACTTGTAGCAACTCCTGCTCCGTCCCTGGCACTCACACTGCTCGGCCCAGGCCTCTCCTCCAGGGCAGCGGGTGGCAACCTCGTCCTTCCCAGTGCTCCATTCAAAAGCCTGGGGGCGAAGCCACAGTGACTCTGCTGTTGTCCCCCACCCTCCATGAGCAAACCCTCCCACCCCACCCAGGGGTCCCACCCATACTGGCCCTCAACTAGACCACAGCAATCGCTCCTGACTGGTCTCCCAAGACGCATGGCCTCCCTGGGGCCCCTGGAGCCCACCAAGCATGTTGCCTCAGTCCCCCAAAGCCTGGCCTGAGACAGGGACATGGGGTGGGTAGCTGGTTTGGAAGGCGAGGGCAGGAGGCAGGAGTGAGAGAGAGGAGAGGGGTGGCCATCAGTGGGGGCTGCTGGGCTCCCCCTGAGAAGCTTTCAGGATCATGCATGGGGCGGATGTGCAGCTGGAACACTGACCACCCCCACTCCCACACCCACACCCCACTGCATAAGGGCTGCCACGACTTTATCTCCCCAGACCCTGGTCTGCCCTGGGAAGGCCCCAAGTTACTACTTTTCCTTTTGTAATAAACAAGTCCAGTGATTCCACTCTTGCTGCTCAAACGTTCACCCACAAATTTAGCATCTGCTGATGACCCTTGTCTGATCAATTATTATTACAATTGTTGCCAAATGATAATTTTCCTAAATTCCATCTCCGTTTATTAGCTGACGTTCTACTACAAAGACTAGCTTTTGCTTTTCTATTTACTTATTTAATCCTGTTATAGATGCATGGAGTCTTAATTCTAGTGGTTATAATTCATCACTGTAATTATTGATACTTATTTTAATGCTCAAAATGTCCTGATTGGGTCAATGGGAGCCCCTTCAAGTTGTCTCCTGTGTCCCCTTGACACGTCCCCATCATAGTTTGATTACTTCCTTACTTTCTGTCACAACAAGCTATCCTAAGCCCATTTTTAAGTTCCCTGTCCCAGCCCTGGAATCAGTCATTTCTCCAAGGAGCCTTGGTCCCTCGTTCCTTTTAGTGGAGACTGGATTTAGAAACCAAGGTTTGGGTACTGGATGTTGTGACTGGGGTGTTTGCAACATTTTTAAAGACTGAAAGTATCCAGGATTAGTGAGGCATGGCTGAGGAACACACTTGTCCCCAGTCAGTGAGAGAGTGACTAGAGAAGCAGTGAGGAAAGGCATTTGGCCCTACCTGTCAGATGGTGATAGGCGTGCACATGGACACAGCCGTGCCACTTGTAGGAGTCTCTTCAACCCAAACTAGAACACAAGTACACAAAAGCAACACATCAGAAACGACCAGTGTCCATGGACTCAAAGTTAACTAAGGAAATTGCAGTACTCCTTCCTAAAGAACACCCAGCATACACTGAAATCAATGAACCAAATTTAAGTCGATGAATTATTTTCAGAGAAGAAGCAACTTACAGAATGCCATGTATAGACTGATTTTTTAAAAAAATTAAGATCAGATGTGTGCCTCTTACATAGGTGAGTCTGTTTGTGTAGGGGAAACTGAAAGGACACCCTCTAACCTCCTAGGCGATGTTATCCCTCTGAATTGTGGGGGAAGGTTGTGGAAGTTGAAAACATGGGAGCAGAAAATTATACTTTTCATTTCACACACTTGTGAACTATCTGAAGGTTTTATAGCAGCCACGTATTACTTTCACAATAAAAAAAAAAGCTTTAAGTGATAGTAGGTGAAGAAGAGACAGCCAGCTCCCCAGCTATAAGACTCTACAGCATTACTGAATACTCAAGTAGCTTTAAAAATAAAGAAGGGGCTTCCCTGGTGGCGCAGTGGTTAAGAATCGGCCTGCCAGTGCAGGGGACACGGGTTCGAGCCCTGGTCTGGGAAGATCCCACATACCGCGGAGCAACTAAGCTTGTGCACCACAGCTACTGAGCCTGCTCTCTAGAGCCCACGAGCCACAACTACTAAAGCCCACGTACCTAGAGCCCGTGCTCCACAATAAGAGAAGCACCGCAATGAGAAGCCTGTGCACTGCAACGAAGAGTAGCCCCCGCTCGCGGCAGCTAGAGAAAGCCCGCGCGCAGCAATAAAGACCCAACACAGCCAAAAATAGATAAATAAATTTATTTTAAAAAAATTTTTTAAATAAAGAAAATGATGTTCATCAGAAGTGAGGTCAATCAGCTTTGGAAACGGAAGAAGGAAGAGAAAATCTTGGCAGTGTTCGCTCATACATGCCCTGGAGCAGAGGAGGGGCCTTAGCCCAAAGTCTCTGTTCTCTGTGAGGAAGCCCCACAGGCTCCCCTAGGCTGAGGCTCTCAAACATTTTATTTTTTTAATTTTTTTAAAACTTTAAAAAAAAATAAATTTATTTATTTATTTTTTGGCTGCGTTGGGTCTCGGTTGCTGCGCGCGGGCTTTCTCAAGTTGCAGCGAGCGGGGACCACTCTTAATTGCGATGCGCGGGCTTCTCGTTGCAGTGGCTTCTCTTGTTGCGGAGCACAGGCTCTAGGCACGTGGGCTTCAGTAGTTGTGGCACACGGGCTCAGTAGTTGTGGCTCACGAGCTCTAGAGCGCAGGCTCAGTAGTTGTGGCGCACGGGCTCAGTTGCTCCGCAGCATGTGGGATCTTCCCGGACCAAGGCTCGAACCCATGTCCCCTGCATTGGCAGGTGGATTCTTAACCACTGCGCCACCAGGGAAGTCCCTCTCAAACATTTTAGATGGCACCTCCCCAGCTCTGATCCTGGCTCTCCACCCTCCTTTGGCAGGTAGCTGGCTTCCCCAGAGCAGTGCGTGGAGGGAGGGAATGAGGTGGCCGTGAAGCTCAGGACAAGACGCCTCATCAGGGCTGTGCTGTTCTTCCCTGCCTCCTGATCGTGGAGATACATGGTGAGTACCATCTGTGATTGTGAGGATGGATCCTAGAGCCAGACTTTCTGCATTCACATCTTGGCTCACGGCTTACCAACTTGGGCAAGTTCCCTCAACCTCTCTGTGCCTTGACACCTGTAGAATGTTCCCCCTCGGGTTACTGGAAGATCAGATGAGCCAATATGCCAAGTGCTTAGGATAGTTGCTAGCATGTAATGAACACTCAAAAATGTTATTTGTATTATCATACCTAGTGGTTACAGTGGACACACCCTTGTCTCAAAATGCGATGGGAATGCAGCTAGGGTTTCACTGTCACATGTGATGCTGGCTGATAGTTACAGTGGTGTGCATTAGCCAGCAATGCTTGCAGCTGCAGAAATTCCAAACACAACAGCTTAAACTAATAAGGTTTCGTTTTACCTCAGTGTACAAGAGTGCTGCAAGTTGAAAGCTGCTGGCCTGGGTTCAGCAGCTCAGCCATATCCGGGCCTGTCTCCGCAAGTGCTTTGCCTCTTTTTCATGCATTCTGCCTCAGTGTTACATTATGGCTGCCTCAACTCCTGACATCACATCACCTGCAAGGCAGGAAGTAGAGAAATGGAGAGAAAACTGGAAATACCCGCCACATATGGCTCTTTTATCAAGAAAACAAGCCTTCCCAGAATCCCCCAGCTGACTGCCAATCATATCTCATTTACCAGAACAATGATATTTGACCACACTTAGTTCAAGACAGGCTGGGAATATAGTTAGCTTTTCAGCCTCAACAGTGCAGATCACAAGGGAGAGGAGGTTGGGAATGACCTTGCAGAGCCTGCCATTATTTTCTTTATCCCATGAAAGAAAAATCTGTGTGACCATGATTAGTGAATTGGAAGTGGGTGGTGAGGTTCACCAAACATTTTCTCCTGCTCTTGGGGTCCACCTAAATAGAGGCCCACCCGCTGTGAAACAAGAGGCAAACGGTCCAGCTATGGGGACCAGCTGAGAGCTCACATTTTCCTGGGGACTTAGAATTTTCTTGGGGGCTGAGAGCCTTGCAGAGCAGGAGCCAGGGCTTCCAAAGCCCCCAGTTCCAACTTCCAAAGCCAGGCACCTCTCTGCCAGAAATGGCCATTGCTGCCAGCTCCAGGACAGTGAGGGAGCCAGAAGCAGTCTTTCTAGACCCAGCCCTTGGCAGCAAGGGCACCTCTACTCCTTTCCTCCTGGACTGTTAACCTGCTTTCCATCTTCTGGGCTATTGGGAGCACTGGGCAGGCCAGCCAGGGAGGAGGCGGCTCCCATGTGTGACCGCCGCAGCTTCCCTTCATGTCCGCTGGGCAGGCCAGGCTGATGGTATCTAGTTCCTGAGACCCTGCAGTGAACTCAGACCCCAGATACTGTTTCTTGATAACAGCTTCACCTTTTCCATCTCTTTTAACAAATATCAACTCCTGGCTGAAACCCAAACTCCTGGCTGAAGACCAACTCCTGGCTGAGGCCTCCTTGCTGCTTCCCAGAAAAAGCCTGGTCCGAGATGGCCGGGGGAGGAGAAGCAGGCTGGGCGCCCAGGACTCCCTGCGTGCCCCGGGCAACTCAGTGCCTTCTCTGGGCCCCAGTTCTGCAAAGCAAAGGGGGTGCATCAGATGCTTCCTGGGGTTGCTCTCCTCTGCACACCTTCTGCAGGTTCCCCTGGCTCACACATCATGGCACCTGGGCTCTGTCCCAGTGCCAGGTGCTGGCTCTGTGGCCAGGCACGGGCCACCTTCAGCAGGAGGGCCATGGCCACAGTCCCAGGCCTCAGCGGAAAGGCAGTTCGATATTTCTGAGTTTGTGGGAAGTGCACTTTGAACACATCTGCATCAATGGAGGAAATAATATCTCTCCCAAGAGGCCAGAAAAGAAGAAAAATTCCATTTGTCAAGACATCCAGCCCTCGGGTCCTGATCTTACTACCTGCTTTCTTGGCCATGGAGAGGCACCAAATCCTCCTAGGCCCAGATGAAGAGGAAGGGAAACAGATGCTGTATCAAACAAGGGGTTTTTCCTCAATTCAGTGGCAAGTTTATACTTTCAGGGTGATTTTGGCCCCCAGGCAGAGCAATACTTTGACTCTCCAGGGCACTCTCCCCACCTGCTGGTGCCACCTTGGTCACTCTCCCAGAACTACACAGAGTCACTGCCCCCCAAGGGCTCCTGCTCACGCAGCCTGTGAGGCGGTGTTCTCAGTCACTCCATTGGCCAGATGAAGAAACCGAGGCTTAAGAAGGCCAGCCCCACAGCGGGCACCTGGACCTGGGCCTGGTCTTGCAGCCCAGCACGCTCGGACCCCTGACTGCACCCTCAGCTCAGGCCCCCAGAGTGTCTGTCCTGTCCCCAGCACCTTAGAGCTCAGTCAAATGTGTCTTGGGTTGGCTGCAAAGCTTAGGAGCCCTTTTTTTCCCCCCAGTTTCTCACACGCCACAGGAGACAAGGCTGTAGATGCAATATGAGATTAAAGGCTGAACCTCATCCAGGTCAGGAAATTCCGAGGGCAGTCGCCCAGCTCGGCTCCAGCTCACTCCATCACCCCCAGGGTCACTTGTCAGCCGCGGGAAGTCAGGGGCCGGGCGTGTGCTGCAGGGGCACCTGTGTCCTCTGGAACTTCCTGAGGACCAGACGCTCTGATTTCCCGACTGGCTCCCAGGGATGTTTCTCTCTCCCTCTCTCGGGCCTGGTTCCAGCCGCCTCCCTCCCTGCTGTGTCCTGGGTGTTTCCCTCTCCAGCTCGATCATTCCCATCAGGTCCGAATGTACTGTTGTTTGCCCATCTTTCAGATATCCCTCTGTTGGACTCAGACCGTCAGGTTGCTAAGTCAGCACTCAGCCTCACCTTGTGGTCACTCAGCGCTCCGGTCCTGCTGCCCCACCCTGTCCTCAGCTGCGTTGCAGACTCCCTGCCCTGGCCTCCCCACCCCTCGGTCCTCTCCTCACCTCTCCCCACACTCATGCCTGTCCCGTGGCTACAAACACTCTACACACTGCCTGGCCTAACCGCCTCCTCAACCCTCCGCCTCAAGGTCGGACGGGCATCTGGGGCCTGTGAACCCCGACCTCCAGGTCTCCCCAAACCTGCCCACCACCACCTGCCTTTAGATGCAGGAACGCCTCCCTCACACCCCACGTCTAATCCTGCGGTCACCTTTCAAGTAAACCCAGGATCTGACACCTCTGGCCATCTCCCTGCTGCTGCCCCCCACCTTCCCTAACACTTATCACCTGCCTGGACCCTGTTAAAATGTTCATCTGCTCAAAGTCTTAAAGGCTCCCTTTCCCCAAGTTCAGAGTTGAAGGTCAAATGCTAGTGTGACATCCCTCCACCCTCCCTGCCCTGCCCCTGCCTCTCGCCCCTCTCGCTCTGTTCCAGCCACCTTTGTCTCCTGAGCTCCCACCAATTCCTGTTCCGAATCTAACTCTGCCCGTGGGATCCTGGGACTCAGTCTCTTCCTTCTTCAAGTCTTCTCAAATAACTCCTCCCCTCCCACTCTATTTTAAACTGCACCCCCTACCCTGGCACTCTCTACTCCTCTTTGTATGAGTTAGCTACTGCTGAGTGACAAATTAGCCTAAAATGTAGAGGCTTAAGACAACATTTGTACATTTATCTCACAGGTTCTACGGGTCAGGAATCTGGGTGTGGCTTAGCTGTTCCTCTGGGTCTCTCATAACTTCAGTCAAAGTGTTGGCTAGGCTGCGGTCCTCTCAGGGCTGGATCTGCATCAGGCTGTCTCATGAGGCTGTGGGCAGAAATAAGCTCCTCTTGGGCTGCCCTCAGTCCCTTGCACATGGGCCCACCTGGTGCCGCTCGAAACATCAAAGTGAGCAAGGAGGAATGGGGTGGCATGCCAATAAGACAGACTCACGGTCATCTGTAACTGAGTCTTGGAAGTGCCAGCCCATCACTCTGCCTTTCCTGTTCATGAAAAGCAAGGTCCATGTCCAGCCCACACTCAGAGGGAGGGGATTGCACAAGAGTGTGAGCACCTGGAGGTGTGAACGCCTGAAGCCACTTCTGAAACTGGCGACCACACTGTTCCTGCTGGTTTTCTCATAGTATTTCTTCTCATCCGACTTACCATTCTGTTCATTGTCTGTTTCCTCAAGTGAAAATGCAAGCTCTTTGAGGGCAGGGCTTTTCTATGTTGTTGCAGGCTGTATCCTCACCACCCACACCGTCACAGCACATAGCCGGCACTGAATAGATGCTTGTTGGGTTGGTGCTGGTAAACTTCAAGAAGTTCTTTACGATGCAGGAAAACAGCCACCCTCAGTGACTGTCCTTTTATTTTCCTGTGTTACAAAGTGATCCAGTGACAGGCACTGAAGGTTGATTTCTGTAAGAGTGAAAGAGGCTGGGGTGTGAGACCCCAGTGCTGGAGCCATCCTGGTTACCACAGTCAAGAAATCATAGACCTCACGCCTTCTCTGAGACAGCCTCACCCTTGTGAAATGACACTCGGTCCCTGAGCCTGATCTCAGAGTCTCCAGGGCTTTATAAGGGAGTGATGCTAATTTCATTAAATAGGTGTTTTCAAATATTTTAAAAATCATAATTTGTTAAAAATACTCTTGGGGGACAGTTTAGCACCATCTCTCAAAGCTTTAAACGCACATACTCCTTGACCCAGCAAGTCCAGAGCCTGGAATTACGGATTTTTCACTATATTCACACATGAATGTAAAGATAGGTATACAAAGATGTGCAATGCAACTTTGTTTATTATAGCAAAAGAATAAAAACACTCAATGTCCTCAAGTAGGCAGCCAGTTAATTAAACTTGGGCGCATCCACATAATGGAATAGCGCACAGCTATTGGGAAGACCCAGGGAAGCCACATGTCCTGATGTGGGTGCATCATCATCTCATTTATTTAATCAACAGCGATTTCTTTAGCCTCTACTGTGTTCCAAGCATTGTTCTAGGCACCAGGGACACAGAAGAGCAAACTCCCTGTTCTTGGAAGCTTACATTATGGTGTAAAACCACACACACACACACACACACACACACACACACGTGCAAATGAGCATGCAAAGAAATACAACAATGCAAATATAACAGGGTTCTAAGGAAAGCAAAGTGGAGCGGGGAGAGCGTGGGAGTACTGCTTCATAGCGCGTAGCCACTGAGGAACATCTGAGCAGACATCTGGGCAAAGTAGGGAGAGGTCAAGGGCATGTGGCACCAGCACCTCCCAGATAGAGCAGCCAGCCAGTGCAGAGGCCCGAGTACCAACAGGCATGCTGTATTTAAGGACAAGCACAGCAGGCTGGAGGAGGCCAAGTGGAGTGAGCAGGAGGGAGAACGGGAGGTGGGGGACGCTGAGGCCAGGAAGATGGGGTGAGCTCAGGGGGGGAAGCACCCACCCATCTGAGCAGGCTCTGGACCACTCATCTTGTAGGCTGCAGACTCAGGGGCAGGCAAACTGGTACAGCTGCTGGGATATCGCCCCAGCTGGGTTGGGGCCTCAGCTGCCTCCTCCGTGTGATGGGCCTTGTTTTTTTCCCAGCATCACTCTGGGGCTGTGAGGAGGACAGAAGAGGTTGAGGACAAAGGTGGGAGCCCCACAGGAGGCCACTGCAACGGCCTGGGGAGGACAGCAACTTGGACCAAGGTGGCCATGACCAACACAGGTGGGTGAGATTCTGAATGTGCTCTGGAGAACCAGCAGAACATGCTACTGGATCAGATTCACGGTATAAAAGCCAGAAGGGGGCTTCCCTGGTGGTGCAGTGGTTGAGAGTCCGCCTGCCGATGCAGGGGACACGGGTTCGTGCCCCGGTCCGGGAAGATCCCATATGCCACGGAGCGGCTGGGCCCGTGAGCCATGGCCGCTGAGCCTGCGCGTCCGGAGCCTGTGCTCCGCAACGGGAGAGGCCACAGCAGTGAGAGGCCCGCGTACCGCAAAAAAAAAAAAAAAAAAAAAAAAAAAAAGCCAGAAGGGAATCACTCGTGAGCTCTTTGGTCTCTGTCCTGAGAAACTGAGTGAATATGGCACCTTTTACTAAGATGGGAAAAACTGAAAGAGAAGCAAGATTTGGGGGTGGGAAAAGCAGAAATTAAGAGTTTGTTTTGGGGAGTTCCCTGGCGGTCCAGTGGTTAGGACTCTGCGTTTTCACTGACGAGGACCCGGGTTCAATCCCTGGTCGGGGAACTAAGATCCCGCCAGCTGCGCGGTGTGGCCAAAAAAAAAAAAGTTTGTTTTCGATGCATTAAACCTGAGTTGCCCACTGGAGGCCATGGAGGGCAGGCAGCTCAGTAAGTGGACTTCAAGGGGGAGGAGAGGCTGAGGGAGCAGAGGCGGGTTGGAGGGGAGCGTTGGGGGCGGGGTGGGCTGGTGAGGTCGCTCATCCAGGAGTGAGTGTGGGGTAAGCTGACGGCCCAGGGTGGGCATCCTTTGCGAACACATCCATGTTTAGAAATGGAGCCGAGGAAGGCACACGGATGAGCAAGAGGAGGGGCTGTGTCCGGGAAGCCAAGAGAGGAGAGGTCCGGGGTGGGTGTGGGGCGGCCGGCAGGCAGACGGGCACATCCAGGGCTGCCGGGTGCTGGGCGCATGTGGACAGTGGAGGGTCACCGCAGGCCAGTGGGGTGGAGGCCTTCAGCCTTCAGGCTTAGACAAGACTGGAGTCGGTGCTTCCGGCTGAGCCCTTTGACATATATTGCTGCGAGGTGGGTGTCACCTGTGCGCCAGGTGAGGAAGGAGGCCTCAGGTGAGCCGGTGAACACTGGCCCACACCAGGCAGTGGAAGAGCAGGGAGTGGGTCTGGGTCCTTGTGTGCAAACAGCTGTCCCTGCACCCGGCCAGCGGCCCCCTCGTGTTGGGGTCCAGGGGAGCCTGGCTCAGGGCATTCTGTCACTCACAAAAGTGTCACAGGTATAGAGTGCAGGCTTGGTGAGGCTGCAGCCCTACCCCACCCAAATACCCTGGCTGGGAGGAGCCGGCCACCCAGGGTCCCCCTGAGGCAGGTGGGAAGAGGCAGCCCGGGCATGGGTCACACGTCCCTCCCGTGTGCCCTTGATCAGAGCGTCCGCCCTGGCAGCATCACCTCGTGCTGGCTGTGTCATTACTGATGGAATCACAGCTTGCCGGGGGGGAAGCAACAAGATTCATAAAACGCCCCAGGCATGACACATCCTCCCTTTGTGTTGGTCATTTGCTGAAGGAGATTCCACCGATGACTCATTCCGTAGATTGGAGAGTCCTGGCATCACAGATGGCCGAAGCTGAGGAGCCTTGAGAGAAGATTACAAATGGTCTTTGGGCTGATGGGCCCACGGGGCCAAAGGGGAACACAGGTGTGGCCTGTGGAGTATGGACTCAGACTCACTTCAGCGGCAGTAGGGAGGCATTTTTTGCACTGTGTCCCTAACTCCTGACGGTGAATCGTATCGGGCACCTGCCCCCTTGACCCAGACTCTCTGGTGTGACCTCTGGGCCATGATGTGGCAGCCTACATTTTCCCCAAATGACCACAGCAATATTTCTGCCCTACATGCTGTTCCAGAATCTTGCCATCCACCCCACCGCCCCCATTCAGATTCTATTTCCCCTCTCCTTGAAACTGCACAGGCCTTCACGGCTGCTGTGATGAAGAGAACATGGCAGAGGGATGTAGGGTGACTTCTGAGGCTAGGACGCAGAAGGTGATATGACCTTGACCACCATGTTGTAAGCAAGCCCAGCTCCTACAGGGCTGTATGTCTGTGTCCTGGTGGACAGTTCCAGTGAAAGCAGAGGGTCTGGGCTGGCAGCCAGCACCCACCACAGTCACGTGAGGGGGAACCCTGGGTGATTCCAGCCCTGCCTGCAAGCCACCCTAAGCTAAGCGGAGTGGAGCAGAGACAAGCTACCCCAGCTGAGCACTACCCATGTTACAGACTGACTCATAAGCAAAAGAAATAATGGGGTTGTTTTAAGACAGTTTGGGGATGGTTTGTTATTCAGCGATAGACTGAGCAATAGACCTGAGAACAGTGCCCTAGTTGATCCCTGATAGACTGAGCAATGGACCTGAGAACAGTGCCCTAGGTGATCCCTCGCCTTCCCTGAATTTCTCTGTCCCAGGGATGCAGCACTCGCTCTGTGGATGACCTACTGAGGACGTGTGTGGACCCAGGGCTCCTCGTCCTGGGAAGCTCTAATTGGTTTGGGTCTGTGAGAGCCACTCAAGGGGGTCTGCCATGCATGGGAGGGGAAGTGAATCATGCCTGGAAGCTTTGCCTGGGGGTTTCTATTCAATGGGAAATGTTTTCCTGGTAGCAAAATGTTAAGTATTAGCCTTCAGAATGAGATATTTGGCCATTTTCCCAAAGGTTGTGAGGTCTCTGAATCCCTCCTGCGATCTTACAGCAAGCTGAGCTCTGGCCTGAGGAGAAATTGCTTTCTTTTAAGCCTCCACTGAAAACCACCAGTGGCAGGGCTGCTGTGAGAGCAAAAGCACACTGAGCAGGGTGGGCCAACGGGGCATCAAACAACATGCTGAAATTCTCTGGAATAAGTTTCACCAAGTGGGGGTCTGTGATTTTGTTTAAAATACATATTGTGTGATCACGCCTACACCAGTAATGCCCGTGAAGTCCCTTTCATTAGAACAACACTGACCTGTTACTACGTGAAAGGGCAAGCAATCACTCAGTAGCCCATTCCTTCCATCTCTTTGGCTGGATGGAGGTGCCCTAGATGGGTCACCATGGGGTTTTGGATCCAAGGTCTCTGCCATCAGTGGGTACAGAAAACCACCAAGACAGCAGGAGATGTGGGCTATGGCTCTCTTGTCCACTCCAGGCCTCCCAAAGCCCACATCTCCAGCAATTCTCTGACCTCTACCCCAGCAACATCAAAGCCAACATCCCCAAAGGGCCTCGGCCCCTAGCATGCACCAGGCACCCTTTTCCTTCAGCATCTCCTCCTGAACCTCTGGTCAGTGATAAATACATTCCAATTTGTGGATCCATAAAAACAAAACAAACTAAAAAATTAAAAGCACACAAAATATCTGAAATACCAACACACACCCCCGCCAAAAAATTAAAAAACAAATAAAACTTCTAGTGCTGTAAGTTCATTACCAGAACCTTCCTTACGGTCTATCAGTTTCCCGTGACTGCGCGGCTTGAACAATAGAAGTTTATTATCTCACAGTTCTGGAGGCCAGAAGTCTGAAATGAGGGTTGGTTCCTCTGAGGACCGTGAGAGAAGGATCTGTCTGAGGCCTCTCTCCTCAGCTCATGTCTCTTCACCTCAACTTCCCTCTGTGCATGTTTCTGTCCAAATTTCCCTTGTTTATAAGGACACCAGTTATATTTGATTGAGGCCCACTGCAGTGACCTCATTGTAACTTGATCACATCTGTGAAGACCCTATGTCCAAATCAGGTGACATTCTGAGGTACAGGGAGTTAAAGACTCCAACATATGGATTTGGGGGGATGCAATTCAACTCCTAATGCAATGAAAAGAATAATAATATTAGGGTTTATGTTTGTCTCAGTAGGATTCAGGATGACTGCACAGTAGCCCAGACCAGCGACATGGGCGATTCGGTGGGCAGAGGGCACCGCCCTGGGGCCAGGAGGCCTGCTTTACTCTGTGGCCTCGGCCCATCTGTCTGGGGCCTCAGTTTCTCCATCTATATGATGAGGCTTAGATTGAGTGGTCCCTTTGGGCCTTTCTATCCCCGAGGTTGCTCAAGGTCACTAGTCCCTGGCTTTACACCACATAAGGCATGGAAGCCTGCCCCGGGGCCACCCACTGTGACGGTGAGCAGAAGTGTGGGGATCACCCAGGGCACCCTGCCAGGCTGCGGCACGCAAAGGAGACACCAGTAGGCCTCCCTGGGAAGGGCCAGGCTCTTGTGTCGTCAAGAACAAGGGACCAAAATTTCCCTTCCCCCCAAAGTTTCCTCACTACTACCTCTACAGGAGTTTTCCTTGGGGGCTGTATGGTCAGACTCCAGCAGCAGACGACGACACGTCTGAAGAGCAATGACTAGGGTTTAACGTAAGAGCAGAGGGCAGGGCAGGACGTGACGAGAGGCTGGCACAGTGGGGAGTTGGTGCCTCCCCCGGACAGAGTAGAGAGTGTGGCTGAGGGACAGTCGGGGCTTGGCGGGGAGGGGCTGTGGGATCAACACTTTGTCCTCCTTGCATCAGCCTCCTCTGGGGTCTCCACATCGAGGGCCATGACAGGGTCTTCCTCTGCCCCACCCCCCAGGAGCAGGTCCAAGGAAGACGGAGAGCAGGGAGCCAGCTGGGGGCAGCCTGGCTGGCCCTGACACTGGCTTGCCCACCCCCAACCCGGGTGTGGCTGGTGCGTAGTGGTGCAAATCTAAGCAAGTATGGCCCTCACCGTGGAGGAGCGAGGATAACTCACCGCTCACCTGGCACAGCAGGAAGGCCAGCCCTGCAGCTGCGGTGAAGCCCATCTGCTTCTGGGCATGAGCCCCAGCTCGAAGCTCCCTGCAGAGAAGCACCCCGGGGACTGACCGGCAAGGGCTTCGACTTAAAGCTCCTTGACTGAAACAGCAGATCCTAAGTTTGCGATGGTGAGAATAAACAGTCGCTTAGGCAAGTTTCACCCTAAACCAAGAGTTTGGAGCGGTAATTCTTGCAGAGCAAAGATGGGTGAGTGAGTATTACCGTCAGGAGGTTCAGCTAAGCCCAGCTCCCAGTGGGGGTCCCACTGCTCTGGTCTCCGGCAGCACCTGGCCCAGTCTGCCCTGCCCTCTTCTCCCCCGGCCGTACCCCCTGTACCCCCAGAGGAGTCGGGCGCTGGGGTGAGGCCTCGTGAGATGGTGCCATGACCCAGACTTCCAGAAACCCATCAGCTGCAGGCCTGGGGCTCACCAGGGAGGTAGAGGAAGGGGGAGAAAGAGTGGATGGCTCAGATGGGCCCCTGCTCCCAGCAGCCTCCAGGGCAGCCCTAGCCCCCGGCCCCCCGGCTCCCTTCCCCAGCCCCATGGGTAGGTACGGCTGGGTGGCCCCATTTCTCATCCCTATCGATTGTGCCAGCAGAGGCCTGTAGCACAGAATATAAATCATCGTCCCTGGGGTATTTAACCCAGGGAGGGTTAGTTGGAGGTGGCATCCCTTATAAGTCCCGCATCTGATGTTTTTATATTAATTCCTATAGTGGCCAGATTAATTTTTATTCCACTGACTGTTATCTCTCCTTCATTGAGTAGGAGACATTTCTGAGCAGTGCGTACATATCTCGTGGAGTATCAGTCATTTAGTGGGGTGCTTCCTCTGGCTGCAAGGTTTTCATTAATGAAAAAGGAATGAAAATTCCTTTGCTCCAAAGACTCAGCCTTTGGAAATAACAATGCACAGGCCAGCCAGAGTCACTGCCACCGTCACCACCGCCACCTATGTGTGCTGTCTGGAGGGGTCTATGAGACCCTGACTAAGGGTGCAGGGTCCCCTGGCCTCCCCTCTTCCTTCAGCTTCCCCAGTCCCCGCCTTGGCCATACACAGGTCCTGAGTCAGGCTCTACCAAGTGACCATGCCTTGCCAGAGACCAAGTCCCCTACAGCTGTGCATCTGGTCATCAGGAAGACGGCAATAGCCGTACTGCTCTGAGGGACCCAGTTGAAGAAATAGGTCCCCTGCAGCGGAGCAGAGCAGGCGTGTTCTGGGTGATGGCGATGGCGATAGCCCTCTTGCTCTGCAGATGGGGGAAATGCGTTTGCTGTAGCCTCCCTGAAGCTCAGTACTGTGCAAGGGTTGGGTCACAGGTCACAGTAGGATCCAGCCCAGTCACAGAAATGACCCCCCCCTTTACCTACACAGTGAGGGTGCTGGGTCCCCCAGTGGGCTCCAACAGGCCTGAGTCTCACATGAGGGACCCAGCTAGAGAAATGGGTGTTAGGAGGAGACAGCTGTATGCAAACAGAGGTGAGTCCCTGCAGGGGAGTGAAGAAGGAGTGTTCTGGGTGGGCTCCCAGCAACGCCAGGACCACGGATGTAAGCCAGGGCCGGAAGGAGGCTGGGAATAGGGAGGAGACACAGAGGAGGAGAGGCTAACTGGGGACAGGGCGTGCTGGCGGGAGGGTGAAGCGGGTACCTTCCACCTTGAGACCCTTACCCGCATCTCTCCTATCCCATCATGCTCTGGGGCAGTGGATCCCACAGTGTGGACCCAGGACCAGCAGCATCAGGAACCCCTGGGAACTGGTCCTGAGGGCAGCCTTAGAATCTGCGGGGTGGGCTCACATAGTGTTTGACCAGCCCTGCCCTAGCATTTGAGAACCGGAAGCAGTGTGGAGTGAGGGAAAGAAGCCCAGAGAAAGAACCCCTGGGCTTGCACCTCACCTGTAAAATGGGATGCTGCTACCACCCGGGCAGGTGCTGTGACCCTGAATGAGTTAGAAGCTCCAGTCCAGGGCTGCCCCCAGGTGGGATGTCCATAGCCATTAGCTGTTCTCACTTGCGCCCACCCAGGACCTCCCTCCTTTTCTAGGAGAGATGATTCAGACCCCACAGTTTTGCCATCCAGGGTGACCTCACTCAGCCTTTCTTCTAGGGGTCAGACATGAATAATTAAGCCCCAAACCTTTAGGATTTTGAGAATGCTGATAAATTACAGATGCAAATGGGTAACCAATCAACCTCCGCACCCCCTGCCCCAGCCAGGGTATCCACCTGGGAAATAAAACAGAGGTCGTTCCCTCCTGCCCCCCACACAGGCAAGGTCATGAGAGACCCCAACAATGATATGTAGTTTATGGGCTGCTTTCAGTTTGTGGGCAGCTGCTTCCAAGACAACCGTGAAAAAAACAAAGGTTGTTGTGAATGGGGTTAAGAAATGGGCCGTATCCAAGTGTCTGGATCCTGTAAGGAAATAATTACGAGGCAGGAGCGAAGCTTTAGAAGATCATAGGTGCTCCATTCAAACTCTTCTCATCCATCCCTTACGCGGACTCCTGATGAGGGTCTTGACAAGTCCCAGGGGCTCAGGGGGTGACTTAGTGGCCTGGGGTGGGGGGCTGGGCGGGGGATAGGGAGGGCCGGCACCCAGGTCCCTGCTCAATACCAGCCTCTCTGCATCCATCTCCTTGTGCATTCATTCCTGACACAGCCTGGGATAAAATGACCAGGATCAGGAGAGGGGTCTGGGGTGAGGAGAGGGTCTGAGACAGGCCAGGGCTAGTGGGGCGGGAGATGGAGGAGAAGGGTGGGAGGGCTGAATTATCCACAGAAATGGAAAAACTGAGGTCAGGTTTCTCAATTACAGCAGCTGGAGCTGTTGAAAATGTGGTTCCAGGTGTCCTCAGAAGGTCTCCCTTAGGTGTCACCTGAGGGGAACGAGGGGACCTCCTTGCAATCAATGTGGAGTCTCGGTGTACTGGTTGATGAGAACATTTCTCCTGCCCCCGGGAGATGTCCCGTCTGGACAACAGCACAGACACGACTGTCCCTTCCCTCCCATCCCCCACTACCCCAGTGCTCATCTCACAGCTGTGCTAGGAAGTGGCCTGCCCGTGCCCTTGAAGCCCGCGCCACCACTAAGTTCACTTGGGCTTCCTCTCAGTTCCATCTGTGTGTTTTCTGTGAGCCAGGTTCTGGATCTCAGTGGGCCCCTCCTTTTCCCGCCTGGTGCCGTGTGCCCCTGACCCACCCACACCCACTGTGCTGGGAGGACAAGCCCAAGGTCCGTCCACCTCGGCTAGGGGTCCTCCCCACGTGGCCCAGAGCCACAGCACAGATGACCTGGGGTGAGTTCTTCCACGCTGGCCTCATTCAAGGATGGGAGAGCTGGCATCCAGCCCCTGTCTTGGGGGGCAGGGAGAGGGCTAAGCAGCACGCACGGGGTACTAGAAGCAGCCCCACATGTGGCCACTTGGTGCTCAGGCAAGAGCTGGGCAGAGGGCGGCTGCAGGACCCGGGGCTCCCTGAAGGTCCTGGGACAGAGCCCAGGATGGGCAGGTGGGGGCCTGTCTCTAAGTCGGAAGGGAGAAGCTTCCAGACATGATTGCATCTGACCTTCTCCTTGTGTCTCCTCGCTGGCATAGGGCCTGTGGTGAGCTCAGATCCTTTGTACTCCTGGGCTTCAGCGTGAGGGATCTTTGTAAAGTTTCCAATCCACAGAAAATTGCCAACCTCCAGAGGCCTCAGGGACCCCCGTCCTCCATACAGAGCCCTTCTCATCCCTGAGGACCAGCCATCAGCCTCCTCTAGGTGGGGGGATTGGGGAGGAGAGGAGTTGCTCTGAGGGAGGAGGGTGCTTCTAAGCTTCTAAATCAGCTTCCCGAGAGACCCCCATCCTCCGCCCCCCATGGCCTGGAGCACTGAGGTCTTCAGAACCTCCCAGAACATTCCTCAGTTGAGCCATCCCAGCCCAGAGCCAACCCCCAGGGAACCGGGAGAAAGAGAAGCTTCCCTTGCTGAGGATCTCTGTATCCTTCTGTTTAAAGGGCCGGAGGGAAAAGAAGGATTCTGAGCTTTTAAGAGAAAATCTCTCAACAAAACACTTCCTGATGCTCGTCTGACACTAAAAACCTATTAAAGTCATAAACGTCTCCTGCAGAACACGTCTCAAAAATGTATTTATCTAAAGGGCATCTGTGTTTGGTCTCAAACTCAAACGCTCCAAATGTCAGGCCCCAGATGATTTATTTGGGGTGCCTTGTTCCCTCCTTGTGAGTCATCTTCCGGCTCCAGCCCCTGCTCCTGTCGCCCCTTCTGCTGATGTTTATAGACCAGACGGGCTCCCATTCACACTGAGAGGGCAGCCCAGAGGAAGAAGGGGCGCAAAGGGGTGTGAGTGTGCACACGGGTGGCAAGCACTGATGCTGTCACCGCAGACGGCCACGCCCTTCCCTCCTGCCTCCTGAGCATACCTTGTGCCTCTGCCCAGGTTGTCCTCTTGGCCACGAGGGTCATTTCTCATGGCAGGTCACCCGACCGGCACTCTGAGTCCTCAGCAGGTCCCCACGCAGAGGGCTAGAGATAAATACAGCACAGTTAAACCAGGAAGCGGGACTTCCCTGGCGGTCCAGTGGTTAAGACTCTGCGCTTCCAATGCAGGGGGCGTGGGTTCCATCCCTGGCTGCGGAACTAAGATCCCACATGCCTTGCAGCCAAAAAAACAAAAACCAGGACGCACACTGGGCCTCCTTCAGATTGTCTAGACGGAGCATTTGAGCACGGACTGGGGAGAGGGGTACCTTGGAGCCGAGACTTCTGAGCATTGAATAGGAGCTGAACAACAGAAGGGGCCAGGAGGAGGCATGAAGAGCTTCCCAGGCAGAAGGAACAGCCGGTGGAGGTCAGTGGCCAGAGAACACGTGGGTAGTCTGGGACCACGGAGGGGTGCTTAGGAGCAGAGGGACAAGGGCCCT
Organism: Delphinus delphis; assembly: GCF_949987515.2. Taxonomy (NCBI): domain Eukaryota; kingdom Metazoa; phylum Chordata; class Mammalia; order Artiodactyla; family Delphinidae; genus Delphinus; species Delphinus delphis. The sequence continues at coordinate 74,081,243 of NC_082698.1, read as the reverse complement.
GGAGAGGGGCCGGATGCTGAGCTCCCAGCACTAGCGAGCAGGCCCTTGGGTCTCAGGCTGTTGCACAGAGTCCCCTGACAGCCCTTCATCACCGCATCTTAATATGCACGAGCTCATCAGCCCCTTTCCAAAGAGGCCCCTGAGAGCAGGGCCCTGCAGGGCTCACTCTGCCTACAGGAAGCAGGGATTTCAGGAGGCATGGTCAGGCTCGGGGGCCAAGCCTGGAGGGGAACGGAAGATTCCCCAGGGCGAGTGAGAGAGCGTGCCCAGGGTGAACCCCAGCAATGCCACTGTCGTTCTGGGCAGGGGGGTGACTACGGCATCTTCAAACCACCAGGAAACAGAGCGGCAGCTGCTGGATCAGAGAGCCCACTGGGGCTGGCGAATCGGCAGGCTCTGATTTCTCCGTTCTCCCTCCAGTGGGGGAGCTTTGGGCTAGGAGCCTGCCCAGCGCCCAGAAGCCTCCAAGAGAGGCTGGGAAGGTGTTTCTTAGTGCATCAACGCCCAGCAAGTACACTAGCCACATATGACTATTCAATTTTAAGTTATTATAAATTCAGTTCCTCGGTCACACCAGCCACACTTGGCCAGTGGCCATCGTGTTGGAGAGCAGAGGGCAGGAAGTTACCACCACTGCAGAACGTTCCACTGCACAGCGCTAGGGGATGAAGGCCTGGCTGGCCGGCTTCTCAGCAAGCAGGGAGGGGCCCCATCCGGGCTGGGTGAGGGGTCTTCAGCGGGACTGGGAGCCCCCAGTGCGCCTAAGCTCAGGTAGCAACCCTAGGGAGGTGCTGGAGAGGAAGCAAGGAGGGCACCCTAGATCTACCTGAGAACAGCGCCCCCTCCCACCTGGGGCAGCTGCAACAGCTGAGCGAGGTCTTCGGGGCACTTCCGGGGTGGGGGTGGGGAGAAGGGGGCAAGTAAGTGCTCTGCTTCTCCTGGGCCTGTCTGCAAGCACAGGGGACTGGGGGAGCCACCCAGGCTGTGCCCTCACACCCTGGCCCCCCCCACAAGGGCAGGTGGCTGGCCCCCCTCTCCCCCTCTCCTCCAGCTCACAGCGCAGGCCTGAGATGGATGTGGAAGTTGCACACTGTGCCTGGAGCTGCAGCCCACACCATCCTGGGCAGGGAGGCTTTGGAAGACATCGTAGGGTGTTAAGTCAACGGACTTCCTATTTGTCAGCACACCAAGAGCACAGCACGTTTTTTCGGCTCCAAAAGACTGCCCAGGTCAGAGTCTTCACTGCAGATCCTGCAGGCTATAACCCTCTCAGAGACCAGAGTTGCATCTTCCAGAGGGGTGAGCTGAGGCTGCTGAGAAGATGCTATCGTGGGGAGACAAAGGACGGCCTCCTGTCCCTGCTGGGGCAACGCAGGGAACTCCAGGGCATGTCCTGTCACCTCCCTGCTCCCTGCGGGCAGCGCTGTCCCCACAGCTCTGTCTTTGCCCAAAGTCAGCTCTCCAGGACATCCAGCCCTGATAAACACCCCGCCCCGCGTCTCACCCCATCTGGGGTCACTTCTGACTGGGCTGCATGTGTGCCTTACGTGTTGATGATTGTCCTTAAGAAGCACCCAGATTGTTTCGTTCACTGGACTTTGGAAAGGGTGCCTGGAATACAGTGAGTGCCCAGCAAATGTTTGTTAAATAAATGAACTTTTCAAGAAGAAGGGCAAATGGGAAATGTGCAGATCGGGTGAAATACAGACCCAAATATGGATTTTTAAGCAAAAACAAGTCTCAGCTTTATCCTAGTGGATCATTTTAGGTTCCATGACTGGGGAGGGGCATCCAGAGCTCCTCCCTGTGGACCCTGGTTGAACACCCCTCCCACAAAGCAGGCTCCCCTGCAGGGTTCTGGCTCAGACCCCCCCAGCTTTGTGATTCTGCCCTCCCACAGAACATGCTATCTGTCACCAGTTTTGTTTTGGTTTTTTTCACTGTGGCCCGTAGACCAAATTGAGAAGCATCGTCCATCTTACCTGAAGGTTTTGCCATCTCAGTCTTGAAACCGGAGAAGTCGTAAACAGGTTTTGCGATGGTAAAGGGGAAGCTTCATTTTTCATTCACCTCTAGCTAGTAACTGATGGGGAGGTCCTCCTTCGCTCCCAGAAGCAAAAGGGAAAAGAAAGGGCTTCCCAGGGACAGGATAATTTGTCAGAAAGTTATGAGAGAGCACAAGCAGGGCTGTATAGGAAGTGTGTATTGAATGATATGACACACTGGCTTCTAATTGCTGCTGCCTTTCTGATCAATAATACATGTTTTCAAAAAGCCTTCTGTTTGCATTTACACAATGGACTGTAACTACTGCAAAGGATCCATTAAGACCTATTTTAAAAAGTGCATTCGTAAAAACTTGTCTAAATCTGCATTACAAGGCAGATTATGAAACTGCCTTGGGAGATGCTTTTTCCAAAAAGCATTCAGGCCGTATCTGCCAGACTCGCCAATTCAAGCTCCCTGTTATTACCACGCTCACTCGTGAGCCAGGATGGGCCTTCTTTGGTGTCCTTGAGGCAAGAGGCGGGCACTGCCAGGCCTGAGGCCCCATCAGGTTCCAGTGGTACCCTCGGGCTGGGGACTCGGTGTGAGCAAGCCCCCAAAAGCCTCAGTGAGGCGTCAGCATGAATCAACCCACTGCTCCTGAATGTGTAAGTATACGCCCAGATAAGTGCTGCTGTGGCAGAGAGGCCTCTGGGGCTCCAGGGTTCTCCCTCCTATCACTGAGAAAGCTGCAGGTCCTATGGGGAGGGCCAGAGACAGGTGTTGGCTCCTACAGGCCGGTCTCACTGGCTGCCGTCCCCATACAGGGTGTGATTCGTTACCTATACAGGTGGGGAGCCAGAGCTGAGGGCAGCAGACAGCTCGATGTAGGGACCACCTGCTTTCCGTGTCACCTTAGCAATGTCCACCGACCACTTTGGCCTCGGCCTCAGCGTCACAGCTGATGGGAATCAATGGTGACAGTGACAGCTCATGCTGATTGCCGGGGACTCACCTGTCTTCAGGCACCTGGGGGGATGGAGCTCCGCCTTCCTGAGGCCCAGAGACGTTGCAAACTTGCCGAGGTCACACAGATCAGAGACCCAGCCAGGATACAACTCAGAGCACACCTTCAACCTTCACACAATGTCACTGCCCCCAGCCTCCCACCCAGACATCTCCTTGGACTTCAGAGGACCCTGGAAGAAGAGAAGAAAAAAAAAAATCTCATTTTCTGGGGAGCCAGAAACTGTGCTGATTCTGTCAATGCTTCATTTGGGTTCAGCCTCACAACACTGCAAGGCAGTTACTGTATCGTTATTTGCATGTTACAGATGAAGACGCTGAGGCCCCAGTGAGGCAGCTAGCCTGGTTCTTGTGCTGGGGCAAAGGAATGGAGAAGAGATTCTTGCAGAGAATGGGAGGGAAGGAGGGGAATGAGGAGAAGGGGAGAGCAGAGGAAGGAAGGGAGGAAAGGAAGGTGGGGCAGGAAATTGAGAGGAGAAAAACAACTCCATTGAAGAACCCATGGAAGGGTGAGTAGGGCAGAGTTGAGGTCAGGCCTTGTCTGAGTCTCACAGGGGTGTCTCTTATGGATATGCAGGACCCGAGGTCAGCAAGCCAAGCACTTCACCTCTGTGCTTTCCTGGATCCTCCTCTGGTCAGATCTCTGGGCATGCACGCGGGTGAGGGTATGCACCCATATCCCTGTACGTGAACACAGGTGTATGCACATGTGGGTACAGGGGTACAACATATGAGGGTACAGGGGTACACATATGAGGCTCCCCAGACCTTTTTCTAAGAAGAGGGCAATGTCCCCAGCATAGTGTCAGATGTCCTCTCAAGACCCCCAAGGGTGGTGGAGGAGAGTGGAAGGGCCTGAGGACTGAAGAAGGGACACAGCCTCAAATGGGTCCTTGAGGTGGTCACACGGAGCACGACCAGACATCCAGCCTGACCCGTGTCAGCCAAGGCTTGGCCAGGGTGGTCCCTGGGGGGGCACAGGGGTGGGGCTGGTTGCAAGAATGGGCCAGGCCACCCCTCTTCCTTCTGCATTCTTCTGCCACAGGAGCCTGTTGGTAACAAAGAAGTTGCCCTCAGGCCCTCCCTTCCCACTCAGGTCCCTTCCCTGTGCACAGGCCTGAATGTGCAGCCTTGGTTGTTGTTACTAGCACCAGAGGTAGGGCCTGTCTACACCCAGGGGAGTCCCCCACGGCCAACTCCGGCCCCATAAATCCAAGGGCTTGGGGCTCGGGGAGCGTGAGGCAGGCAACACAAGGTCTGGTGGCCGCAGGGTGGCTCTCCCGAGCTGGCAGCACTGTGCCCTGGCCTCCAGCCAGCAGGCCGGCTTGGACATCTCAGCCGGCAGAGCCCCCAGCCAGCCTGTCTTGGCAGCTCCTCCTCATGCCTGCGAGGGTGACTTCACTTTGACTTCATATCTGCAGAGTGATGTGCAGAGAGCCCTTATTCAGCCCTGAGCTCAGCCAGGCAAGAGGGCGGGGCTCTGTGCACAGCCGGAAGAAGAGACACTGAAATAGGGGCACCCCAGGCCTAGGTACCCTGGACCCTCCCACCCCAAGGCCCCTTAGGCTTGCATTCCTCTGTGCCTAGGTGAGGGCCAGACCACAAAAGGCAGCTAGCAGGTGGGAGTAGAACAGTGGACTTTTCCCACAGAGGCCTAGAGCTCACCTCCAACCTCCAGGACCCCCCATGTTGGGGACCCAGAGTCTTCCCTTTTGAGTACTGGATGTGTTTATGGACATCATTTCTTGGGGCAAAAATTAAATTCTTTGGGGCTCCAGTTCCTCCTCGCTACTTGCTCTGCTACCCAGTCAGCCCCCCATCCTAAGAATTCTTCTGTTTGGTTGGGGAGAGGGAGTACCTACCCTCCAAGCACCCCATTAAAGCCAGCTCCAGAGTCAGTTTCCTGGTTTCATTGGTTGGACCAGTCCTAAAGAGGCAGGTTCACAAACTAACCCTAGGACACCCCTAGAGCGACCGCGGACATTGGAAGCCACAGGCCAGGCTCACCCCTGGCGTGCGCAGAAAGCGCCCAGGCTCCCCTTCCCCCACCCGGGCACTTCCCCTCCTCCCGCCTCCGGCCCCAAGAGAGGCCGCGCTCCCACCGCGCCTCCCCCCTCCGAGAAATGGCTGAGGATGCGCACCGCGCCCGGAGCCTGGAGGCGGGGCGCCTGCCTAGTCTCCACGTCCACTCGGGCGCACCCCCGCATCCCCGTGGTTTCCCTGCCCTCTCTGGGCGGCGGGGAAGGTCGAAGCGCACAGACCGAGAGCGGGCGCATAGAGTGAGGAAGAGTGGCTGTGCGTGCGGAGGTGCGCGGATTGGGGCTGCGGCTGGCGGGCCGGTACCCCGGGTCCCGCACCTCGCCCCTACTCGCGCCCCGCCCGGCCCGCACCCCGCGTCCGGCACTGGTCTCCTAAACCGCGCCCCGCGGGAACCGCACCAGGCATCGCCTGGGCGGGTACCCAGTGCCCCGCCCTTACTCCCGCACCCCGCCCGCACCCGGGCCCCGCCCGCCCCGCCCGCCCCGCCCCCTCACCGCCCCGCCCCACCCCGCCCCGCCTCGCCTCAGGCCCCGCGACCGGAGCCCGGCGCGCAGCTGCGGAGAGTACCGTGGAGCCCGTGCCCCGACGCTTTGCGCCCGCAGTGTTCATCTCGTCCACCGCGTCCCGGCCGGGCATGGGGCAGCCCGGCTGAGCGCCGCACCCCGCCGCCGAGACCCACCGTCCCTCTCGCCGCGGCCCCAGCGTGCACCGGCGATGGAGAAGGCGACGGCCGGCACCGTGGGGCTGCGGTTGCTGCTGCTGCTGCCGCTGCTCGGCGAAGGTGAGTCCTGCCGGGGACTGGTGCCCGCAGCGGCCGAGGCGAAGTTGGCACCGCGCGCCGAGCGGCTGAGTGGACGCATTCGGAAACGCCTTTCTGTTTGCGGTGGGCAGCGGGCTGCGCAGTTGCCGGCCGCCCGGGCTCGGCTGCGAGCGGGGTGGTGTGGTGGGCAGGGCGCCTCGGGCCCCGCGCACTGGGCGGGTCTCGGGCTGGAGCCGGACTCGGGTCGGAGCGGCACGCGGGCCGGGTGGCCGGGGTCGGTGCCCAGGGCCCTTGTCGCAGCCGCGCTCCCCAGCCTGGTGGCGCCTCGCACCACAGCGGCGTCTTGGAGCGAACCGAACGGAGCTTGTAGCCGTTTCGGTGCAGGTGGGGGAGGGCGGGTGAGGTAGCCCTAGAAAGTCTGCGACTTGGGCGGGGAGGAGTTGTGTTTCTGTAAAAGATTGCTCCGTCTTCGTTTCCTTGTCGCTCTACACGTCGGTGCATTCTTCCTCCAGCTCTGATACCCTGGCTAGCCGCGGGATGCGGAGGGGATCTGCTGTTTTGAAGAATGGTTGCTTTTCCCTTGTGCGTTTTTGCCGCTCTAGTCCTTAAAAAACCCAAAAGGCTGTGGTTTCTAGGGAGGCTGCCCTCGAGGGCCCGCTTGGACTGGCCCAGCACAGCCGGCTGAGGGCCCGCCGTGGCTCCACTCCCACGCGCGGCTTCCGAGTCCCGCGCTGATGCCAGGCGGGGACACCTGAAGGTGCGGCCTTTGGGACCATTTGACGGCTCTGGGCCGACCTGTACCAAGTGCTTTTGACCATCCTGCAGTGGAGTAGGGCTGTGTGCCGCCAACATCGGTGCTGGGAGGATTAGATGTGGCCTTGCAAAGGCTGGTCACTGCCGCCACCCCCAAAACCCTGACGGGATGAGTGAACCCCAAGGCTGTCGAATCTTTGCCCGCCCCCCTGCCCACACACCACGAATTTTAGTTTCTCTCGAACTGTCCTTGACTTCCTCTTCTTCAGTACTCAGTATGCACCAAGTTTCCCTCTGAGAGAGGAGTTCCGGCCACCCTCCCCCTCTGCTTACAAAGGGCTTTCTCTCCCTGTGGCCTTTGGGAACAGAAGAGGTGGTGGTCCCCTGCGTCTGGCCCTGGGTCCTGCACAGACTCTGGGTTCCCAGGCTTGCCCAAGGCTTCATTTGTGTGACTGCATCTTGAGCTCACGAGGCAGATACTGAAGCTAGAACGGGCCCCCAGCCCATCATAGGGAAGGCAGGGGAGAAACCCTTTCTTTGACCTGGGGAAGAATGGGGGAAAGCATCGGGAGTCCGGGGGTCCAGTGCTGTGAGGGGAAAACAGGCAGGAGGAGGCTGCAGGCAGGGCAGAAGTAAACACAAGGTGTTCAGAAGACCTCTTGTAACTCGGGGTTGCAACTTTATAGTTGTGGGCGGGTGATCAGGTGTGAGCCGGAAGCCAGGGCGTGCTGGGCAGCCTCCGAAGCTTGTGGAGGATTTCCTGTGCCTGTCCCACGCTTAGCCAGGGGTCCCAGCTGGGGCTGTGGGGGGCTGGAGTTGGGGGGTAGGGGTGCGAGGGCAGCCTGTGACACTTGGCGGGAATGCAGGTGGCTTCTTCACAGCCTGGACGCATGGAGTTGGGTGATCAGAGAAAGGCTCTCCAATCCAGGGAAAGCAAGTCCCCTGCCTCACCCACCCTCCCATGGGATGAGCAAGAAACCACAATTGGTGGCACTGGGGGTTGAGAGGTGGCCCCGCGATACCCAAGAGGAGACAACGGGCCCGTGGAGAGGCCTCCGGGCACCCTCTACCCGGAGTAGGAGTGCTGGAGCTGTTGAGCCTGGCTCTCAGTGAGCTGCTGCAGACCGCCACCAGTGAGCTGGGCCGCTGCTCCCACCCAGACTCGACCAGGTTGGGAGCAGCTCGGCCCCGGGGCGCCCTCTTGTGGACGCAGCCCTCCTGTGGCCAGGCCTGTTGCCTGGGGGATGGGCCGGGTCTCCAGAGGAGGAAAGCCTTCCCCTGCTGGCCCAGACACCTCCCCGAGACGCGAAGCTCTCTTCTGTGCTGGGGGACTGACGAGAGGAGGGTAGGGAGGCAACCAGATGAAGAGGCAGCGGCCAGGGAAGGGAAGCACTGCCCCGGGGCTGGCAGGGGTGGGCTCGAGGGCCTAGGGATGCTCAGAGCAAGGTCCTGGGGCATAAACAGACCCTCATGGTGTGCCCCCCTCCTCGTGTACACACTCTCATTGTGTGTGAATGCACACACCTTCAGAAAAAGGTGCCAACCCAGACACAGACTCCCAGAGTAAGGCAGGACTCCTCACCCACATGCTGGTATCCGTGTGAGCGCACGCACGGCCCCCCCTCACACACACACTTGAATCCACGCTCACACACTGACACTCACTCTTGGTCATCACTAAGACACACTTCTGCCCTTTCTCAAGGATATGTGATCATGAGGCCTGTGGACACACACACACTCACGCAGCGTGGCTTGGCCCTTCCCACTCCACCCTCCCCCAGGGAACCCAGCCCCTCTCTCTGCCACTCACACACACTGGGACCCCCACATGTGTCCCCCCACAGGGACACCTGCCCCTCCCCGCTCATACTCAGGAGCACAGCCCATCAACCCTGGGTATCCTGGAACCAGAGCTAAAGAACTTCCATCTAAAAGTTGTTCTTAGAAGTTTCTGGCCTTTTGCTGCTCCAGCGCAGGTACAGGCATCCCCATGGCATGGATGAAGAAACTGAGCCCCGGCTTCTGGGGATCCCCCTGAATGTCTCAGGCTGACCCGTCACCCATCACCATCTCCCTGACCTCCAGCTGCTCCTCACCAGGCCTCACATCGCTCATCTTTCTGGCCTGGCTTCTTGGGTCCCTTTTTGCTCAGCACCTCTAGCCACAAGGAAAGACCTGCCCTCTCTGTGTGCACACCCTCTGGGCCTCTCACTCCCAGGTACTGAAGAAAGGAAAGCTGGCCACGACTTAGCAGCCCCCTCTCCAGGCTGCGGGGCCCACCCCTCTGCTGTTGGACCTGGGTTTGCCACTTTTGCCTGGACCGGCAGGTGCCCAGAGCAGCCCCTCAGCCAGGAGGGCTGCCCTGCTCACTTCTTTCTCTCCCTTTCAGCCCCTTCCCTCTTTGGCCAGAGATGAGTGGTGTCCTGCTCCACCGGGCTTGCCTGGGCCCAGCCTTCTCTCTCTTCCGCCCCAGCCCACTAAGCCACTCTGGCCTCTGGGAGCTGCCTGTGGCCCACACTGGCTGTCCTGGGCCCTAGCAGAGTCCAGCCTACTCAGGGGCCAAGGGGCTGGGTCAGCTGGTGGGCTCCTCAGGGTGGGGTCTGTGAGCAGAAAGCAAATGGGGAAGTTTATTGAGACCATTGCAAAATTGCCTTTATTCTGCAGAATTGCTTTAGGGACAGCTAAGTAAATCAGTTTCCTTGGTGGTGAGAAGAAAATGGGACGCATTCACCTAATGGGGAGCTAATGGCCTTTCAGCCAGGGGAGGAGAAAACTCATTTAAAATTATGGTATCTCTTAAACTGGAGCATGGGGTGCCAAGGGGAAGGGAGGGCCAGGAAGCTGCTGCTTCCTCTGAGGCCTTCCCGCCTCTGTGACTTGAGAGAGGACTCCTGCATCCCCTGGTCTTCACTGGATAAGGCTGATGCCAGCAGTAGCCACCCCCAGGGGGCTCATGGCCTGCCGGTCCCGTCCTGAGCACTGCCTGTCTGCTAGCGCACTGTATCCTCCCGAAACCCTGAAGGATGTAGCCTTATTTTCCCATTTCACAGGTAAGGAAACTGAGGCTCCCACAGCCTGTGAACTTGAATCCATGGAGAGGACTTTGTGTCTCCCCGCTCGGGTCCTCTGGGCCCCTTCTCTGGGCCAGTGGCGGTGGGGACCAGGAGGGGTCCTGGGAGAGGAAGGTGGCCCTGAGCCCACTCACCCACTGGTGACCCTCCTGCTCGGGGCTCCAGGGGCCCTGGGGACAGCCTGGCCCGGGTCTGGGAGGGAAGTGTGCCACTGTGCTTCAGCACCTGAATCAGGAGCCCCTCGGGGTCTGGCTGATGCTCAGGTGGGACCGCTGCTTTAGCTGATGTCTGGGAGTCCTGCAGGTCCGGGAACTGCCACCAGCTGGGGTCTGGTCATAGCCAGCCCCAGGGGAGGGGCGTGTGTCCTCTGGTGTGGCAGGAAGAGAGGCCTCTGTGCTGGTGGTGTAGGCTGGGTGTGTGGCCCCTGCACCCACCCTCTGCCTGGGGACCCAGAACCCGACAGACGCTACTGTGCTGAGGAGGGGCTGGACTTCAGGGCACATGGGTACAACTGTGTCTCCTTGTCCAAGAAAGGGCCCTCCTGCCCGGGGCTCCAGGACAGACTGGGAGAAGAAAGTGCCCAACTGGGAAAAAGGCAGAGCTGGAGAAGCGCCCCCCCCAAACAGTAGTGATGCCTTCTGTCCTATAGGAGCGGCTGCATTTCGGCTATGGAACCCCTCCCCCTTCCCGTGGGCGTGACAGGGCACGCTTCTTTGTGTGGGCGCAGTGTTCAGGCTCAAGCCCCCGTGTCCTCTCCTCCTCGTGTTTTCTTCCTTCTCCTCGTTTTTTTCTTCTTCCTTCTCATTTCTGCAGTTGTTTTTCTGAGTGACTCAACAGTAACAGTAATAGTGATGGGCCCACAAACACTCCCCGAGGGACCACCTGCCGCCTGGGGAGCTTCTCCGGGGCTAGGGATGCACTCCGGGAGACAATGGAAGGTCCCTTTGACCTCAGAGCTGTCTCCTTGTAGGGAGAGATGGGCAGTAAAGGAGGCCCTAAGTAGCCACTTATCTCAAATGTATGGGTGTGATTTCAGACTGAGGTACACGGCAGGAGGCCGGCTGAGGGGTAGGGTGGGAGGGGATGGTGGGCAGCCAGGCGGGGAAGTGGCCCTCCTGGCCCTGGGCCACAGGGGTGTGATGGCAGCGGGGGTCATCTTTTGCCGTCCCCCCCCCATTTGCCTCCCCTGGGTTTTCAAGGGCCCATCTTCCATGCTTTCTGGGTGGGGGTCCTTAACCCCTGGAAGGCTGGGGCATTGGTATGGCTCAGAGAGACCAGGCCCAGGATGTCCCTCTGAGGGCCGTGACCTGGGTGGCCTGGGGAGGGCGCTCCTGGGGGGCTTGAAGGGGTGGGAAGGCTCAGGCCTCCAGAACCCACACGGCTGTCCTCTCCCTGCCTCAGAGCAGCAGAGAGTTGCGGCGTGTTTAGGGGTTCAGGGGAGGCTGTAACTCCTGAGACAGGGCTCCATCGCACCTCAGAGGACCTTAGAGGATGGGGCCCTCTTCGGGCTGCAGCTCCAGGACACCTGGGAGCCCCTGTGGACGGGACCCTCGTCCTGCCCTCCTCCCCCTGTCTGGTCCTCCCACAGTCCACCTTCCCTGAGCTCTGGGGCCAGGTGACACCTGGGCTTCATCAAGCTCTGGCCTCACAGCTATGTAATTGTGGGAGCCCCTGGGACCCGCTTCTGTCGCTGAGGCTGGAGGATGTAAAGCCAGTGGCCCTCTGAGCTGTCCACTGGGCAAGGTGGGGGGCGGTGAGAGCAGCAGCGAGGTGCCACTGTTCCCTTAGCTCCTCCCCCACTGGAGCTGACACCCCCAAGAAAGCATGGTTGTGGGCGCATTGACGCCAGTGGGACCTTGGGGGAGGCAGTTCAGGCGCCACCTGGGCCCTCAAGGAGAGCAGGTGGCCGGGCCCGAGCAAACACCTCTGTTTGCTTTCGCCTTGTGAGTGGCTCCACAGAGTGTAGCAGCCAGGGCACCTCTGCAGAAAGGTCACCTGTGCACCTGCACAGGCGTGTGCCCACCTGGTGGTCCAGCTGGTGCAGGCTCTCCATGACATCAGCGAAGCCTGGTGGGCTCTGGCAGGCAGGGACCAGTTCTGGGACCTGCTCAGGGGAGATGCCCGTGGGGGCCCCAGCCCCCCTCCCAGATTTGGGTACCGGCGGTCGCACCTTATCACAGTCTTAAGCCTTCGCTCTTCTGACATGGGCTGCTACTGTCTGGGTTCCGCAGGGCCCTGGGCTCCAGAGAAGTGCCTGAGGGGCAGGGTGGCAGGGAGAGGGAGGCAAAGCTCCGAGCTCTGCCCTGAGCACTGGCCCTGACCTGCGCTCTGATTGGAGAAAGGGTTCCGCTGCTAAAACAATCAGAAAGCCCCTGGCAAGACAGTGGATGTCAAAACTGGTTGCAGTCTCCCCCTCCCATGTGGCTATGGGATTGCCAGAAAATTCCGAGGGTTCTCACTCTTAACAAAAAGGGGAAAGGGAACAATGTAAGTTCCTAAACTTTAACTAACAGCCTGGAAAATGCTTGGGAAGATGTGCACTCTGTGTGCCAGGACCTGAGAGCGGGGTGAATGGGGGATGACCTGGGGGCACACAGAGCGATGGTGGGAGTCCGAGTGGAGGGAAGTTTACTCGGTTTCTTACTCAAACTTTCCTGCCTCTGAAACAGCCAAAGACACAGACAAAGTGAAGTGGTGGGAGACCCAGAAGCTGGGGGCAGCTCTTGGGTGGGCTTTCTCCTTGCCTGCTCCCCCATCCTGCCCTTCCAGCATTGCCTGTGGGCCGTCCACTGCTGTCTGTTCTCTTCTTTCTGGGAAGGAGAAAGGCTGGAGTTGAGAAGCAGGACTCTGTTCCAGCCGCCACTTAGCCATGAAGTGGGCACAGCACCCGCTGCCTCCTCGCCTGTGGAAGCAGGGTTAACACGCACTTAGCTCTGTGAGCACTGGCTTTGCCACTGGGAGGGGTTGAGCCTTGTCAGACGGGCACCTGCAGGTGGTCTCTGTAGGAGACTCATCCAGCAGGACCACACACGTGACTCCACAGGGCCTCGTAAAGTCGCCGCTGTGGACCCTCCCGAATCTTTGCTTCTGCAGCCTCCCACCCACCTGTATCTGTGAGCAGGAGAGACCGTGTACTTGGGGGCGACAGAAACCCCCAGTCTCAGCGTCTCAACACAGTCCGTTTGTCTCCTGTTCGTGGTGTCCCACCCCCCTGCCCCTGTCAGCCGCTCCACACCTGGCCGTGTGCACGGGGAGGGGCACAGAGCCCTGAGGAGCCAGACCTGGAGGGGCCTGGGGCACTTTGCCCATGTCCACGGGCTGGTCTGTCACAGGGTCCTTCTCTCTGCAAGGGAGGCTGGCACCTAGAACATAACATAAAATTAACTGTTCTCAAGTGAATAATTCGGTGGCATTCAGTACATTCACAGTGTTGCATAGGCATCACCCCTGTGTGGTTCCAGAACATTTTCATCACCCCCAAAAGGAAACCCCATACCCATTAGGCAGTGTTGCCTAGTCCCCCCACCCCAGCCCCTGGCAGCTGCCCCTCTGCGTCTGTCTCTATGGACTTGTCCATCTTGGATATTTAGTATAAGTTGACCTTTGTGTTAGACTCCTTTTACTTAGTTTGACGTTTTCAAGGTGCGTCCACATTGCAGTATGTATCAGTGCTTCGTTCCTTTCAAGGCTGAGCGATATCCCATTGCGTGCATGTATCACATTTATTTATTCGTTCATCTCTTGGTGGACGTTTGGGTTGTTTACACCTTTTGGCTCTTGTGGATAGTGCTGCTGTGAGCATTTATGTGCAAATATCTGTTTGAGTCCCTGTTTTCAGTTCTCTTAGGTGTATACTTCGCAGTAGAATTGCTGAGTCATATGGTAATTCCAAGTCTCATCTTTTGAGGAACCGGCAAACTGTTTTCCACAACAACTGAAACATTTTACAGTCCCACCAGCAGTATGTGAGGGTTCCAGTTTCACCACATCCTCACCAATCCTTGTTATTTTCTATTTATATTTTTAAATTGTATCCATCCTCCTGGGTACAAAGTGGTATCTCATGTGGGTTTGATTTGCATTTCCTTAATTATTGGTGATGTTGAGCATCTTTTGTGTGCTTCTTGGCCGTTTGTATCTTCTTTGGAGAAGTGTCTATTCAGGTCCTTTGCCCATGTTTTAATTGGGTGGGTGTGTCTGTTTCTTGTTGAGTTTGCTCTATCAAATTTCCACCAAGTGTTGCAGATCAGTTTTTGTCCAGGGACATTTCAGTGTCTGAGCAGGAGGTCCCTTTTGAAGAGGACATGGGTTCCTCCAGTGTCCTTCTGTGGGGGCTGAGTCACCATGACCCCACTGGGACCCTGAGGACATTCTCAGAAGACCCGGACCCTAAAGCCACATTGAGCTCCAATGTCCCAGAAGCACTGGTGTCACATCTTGTATGTGAGGTGCCAGTGCCCAAAGACCATCCTGTGAAGGACCCAGGGGGTGGGAGGAAGGGAGGGGTTCTGGGAACCAGTGACCCATCCTGCCCACCTGACAAGGTGGGACTCAGCAGCAGGGGAACCCAGGGCTGCCCTGTCTTGCTAAACTCTCAGTCCAGACTCTAAAAATAACCAGGCGGATCTGGTATAAGTTGATTACCGTAATTGCAGCTGTGTGATGTCATGCTGCCAGTCCCTTGAGGCCGTTTTCCCGGGACAGCAGAACGTACCAAGGCAGTGCAGTCCACCCGCCACCGAGAAGCTTGCACTCAGAAGCTGCATGAGGGCTGGGGTTAGCAGGAAGCCTCTGTGGGCCCAGGCAGGTCTGATTCAAGAGTCAGGGAGGGAGAAAGGAGAACTGGCTCTGGCTTCTACCAGCAGGTGCTCTGTCCCAGCAGTGCTTCTAGGGAGGGGTTCCTATCCCAGTTCACAGCTGGGAACAGACCCAGAGAGGCTGAATGCCGAGCTGGCCATACAGCAGGGCGGTGAAGGAGCACGGCTCTGGCCTGCCTCTGCCCTTGTCTCTCTGCTTCCGCAAGTCATACTGAAATCTCTCCTTTGTATCTAGACCCACTACCCACTTCTCAAGGTGGTACTAGGACCTGACAGGGGCAGAGTGAAGGACCCTCAAGGCTCTCTTCTGTGTCCAGCGGGCAAGGGCACGTCAGGCCCCCAGCATCCATGGGTGTCCGCGCACACAGCAGCCATGTCTGTGTCTGTACCTGTCAGGCGGGCGCTGGCTGAGCGCCACCTGGTCATGCCTTCCTGGGCCTTCGCCCTCTTTCACTGAGACGTGAAAGAGCAAATTTACATGAGGGGCTTATAGGGACTCCTGCCTTTTCGAGGAGGCTGAAGGAGGCTGTGGATGGTTATTTATGGTTGCATTTTCCGCCTGGTTAGCAAGCAGGTGGGTGGGTGGCCCGGAGTCCCAGGTCACGGTGCCCTGGCTCTTCCGCACACGTGTGCACGACCGTCACTGAGCAGAGGAGCCTGGTGGCCGCGTACACTGGGCTGGGTGGGACCCTTGGCTTAAGTCCTGGCTCACTCTCTGTGTGGCCTTGGGCAAGGTAGCCTTTCTCTGCCTTGGTTTCCCCTTCTGTAAGACAGGGAACAAAGTTGTCTTTGTTACCTCTGGCTGTCGTCGTTACCTCTGGCAGATGTCGCGTTGATTAAGTGGGACAACGTGCGTGAAGCGCTTAGAACAGGGCCTCTCGGGAAGAATGTAGAAGTCTCGCCGGTTAATGTTGAATCAGGGCGAGAGGGGTGCTGGGGGAGGGGCAGAGATGGGCAGGACCACCTCTGTCTGAGGAGCTCTGGATAGGTGGGGTGACAGATTTAAGTCTGAATCGCAGTGCCCTGCTGGGTGGGAGAGGGGACGGTTGCCCAAGCAGTGGCACCAGGGTCCAGGCCGGGGATGTCCTGACCCATCACCCCCAAGCCGGGGCTGGCACTTCAGGGCACAAGAGCCCTGGAGCCGAGCGAGCCTGGTGACCCGCACAGTCATCAGCAGGCCACTTGGGTGGCCAGTCTTTTTCCAGCCAGGCCTTGCCCTGGGTAAGAAATTAATTGTAACCTAATTGGCAGTTTCCTTTGCACAGAAGCCGGAAAGAACTGCCAGTGAGGCTGGTGATTAACTCGGCATCAGCTGGGAAATCACATTTGGGCAGGAGCGTCCATCATCTGAGCGAGGCCTCTGCATCTGGCCTGGGCGGGTGGGGAAGCGTGGGTGGTGGCCCCGGGTGCGTGCTGGGTGCAGCCTGGGCCCCAGGCCTCTGGGAGCAGAAGGCTGGGGCTTGTGTGCCGGGGACGAGTCTGGGCTGCTGGCACCCGGGCTGCCGGGCTGCAGACCTCGGCTGCACGCCTCACTCCCCCAAACTCCAGCCTCGCCCTGACGCCTTCCCCACTCTCAGCAGAGGGCTGCGTGCATGGCGTGGTGGGGTGTCAGGGGACCCGGGCCTGGTTGCGGTTCCGCTCTGAGGGCAAGAGGTGAATTGTGTTTCCCAGTGTTGGATGGGGAGAGTGAGGTCTACAGCGAGAGCTCAGGCAAGGTGTGCATGGCAGAGCTTTTCGCACGTGTGGAGGAGGGTGCCTGTCCGTGCAGGGCCGGTGGGGCCTCTGAGGCACGGGCTGGCCCTCAGGTCTCTCCTCCTCCGTCCAGCTGCTCTTACAGGCCGCCGGCCGCCCTGTCCAGCCAGGGCCCAGGAAGACAGGCGTCCGGGGAGACACTGCACCCCCACATGGGGTCCCCTGCCCTCCCCACCACGGACCACACAGAGAGGGCTCAGGCTGGAGGGATGATGGTGGGAAGGGCCCGGAGAGCTGTGCTGTGTGCGAAGCCGCAAACCAGACAGGCAGGCAGGAGCGTGGGCTCTGTACCAGGCAGAACTCTCAGGAGCGTGGAGAGCCCTGGGCACCCAGTGTGTGCCAGGATGGCTGCTTGCTCCTCCTTGTGTGTGGGCCCAAGCAGCTGGCCCTCGCTGGGTGCCCAGGCCAGACCAGGAAGGCCACTCAGACTTGTGGCCACCCTGGCACGTGCTGCCCACTGAGGGCTGCTGGCAGCATTTGGGGGAGAAGAAATTTACGACTGGAATCAAGGCTGCACTAGTGGTGACTGCTGTCGTCATTGGGCGTCAGGGCAGAAGATAGCCCTGGCATTTACTGAGCGCCCAGTGTATGCGCTAAGCTGGCCATCTGTTGGGCACGCCTGCAGAGGCCAGAGTTTTCTCCATGATTTTGTAGACAAAGGCTTCAATTCGCAGCATCAGGACTGGGACAAGCTGTCAGATTCCCCCCTCAGGGAGACATTGGCTTGTGACTGAGTACAGCTGAGCTGAGCCAGGGACCCATGGACAGAGGCAGCTGGCTCTCAAAGTGAGCTGTCTGGGCTTCCCTGGTGGTGCAGTGGTTGAGCATCCGCCTGCCAATGCAGGGGACACGGGTTCAAGCCCTGGTCCGGGAAGATCCCACATGCCGCAGAGCAACTAAGCCCGTAGGCCACAGCTACTGAGCCTGTGCTCTAGAGTCCGCGAGCCACAACTACTGAAGCCCACACACCTGGAGCCCATGCTCCGCAACAAGAGAGGCCACCGCAATGAGAAGACCGCGCACCACAACAAAGAGTAGCCCCTGCTCGCCGCAACTAGAGAAAGCCCGTGAGCAACAACAAAGGCCCAGTGCAGCCAAAAATTAATTAATTTTTTAAAAAAAAGGTGAGCTTCCTGTGGATGTCAAATTACTAGAGCCCACCCAGGCCTTCCCTTCACACCTCCTCTGTGCCAGGCATCAGGCAAGGTTGTGGGGATGCAGTGGTGAGCAAGACAGGCCCAGTGCTGGCCCTGTGGGGCTTTACAGTCTCTGCTTCTTTTAGCATCAGGTCGGTGCTCTGGGAGTGAAGGGGGGAAAGGCCAGCGTGGCTGGGGGAACGCGGGGAGAGGGCTGAGCTGGGCAGGGGCTTGCCCAGGAGAGAAGACGGGGTGGGGGACCACGTACCCGGGGGTCGTGGGCAAGGCTGGGAAGAGTGAGCACGAGGTCTGGAGCCAGGGTACCACAGTGGGACCTGCAGGCATCGGGCACAGGAAGCCCAGCGAAGGGCTCAGAAAGACACCTGGGAGCAGGCGTGTGTGGTGGCTGCCCGGGGCAGGCAGGAGGCCAGGAGCCCTCTGAACCCTGGGTGCAGGGAAGGCAGGAGGAAACTGAGTTGTTGGGCAGGGTGCACTGAGTGGTCACACAGGACTTCTGGGGTTGGCACCTTGGCACGTGTGGGGAGGAGGTGTGGCCACACAGGCAGAGGGAAGGGCTCTGAGCCAAACTCAGCTGGCCTGGGACTGGGCTCCGCCTTCTCTGTGGGGAGAGCCAGGGCCAAGGCCACGTCATGACTACTGACTGTGGGTTCAGGCCCTGTGACCTTTGTGGGCCCCTTTCCCCATGAAAAAGTAGGATTATATTTCATGACTATTAATGTAAAGACAAATATAATCCAGGCTGCTTTATTGTTACACAGTCCTTATTATTACATTTTTTTCTTCCTTCTGACTTTAACATCAACTAAAACATTTGTGTGGGCCCCTGGGCACTGTGCCCACTGTGTGCGCTGAGGCAGTTAGAGTGGGAAGCGCATGCCCCAGCATCTGCAGTGTCGGTGCCTATTGGAAATGGAGGACCCCTGGGACTCTGGCACTGAGGGTGGGCCCACATGGCCAGGCTTGTGTGTGCCCTCTCCCAGTGGATGGTGAGCCCCTCAGCCATTCAGGTCTCTCCTGTACCTGGGTACTGTGGTGCTGTGAGCCAAGGCAGGAACCACAGCAGAAACCTGCAGTGCACAGGCATTTACCTGGCTGGTGGCAGGCAGCCAGGGCAGCGTGGGTGGGATGCCAGATGGAGCCAGGAATTTACTGGTTCTGTTCTTACTCGGTTCTAAAGGAAGAGTTGTGGGCACATCTTTAAAACATACGTGACACCAAAGCACAGGCAGCAAAAGAAAAAATAGATAAATTGTATTGCGTCAAAATTTAAAACATCAAAGGACACAGTCAACAAAGTGAAAAGGCAGCCTGTGAAATGGGAGAAAATATTTGCAAATCAGCTGTCTGATAAAAGGTTACTATTCAGAACATATAAAGAACTACAACTCAACAACAACAACAAAACCCAATTCAAAAATGGGCAAAACGGGACTTCCCTGGCAGTCCACTGGTTAAGACTTCACCTTCCAATGCAGGGGGCGCAGGTTCCATCCCTGGTTGGGGAGCTAAGATCCCACGTGCCTTGCTGCCGCAAAACCAAAACACAAAACAGAAGCATTATTGTAACAAATTCAATAAAGACTTTAAAAAAAAATGGGCAAAGCACTTGAACAGACATTCCTCCTGAGAAGAAGTAGCCAGTAAGCACATGAAAAGATGCTCAACATTACTGATCATTAGGGAAATGCAAATCAAAACCACAGTGTGATATAACCACACACCCATTAGGTTGGCTACTGTCAAAAAAAATGGCAATGAAATTGAGTTATTTGTAATGAGGTGGATGGACCTAGAGTCTGTCATACAGAGTGAAGTAAGTCAGAAAGAGAAAAACAAATACCGCATGCTAACACATACATATGGAATCTAAAGAAAAAAAAAAGGTTTTGAAGAACCTAGGGGCAGGACAGGAATAAAGACACAGACGTAGAGAATGGACTTGAGGACATGGGGAGGGGGAAGGATAAGCTGGGACGAAGTGAGAGAGTGACATGGACTTATATATACTACCAGAAGTAAAATAGGTAGCTAGTGGGAAACAGCCACATAGCACAGGGAGATCAGCTTGGTGCTTTGTGACTACATAGAGGGGTGGGATAGGGAGGGTGGGAGGGAGACACAAGAGGGAAGAGATATGGGGATATATGTATAGGTATAGCTAATTCACTTTGTTATAAAGCAGAAACTAACACACCACTGTAAAGCAGTTATACTCTAAAAAAGATGTTTTAAAAAATGGCAAATCACAAGTGTTGGCAAGGATGTGGAGAAATTAGAACCCTTTATTCACTGTTGGTGGGAATGTATAATGGTGCAGCCACTTTGAAAAACAGTGTGAAAGTTCTTCAAAAACTCAAAAATAAGATTACCATATGATCCAGCAATTCCACTTCTGAGTATACACTGAAAATCAAGGTCTCAAAGTGGTATTTGTATGCCCATGTACATAGCAGAATTATTCGCAATAGCTAAAAGGTGGAAGCAACCCAACTGTCTATCAGTGGATGAATGGATAAACCAAATGTGGTATATCCATACAACAGAATACTATTCAACCTTCAGAAAGGAAGGAAATTCTGATACATGCTACAACATAGATAAACCTTGAGGACATTATGGTAAATGAAATTAAGCCAGTGACAGAAAGCCAAATGCTGTATGATTCCACTCATATGAGGTACCTGGAGTAGTCAGATTCAGAGGCAAAATGTCACATGGTGGTTGCCGGGGGCTGGAGGAGGTGGGGAATGGGAGTTAGTGTTTAATAGGTGTAGAGTTTCAGTTTTGCAAGATGAAAGAGTTCTGGAGATGATGGATGGTGGTGATGGTTGAAAAACAATGTGAATTTATTTTAATGACGCTGAAATGTACACTTAATGGTTAAGATGGTACGTTATGTTATGTGTATTTTACCACAATTAATTTTAAAAACTAGGATCCTCTTTACCCCCAAATTCATTATGCTCAATAGAGCCTTCCCTCATCTGTGCTTTTTTCCTAAGAGCAAAATTACATTACAATCCCTTGCAAAGCCAGCCTCCAGCTGGGACAAAGCATCGAGATGACGGTGTGTGAACATAGTGCAGGGTGACCCTGCCTGAGAGTGCACACATGTGTGTGTGTGTGTGCGTGTGCACGTGCACATGTGTGAATGAGCACACATGTTCTGCCTAACGTCTCCAAGTGACAGTGTTCCTCAGTTACCAGTATGTCATTTCCTGAGCCAGGGTCAGTGATTTTGTTCTCAGCTGTTCTCATGGCTATTTGCTCAACACCAACTGCTGGCCTCACTAAGGCGGCTAGTGCGCTAAAGGGCGCCTGCGTGCTCCACGAGAGCCTTGTGAGCACAGGAGGGGCATCCACGAGGCTCCATCCAGCTCATCCTGCTGCTGACCATCCACCTATGGCTCCCAGACCAAGCCAGAGTGTCATAGCCAAGTCTGATCTGATCTGAACCACCTCCCTGGCCCCACCCCCTCTCCTATCCCCAATTCTGACCATTTCCCAAATGTGCCCAGCCGTTACCCACATGTGTTCATGAAACCATTTATGTATCAGTTTGTTGCTTCCTTGATTCATTCATTGGTTCACTTATTAGTTTGTTCTGTCAGACAGTTCTTTCAGGCAGAGGGTGACATGATTTGACTAACCCTGGCTGCTCTGGGGCAAGTGGGCTGTGGGGTCAAGAGTGGGCTCAGGGAGACTGGTTGGCATCATGGTGTTGTCCAGGTGAGCGAGGTGAGGGTGCACAGCAGCTTGGGCGGGGGGTGGCAGAGGGCAGTCTGTGGGCTGGTGTAAGGGATGGAAGAGGGAAGGGCTCAGAGCGAGTCTGAGGTGCATGGCGCCTAGACTGGGGTGGGGAGGCTGTGTGGTTCTCTAAGCTGGACTGAGACAAGGGAGAGGATGGAGCAAGTTGGTAGGGGTGCATCTAGCACTCAGGAGGAGGTCAGGGCTGGTGAACGTGGCAGTCCTCAGCCCAGAGGCAGTCATTTGAGCCATGGGACTGGCTGCCGTTTGCTAGAGGAGAATCTGGAGAGAGAGCACCCGGAGGATAAGCTGAGAAGGAGGAAAGGCACATGGGGGTGAGCAGGCTGGCTAATAGGAGTGAAACTGGAGAGCACCAAACACAGGAGGTCCTAGAAGCAACCAGAGAGAAGAGAGAACACCAAGGAGGGACAATTAGAATAAGCACAGAGCTTTCAGAAGCAGGGCAGCAGAAACATGCCTTTGAAGGACAGAATAACAGTCCTGCAGAATTCTCTACCCAGCAAAAGTGCCTTCCAAGAATGAGGTAAAAGGAGATAGGCAACATTCCAGAAAAAAATTCAGAATAATGATAGTGAAGATGATTCAGGACCGCGGAAAAAGAATGGAGGCAAAGATCAAGAAGATGCAAGAAATGTTTAACAAACACCTACAAGAATTAAAGAACAAACAAACAGAGATGAACAACACAATAACTGAAATGAAAAATACACTAGAAGGAATCAATAGCAGAATAACTGAGACAGAAGAACGGATAAGTGACCTGGAAGACAGAATGGTGGAATTCACTACCACGGAACAGAATAAAGAAAAAAGAATGAAAAGAAATGAAGACAGCTTAAGAGACCTCTGGGACAACATTAAATGCAACAACATTCGCATTATAGGGGTCCAAGAAGGAGAAGAGAGAGAGAAAGGACCAGAGAAAATATTTGAAGAGATTATAGTCAAAAACTTCCCTAACATGGGAGAGGAAAGCCACCCAAGTTGAGGAAGCACAGAGAGTCCCAGGCAGGATAAACCCAAGAAGAAACATGCTGAGACACACAGTAATCAAATTGACAAAAATTAAAGACTAAGAAGAATTATTGAAATCAACAAGGGAAAAATGACAAATAACATACAAGGGAACTCACATAAGGTTAACAGCTGCTTTCTCAGCAGAAACTCTACAAGCCAGAAGGGAGTGGCAAGATATATTTAAAGTGATGAAAGGGAAGAACCTACAACCAAGATGACTCTAACCGGCAAGGATCTCATTCAGATTCAATGGAGAAATCAAAAGCTTTACAGACGATCAAAAGCTAAGAGAATTCAACACCACCAAACCAGCTCTACAACAAATGCTAAAGGAACTTCTCTAAGTGGGAAACACAAGAGAAGAAAAGGACCTACATAAACAAACCCATAACCATTAAGAAAATGGAGTAGTAACATACATATCGAAAATTACCTTAAACATGAATGGATTAAATGCTCCAACCAAAAGACACAGGCTCGCTGAATGAATACAAAAACAAGACCCATATATATGCTGTCCACAAGAGACCCACCTAGGGACACATACAGACTGAAAGTGAGGGGATGGAAAAAGATATTCCATGCAAATGGAAATCAAAAGAAAGCTGGAGTAGCAATACTCATATCAGATAAAATAGACTTTAAAATAAAGACTGTTACGAGAGACAAGGAAGGACACTACATAATGATCAAGGGATCAATCCAAGAAGAAGATATAACAATTATAAATATATATGCACCCAACATAGGAGCACCTCAGTACATAAGGCAACTGCTCACAGCTCTAAAAGAGGAAATCAACAGTAACACAATAATAGTGGGGGACTTTAGCACCTCACTTAACCAATGGACAGATCATCCAAACAGAAAATTAATAGGGAAACACAAGTTTTAAATGACACAATAGACCAGATAGATTTAATTGATATTTATAGGACATTCCATCCAAAAACAGCAGATTACACTTTCTTCTCAAGTGCACACAGAACAGTCTCCAGGATAGATCACATCTTGGGTCACAAATCAAGCCTCAGTAAATTTAAGAAAATTGAAATCATATCAAGCATCTTTTCTGACCACAACACTATGAGATTGGAAATCAGTTACAGGGAATAAAACGTAAAAAACACAAACACATGGAGGCTAAACAATACGTTACTAAATAACCAAGAGATCACTGAAGAAATCAAAGAGGAAATCAAAAAATACCTAGAGACAATGAAAACACGACGTTCCAAAGCCTATGGGATGCAGCAAAAGCAGTTTTAGGAGGGAAGTTTATAGCTATACAAGCCTACCTCAAGAAACAAGAAAAATCTCAGTCTAACCTTACACCTAAAGGAAGTAGAGAAAGAAGAACAAACAAAACCCAAAGTTAGCAGAAGGAAAGAAATCATAAAGATCAGAGCAGAAATAAATGAAACAGAAACAAAGAAAACGATAGCAAAGATCAATAAAACTAAAAGCTGGTTCTTTGAGAAGATAAATAAAATTGATAAACCATTAGCCAGACTCATCAAGAAAAAGAGGGAGAGGACTCAAATCAATAAAATTAGAAATGAAAAAGGATAAGTTACAACAAACACCACAGAAATACAAAGCATCCTAAGAGACTACTGCAAGCAACTCTATGCCAGTAAAATGGACAATCTGGAAGAAATGGACAAATTCTTAGAAAGGTATAACCTTCCAAGGCTGAACCAGGAAGAAATAGAAAATATGAACAGACCAATCAAAAGCAATGAAATTGAAACTGTGATTAAAAATCTTCCAACAAACAAAAGTCCAGGACCAGATGGCTTCACATGTGAATTCTATCAAACTTTTAGAGAAGAGCTAACACTCATCCTTCTCAAACTCTTCCAAAAAATTGCAGAGGAAGGAACAC
This sequence comes from Delphinus delphis, assembly GCF_949987515.2. Taxonomy (NCBI): domain Eukaryota; kingdom Metazoa; phylum Chordata; class Mammalia; order Artiodactyla; family Delphinidae; genus Delphinus; species Delphinus delphis. The sequence continues at coordinate 74,057,205 of NC_082698.1, read as the reverse complement.
TCCCAAACTCATTCTGTGAGGGCCACCATCACCCTGATACCAAAACCAGACAAAGATACTACAAAAAAAAAAAAAAATTACGGACCAATATCAGTGATGAATACAGATGCAAAAATCCTCAACAAAATACTAGCAAACAGAATCCAACAACACATTAGAAGGATCATACACCATGATCAAGTGGGATTTATCCCAGGGATGCAAGCATTCTTCAAATCAATCAATGTGATACACCATATTAACAAATTGAAGAATAAAAACCATCTGATCATCTCAACAGATGCAGAAAAAGCTTTTGAGAAAGCTTTTGTCATACATCCATGTATGACAAAAACTCTCCAGAAAGTGGGCATAGAGGAAACCTACCTCAACATAATAAAGGCCATATATAACAGACCCACAGCAAACACCATTCTCAATGGTGAAAAACTGAAACCATTTCCTCTAAGATCAGGAACAAGACAAGGATGTCCACTCTTGCCACTGTTATTCAACAAAGTTTTGGAAGTCCTAGCCATGGCAATCAGAGAAGAAAAAGAAATAAACGGAATCCAAATTGGAAAAGAAGAAGTAAAACTGTCACTGCTTGCAGATGACGTGATACTACACGTAGGGAATCCTAAAGATGCCACCAGAAAACTACTAGAGCTGATCAATGAATTTGGTAAAGTTGCAGGATACAAAATTAACGCATAGAAAGCTCTTGCATTCCTGTACACTAATGATGAAAAATCTGAAAGAGAAATTAAGGAAACACTCCCATTTACCATTGCAACAAAAAGAATAAAATACCTAGGAATAAACCTACCTAGGGAGACAAAAGACCTGTATTCAGAAAAGTATAAGACACTGATGAGAGAAATTAAAGATAATACAAACAGATGGAGAGATATATACAATGTTCTTGGATTGGAAGAATCAATATTGTGAAAATGACTCTACTACCCAAAGCAATCTACAGATTCGATGCAATCCCTATCAAATTACGAATGGCATTTTTTTGCAGAACTAGAACAAAAAAATCTTAAAATTTTTATGGAAACACAAAAGACCCTGAATAGCCAAATTAGTCTTGAGGGAAAAAAACAGAGCTGGAGGAATCAGACTCCCTGACTTCAGACTATACTACAATGCTAATCAAGACAATATGGAACTGGCAGAAAAACAGAAATATAGATCAACGGAACAGGATAGAAAGCCCAGAGATAAACCCACACACCTATGGTCAACTAATCTATGACAAAGGAGGCAAGGATATACAATGGAGAAAAGACAGTATATTCAATAAGTGGTGCTGGGAAAACTGGACAGCTACATGGAAAACAATGAAATTAGGATACTTCCTAACACCATACACAAAAATAATCTCAAAATGGATTAGAGACCTATATGTAAGACCGGACATTATAATGCTCTTAGAGGAAAACATAGGAAGAACACTCTTTGACATAAATCACAGCAAGATCTTTTTGATCCACCTCCTAGAGTAATGGAAATAAAAACAAAAATAAACAAATGGGACCTAATGAAACTTAAAAGCTTTTGTAAAGCAAAGGAAACTACAAACAAGATGAAAAGACAGCCTTCAGAATGGGAGAAAATATTTGCAAATGAATCAACAGACAAAGGATTAATCTCCAAAATATATAAACAGCTTGTGCAGCTCAATATTAAAAACACAGGGCTTCCCTGGTGGCGCAGTGGTTGAGGGTCCGCCTGTGGATGCAGGGGACACGGGTTTGTGCCCCGGTCCGGGAAGATCCCACATGCCATGGAGCGGCTGGGCCCGTGAGCCATGGCTGCTGAGCCTGCGCGTCCGGAGCCTGTGCTTCGTGACGGGAGAGGCCACAACAGTGAGAGGCCCACCTACCACAAAAAAAAAAAATCATAACAACAATCCAAATCCAAAAGTGGGCAGAAGACCTAAATAGACATTTCTCCAAAGAAGATATACAGATGGCCAAGAAGCACAACATCACTAATTATTAGAGAAATGCAAATCAAAATTACAAGGAGATGTCACCTCACACCAGTTAGAATGGGCATCATCAGAAAATCTGCAAACCACAAATGCTGGAGAAGGTGTGAAGAAAAGTGAACCCTCTTGCACTGTTGGTGGGAATGTAATTGATACAGCCACTATGGAGAACAGTATGGAGGTTCCTTAAAAAACTAAAAATAGAATTACCATACAACCCAGCAATCTCACTACTGGGCATATACCCAGAGAAAACCATAATTCAAAAAGACACATGTACCCCAGTGTTCATTGCAGCACTATTTATAATAGCCAGGTTATGGAAGCAACCTAAATGCCCATCAACAGATGAATGCATAAAGAAAATGTGGCACATATGTGCAATGGAATATTGGATCTTTTGTAGAGATGTGGATGGATCTAGAGACTGGCATACAGAGTGAAGTAAGTCAGAAAGAGAAAAACAAAAATTGTATATTAACGCATATATGTGGAACCTAGAAAAATGGTACAGATGAACCAGTTTGCAGGGCAGAAATAGAGACACAGATTAGAGAACAAACACGTGGACACCAAGGGGGGAAAGCGGCGGGGCTGGGGTGTGATGAATTGGGAGATTGGGATTGACATATATAGGCTAATATGTATAAAATGGATAACTAATAAGAACCTGCTATATAAAAAAATAAATAAAATAAAATTCAAAAAACAAAAAGAATGAGGTAAAAGTTTTAAAATGGAGGGGGATAAGAAAAACACAGACACAGATTCACGTTTGCTGTGAATGGATGAGGTGGAAGGTGAGGGCGTGGGAGGGGCAGCAGTGTTGCCAAGTGTCCAGTTACGTCAGCCATGGGTTCATGGATGTTTGTCACAGAATATACTTTTGGCATAAATGTTTTGCAAAATATATTCTGTACATATCAAATATTGAACTGGAATAAAGAGAAAACATGAACGGGATATGGGAGGAGGGGCGTGAGGTGGATGAGGAAAGGGTGATGGTGCCAAGCACCCTTGTCTGGGCCTTGGGGCTGGAGGGACCCCCCACGGGGACAGCTGGCCCGCAGGGGGAGGGGCCGCCTCCGGGGAGGAGTCCACGAGATCTGGTTCCCATTCCCAGTGAAGATGATGGCATTAGGAAACCGTCTGTTAAGGAGGTTCTGCTGGACCATAATAAGACTGTCATCTGCATGATCTGGTGCTCATCAAGGGCAGGAGCGGGGCTGCCCGGTGAGTGGATTCTGCAGGAAGGGCCTGCCTTGCACACAGATTCAGGCGCTGCTGTAACCCCACACGGTTCTCAGATCATACCGTCTCACAATGTTTTTTCTTTCTTGAGAGCCCCAAATTCTGGCTTTCAAGGTATAGTCCTAGGACATTTCGAGTTGTCTGGGGCCCTGGGTGTGTCCATGACCACAGTGAGTGTGACTCACCTGCTTAGCCAAGGGCACCCGGTTAGGAAGTAACTGCCTAGATCTGGCCTGGCACCGTCAGATGGCAGCACATCCTCCACTGAGGGTGGCGAGGAGGTCGAGGGAACCTCAGGGGAGCTGTGTGTGGCCCCTGATGGCCAGGGCTGATCAGGAGAGCTGGTGAGGTGAGCCTGCGGTCAGGGCTGGGCAGGCTCAGTGTGTCTCACTAAATGAACGAGAGAATGGGGAAGGGGGGGGTGAGTGTGCAACAATGTGAGAGTGTGGAACCACGTGCGTGTGAGATAAGAAGTGTATATGTAAGAGGGAGCTGTGTGTGTATCAGTCTGCGTCCAGTCAAGAGACAGTACCCACACAGCAAAGGAACCAGGAGAGGTTAACGTAAGAGTTGGTCAGCAGTGGTGAGTGTAGGAGAGCTCTGTGGGCCACCCTCAGGCTAAGGGCGGACACCCAGGGAAGGGGCCCCCTCCCCAGGCTGGGGTCACAGCCCACTGCACGTGGAGAAGTTGGCTAGGTTGTGCAGGCTAGCAGGAGGCCACCGTCCAGGCACAGGGGAATTGAGGCTGTCAGCGGGCGTACAGAGGCGTCTGGTCTGGGAAGCTGTGGGAAGGTGATCGCGGGGTAAGGGCGTGGGCTGTGCTGGCACCGAGGGACGGTGTGCGCCTGGCATGTGACTGAGGTGGAGCCCAGGGGATGTCCCCACACCCTGTGCTGCAGAAGCAAGGGGTGACAACCAGAAACTCTTGTCCACCTGCGGTGTCCTCCACTGCAAAGAAGGGTGCTCAGAGCATCCCATGCATGTCTGAGAACGTATGCCCCTGTGACCAGTGTGGGTAAGAGTGCCTGTGTGAGTGTGCACGCACGTCTGAGCTTGTGGAGAGTTAAATGAGCGAGAGTGAGGTGGGGATTTGGGCCTGGTTCTGTCTGCATCCAAATACAAGTAAATGACACATCCCAGCCAGGTATGGAACATTGAAAGCTGCCCTTCCGGGGTAGAAGAAGGCTGGTGACTGCATGCGCCGCATGAGACCGTCAGCGCCCGGGTCGCTCTACTTGTAAAGATGTTGAAGGAGGCCCTGCTCGGAGCAGAGCGGCACCTCACCCCCACTGAACCTTAGTTCCACATCTTCTCCCTGCAGGGGTGGGGCAGGGTGGGAGCAGATGGGGTCTTGGACTGATGCACCTCTGCCACCTCCTGCATGCCCGGGCGCGCACACACACACACACACACACACACACACACGCCGTGAAGTTTCTTGGGGTCTCTCCAAACGTGAGCAGCGACTTGGGCCTTTGGCAGTTGTGTCCTGAGCAGTGCGGGACCCGCCCCTCCTGTGTGAGCAAAAACCAGCTCCTTACCCCTTGCTGTGGTGCCGGGGCAGCCTAAGGAACCAGAACCTCGAGGTGATTTCATGTTCTGTCCAGGCAGAAACATGAAACTGTGTGGGGGGAGAATTCTGTCACCCGGTGACATTCAGGGATGGAAGGCATGGATGGGACAGGCTTTGCAAGTCCTGCTGTGTTGACCTGCCCGAAGTTCCAGGGGAGACTCTCACCAGAGGCAGGTCTGAGCTTACAGGCCGGGAAGCTCTTCCTGGCAAAACGATGCCGGCAGGGAGGGGCGGTCAACCGGCAGGGCCCTGGGCTTCTCAGCGGGACCAGTGTCTGCCCTGATCCTGACTTCCACCACCACTTTGTTAGCCATTGTACCAAACCCCGAGATGCAGAATCTCCAGCTGTTTGACCTTGGGAAAGCTTCTCACCTCCCAGCCTCAGTGTTCTTACCTGTGAAATGGGGCAGTGAAGGGATTTGCGCACGGTGATTGTGAATCTGAAGTGAGAGCTTTGTACAATATGAACCTGTGCAAAGGCTGCTCCTCCTCTCCCCAGCCTGCCCTTCTCTTGTTCACAGTTAAAGAAAGCGAGGTCCAGAGGAGGCCACCACTCTGCAGAGGCTGCACAGCCCCACGAAACTGGACACCTGCAACGGCCCATCCCAGGCTCTCCTCATTCACCCACCGGGATTGGCCACATCATTTATGGGGCCCAGCGTGGAATGAAGATGTGGGACCCTTGTTCTAGAATTTTGAAGGGTTTCAGGACAGTGACAGCAGGGCATTAAACCAAGCACGGGGCCCTGTGGTCTCCCCAGGCTGTACCCCCTTGAGGCCAGCCCTGCACCCACGTCCTCATTCCCCACCTCGGACCATGTGTTTTTCCATCTGAAAGTGTTTGTGACAAGGAGGAGATTAAGGCAGCCGTGCCCTGAGCAGGGACCACCTGGGAGGCATTTTAAATGCATTTAAGTCTGTTTCTGCTCACAAGCATTGCCCAGCCCACAAATCCCTTTAGGCAGCAACAGACTGAGCCCCACACGGATCCCGTAGGGCTTGGCTCTGTGAGATGAGAGAGGGCAAGGCCCATTCTCTCCTGCACATGTGGTCTGTATGGTGGAGACTGGACCAGCTTGGAGGTAGGGGCTCCCGGGAGCTCGGGCCCCTCCTACCTCCCAGACCCCGGACCATTGAAAGTGCATGCACCCCAGGGGGCCCCGGAGGAGGAGCCCGTTCTGGATCTGTTCCTCCCTACCTGGCAGGCGGGGCAGGCCTCTCCCCCCCGCCACAGAAGACCCATCTGTAAGGTCCCCCCACTGGTGGCTCCAAGGGCAGCTGGTTCTTGCACAGCTGACCGGGGCCGGGGACGGGGTGTGTGCGTGTGTGTGTCCCCAGAGGATGAGCCGGCAGAAGCTGTGTTCCTCTCCTGACACAGGCTCAGTCGTCACACAGCATACTCTCGCTGGTACTCCAGGGGCCAGGAACGCAGACCTCACCTCTCCACGGAGGGGTCTGGCAGACCACAGAGAGCTGGTGGCCTAGCGGGCTGGCAGACACAGGCTGCCCTTGGCGGTGTGCTGTCTTGTGGACCAACATCCACCCTGGGCTCCCCACCGGCAGAGTTGCCTGCAGCTCTGTGAGACGGGACCCGCTGGCAGCATCCCAGATCACTAGCGGTCGGTGCGCGCCTGTCTGCCAGGGTGAGGAGGACGCCGGCGGCCCTGGCCCTGGCTGAGCCCCTTCCCACCCAGCGTGGTATCACGAGACTGGGCTGCCACCAGGCCACCACCACCCTGTCAACCACTGGGAATTACAGTCTCTCATCCTCTTTGTTGCCGGGAATGCAAGCTTCCCAAGAGAAGGTGAGCCCTCGGGGACCACCTTCTTTGCAGGCTGGTGTTGCTGACTTGCACTCACCACGCAGGGCTCAGCGGGGCAGCGGGCACGGTGGCGGCAGGGCCTGGCCCGCTGTGAAGTGGGGTTGAGCAGGCCGGAGAGGGGTGTGCTGCTGGAGGGACTGCCGTCCGAATCCCAGTTCTCTGGCTGGCTGTGTGTGTGCCCTTGAGTGTGCAGACAGCTTTCTTTTGTTCCCGCCTCAGTGTCTGTTTGCAAAGCAGTGGTCCCGTTGGCACCCCCATCTGGGATTGCGAAGAAAATGGAGGGTCGGTGTGTGTGTGTGAGGGCCGGGGGGGCTTGGCCTTGCACTCTGTCGGTCCAGCCGGCTGCGCTCACTGCACACCACACCGCTGTGAGGCGGCGGGCCAGGTCCTCTGGAGAAGGCAGCGGTAGAGGGAAGGGAGACCCACCCTTCTCCTGTCCGCGGGGCAGTGAGCAGCAGCGTCCTTCCCCCCGCCTGGCCACCCCCCACCCCAGAGCTCCCGCTTAGAGCCTCTGACTCGCAGCCTTCGTGGACCGTTGGTTGGAGGGAAAGGAAGCCTGGCTGCTGCTCGTGATTCGGGCCCTTGTCTTGTGGCAGCAGAGCTGTGACTGGTTCTCATCCCCCTTCTGAGCCTGCCTTCCCAGACTCGGCCAGGCCGCTCCGGGCAGGGTGCTGCCGTAGGCTGGGAGCCCATCTGATTTCTGTGAGGAGCACAGACCGGGGGTTACCCTGCCAGGCGGCGCGGTGGGGCTCCGGCACGCTCCTAGTGGGGGACGAGCCCCATCAGGGACCCCTCTGCAGCTGTCCCTCCCCTCCCATTGGGTGACTCTCCTCTCCTGTTGGGTGAGGAGACACCACAGGAAGTACTCCTGCCTTTGTCTCAAGAGCAGTGATGAAGATGTTAAAAAAAAAAAATCAATATATGTCATAAATTGGAAGAAGATATTTTCAAATGAAGAAAAAAGAAAAAAAAAGCAGCGATGAGCAGTGTTGTAGGATCCTCTTTGGAACCCCAAACTGTGAGCTTCTCCTGGGAAGCTCGAGCCTGTGGAGTGAATCCTAGCTGTGTGGGAGGACCTGTCAGCCGTGGCCCATCACTCGGCCCAGCTTGCAAAAGGTCTGCTCCGAGCCGGTGCCACTGGCTTCCCTTTAACAGGAGCAGGGAAGAGTCCAGTCCTGTGGCCGTTTGGGGCTGACACAGCCCTCTGAGCTGCCTGCCTGTCTGTGGGCATCAGCTACTAAATCCCAAAGAAGTCAGCCCTGAGTGCATCTGCGGGGCAGCCTGTGTCTTCTTGGGCCAGTAGGGAAGGTGTGGGGACAGGAGGGTGGCATTCAGCCACGTGTGGGCAGCTCCTGCCGGTGGTCTCTGCCCACGAGACCCCAGGGTGGGGGAAGCAGTGTCTCAGCTCTCCCTCCCCAGAGTCCCCAGCATGACTTCTTTCTGCGGCTCCTCGAGCGGCCTCCGCCTTGGATGGCAGGCAGTGTGATGCTCTGGGGTGGATCCTCCCCCAAGAGGCTGCAGGGCAGGAAGGCCACAGCACAGAGCCTCTCTCAGGGCACGGGGCTGGCTCCTGGAGGTCCTAGCCTGCCCTTCCCTGTACCGCACCTGCAGAGGCCCAGGAACTCTGGGTCCCACTCCAGGGACAGCACTCCTAGGGAGCAGATTTCTGAAGGTCTAGTAGGTCAGCACCAGGCGGGCAGCCCCCTTCCCTCCACCTCTGTCTTTAGTGTGGGGTGTGCAGGGCCAGGCCTTTGGCTCTAGCCAGAGCATCGCTCTTTCCCCCCCTTCCTCTCCCCCTTTCACCTGATCCCCTTTCTCTTTCCACTCCTTCCCTCTCTCTCCCTCTGTTTCTCTCCTGCTCTCTCCCTCTCACCCTTGCTCTGTGGTCCAGGCCTGTCTGGCAGGGCAGCACCCACAATGGGCACTGGGCTGGCAGGACTGAATGCACACTTCCCTCCAAGTTGGCATTCCCAGCCTGGCTGCCTTCGAGGTCATCCTTGGGAAACCTCCCTCAGTGCAAGCAGCCTTCTAGTTTTCTTACTGTTGTACCACTTTGGGATCCAAAAGGTCTCGCCTGTTCTCTTCACCCGACTTCACCTGGCACTTGGTTGTTTCCCACACCCAAGGGAGTCCTCAAGGGCCCAGGGAGACCCAGGGTTCCTCTGCTCGTGCGGAGTGGACCGGCCACTCACCCCCATGGCTGCAAGGGAAGCGGGCTGTAGGTGGAAACAAACCGATGGAAAGGAGAAACCGGTTACACAAAAGTACAGTGTTTCTCATGTTTGCTTTGTGCGTTGGTACTTTTTTGTGCTTCGTAGAGTAGGTTTTTAAGCACTTGCAGGTTTTTTAACCATTGCTTGCCCATTTATCCACCTTTTAAAAAATGCTTACTATTTTATAAAACTTCTTGTGATGAAAAATGCTGAACATACACAAAGTCAACAGAGTTAGTAGGATGAGGGCTCCCGTGGGCTCACCCAGCGCAGCCACGGTCAGCATCCGCCTTCCTCGTGGCATTCACAGCTCAACCCCCAGTCCCTTGGCGATCAGTTTCGGCAGAATCTACATAGGTTGAAGTGCATAAATCTTGGCTGTACACTGTTAACCAGTGGATGTGCCTGTGTGAGCCACGCTCATATCGGGATACAAAGCCTTTATGTTCCCCAGAACATGCCTCCTGCCCTTCCTGGTCTGTTGCGTCCCCCGCCACCAGCAGGTAGCCAGTCTGATTTCTGTCGCTTAAAATCAGTCTGGAGCCATGACGTGTGATTCTTTCATGCTGCTCCTTCTACTTGGCAGGATGTCTGTGAGATCCGTCCAGGCTGTCATGTGTGTCAGTGGCCCTGATGGACCACCGTTTGCTTATCTCTTCACCCGCTGGAGCACATCTGGACTCTTTCCAGTTCTTGGCTCTGTGAATAACCCCAGCATTTGTGAATAAGTCATTTGATGGACATATGTTTTCATTTCTCTTGGATAAATGGAGTGGAATTTCTGGGTCATATGGTAGGAGTGTGATTGACTTTAGCTAAAGATTTATTAGTGCTCTGTTCGTCTTTGGTGACTCCTGCCTGCCCTGCTTGTCTGGCAGCATCTTGTACCCTTGAAAACTCTGGCTCCAGGTGATTTGTTCAGAAGCCTGGGTGAACTCCCCGCTGAGTGGTTCACCTGCTTATCAAACTTGGGTAATTGAGAGCGATTTTGCAACGGTTTTAAGCTGCCTCACTTCCTCCTTTTTCTGTTTTAAAGCGGTGTCCTTTCAGCTAGTGTTTTTTATTTAACATTTATTTAGTTAGTTAGTTCGTTAGTTATTTAGTTGCGCTGGGTCTTAGTTGCAGCTTCCGGGCTCCTTATTTGTGGCTCGCAGTTCTCCTTAGTTGCGGCTCACCAGCTTCTTAGTTGCAGCAGGCGGGCTCCTTAGTTGTGGGATGCGAACTCTTAGTTGCAGCATGCATGTGGAATCTAGTTCCCTGACCAGGGAGCAAACACGGGCCCCCTGCTTTGGGAGCACAGAGTCTTAACCACTGCACCACCAGGGAGGTCCCTCAGCTAGTGTTTAGCTATATAGATAATTGTGTGTTGATGTACTTAGGACTGCAGATGAGAAAGACCTACTAAGATCAGAATTTTAAATTAGTGAAGTTTTCTTTTCTGGTCCACAAAGAATCTATTATTAAAATGTAAAATGGGGGATGATGGGATGAATTGGGAGATTGGGATTGACATATATACACTTTGCATACTATGTATAAAATAGGTAACTAATGAGAACCTATTCTATAGCTCAGGGAACTCTACTCAGTGCTCTGTGGTGACCTAAATGGGAAGGAAATTCGAACAGGAGGGGATATATGTATACATATAGCTGATTCACTTTGCTGTACAGCAGCAACTAATGCAACATTGTAAAGCAACTATATTCCAATTTAAAATACTGTGAAATAAAGCCGCTGGGGAATACTGGTCTGCCTAGGAGGCCTGCTCTGGGCTCTGTCATCACTGTCATCACCCCTCCCTCCCTACCTCCCTCCCTCATGTGCTTCCCTGCTTCCTGCAGCCCCACTGGGACTCTACTTCTCAAGGGATGCTTACTGGGAGAGGCTGTACGTGGACCAGCCGGCCGGCATGCCCCTGCTCTACGTCCACGCCCTGCAGGACGTCCCCGAGGAGGTGCCCAGCTTCCGCCTGGGCCAGCACCTCTACGGCGCCTACCGCACACGGCTGCACGAGAACGACTGGGTCCGTATCCAGGAGGACACGGGGCTTCTCTACCTTAACCGGAGCCTGGACCACAGCTCCTGGGAGAAGCTCAGCATCCGCAGTAAGGGAGCAGCCCTGACCCCTACGCACCTCACCGCCCCCACCCCCGCCCTCGCCTTAGCCTCACACAGCACACAGCACACCGAGGGTGGCTTCCCCTATGGCTCCTGCTGTGTGAGAGCGGAGAGAGTGAGATGAGGCTGGCCTGCCTCTGTGCGCAGACAGTGAGAGAGCCAGGGTGAGCTTGGGGACCACTGATGACCCTTAGGCTTTCTGAGGCTGTTTGGATTTTGGAGAACCCATGTGAAGGATTTGGGTGCTCTGTCCATGCAGGATCCAGATGCCTTTTCCAGTTGGGTTAACAAGGATTTGGAGTTGTGAGAGAGGAGCTAAGAGGAGAAAAATCCCAAGATCTTGCTTTAGCAAGTGGTCTGCAACTTGCTGGAGAAGCAGCAGTTCCCATGGAAAGTGTGGCTCGCAGTTCTCCTTAGTTGCGGCTTACCGGCTCTTTAGTTGTAGCAGGTGGGCTCCTTAGTTGTGGGATGCGAGCTCGTAGTTGCAGCATGCATGTGGGATCTAGTTCCCTGACCGGGGAGCGAACCCGGGCCCCCTGCTTTGGGAGCACAGAGTCTTAACCACTGCGCCACTTGCCAGGGACTTGGGCCTGGAGCCAGAGATGGAAGTGGAGCAGGGAGGAAGGCCTGGCCAACTCCTCAGAGCAGAGGTCCCAGCTGGAGCGTAGGCCACGTGGGACCCTGGGACTTGCGGGGAGCAGGGGTCGTGGAGCAGAGTTGTGCCTCGTGGCACTAAATGGTGATCACACACCCAGTAGTGCCCCCCTCTGAGCCCCTCCACCATAGACATGGCCTCCCTGGACCCTCACGCCAGCCCTGAGCCCCCGTGTGTGCTGAGACAGCCGGCATGCCTGGGAACACGGAGTGGGCGGCACCGCCCGGCAGGGGCAGAATGACCGCACCCATCTGCCAAGTGAAGCCAGGGTCCGCAAGTAAAGATGCCCCCCGTCAGGGCACCCCAGGCGGCTCCTGGCGGAGGTAGCACCTGACGTAGGTCTTGGTTCCGCACACACTTAGTTGCCGCCGTCTGCATCTCGAGCCCCCAGTGGGGAACTTGAAGAACCAGGGCCACTGGGGTGGAGGCCAGAGTGGAATCTGCTGAGGGTCTGAGTTTCGTAGGAGGCCTGTTCTGTTCGTGACTGGAGAGTGACCTCGGGTACCTGTCGGGTCCAGTCAGGGGAGAAATCAGTAATTTGAACAGGGAAAGTTTGTATAGAGAATTATTAACCACAGCAGGAGATTGGAGCAATGGAGGACAGGCTAGTAAGAAGCACAGAGAACGAATGAATCCGGAAGGAGCAGATGTGAGGGGCAGCCGCTTCCTCAGGGCTGAGATAGAGGGCCCTGGAAGAGCCCCCGACCCAAGCTGAGATCCAGACCAGTTGGAGGGGGAGCTGCTGTGGTGCCTCCATGCTGGAACTTGCCAGCAATCCCCTCCCCGGTGCTGGGGAAGTCTGTGTCTCCGAAGACAGTGAAACTGCCTGGGGGCGGGAGTGGGGACGTGGATTCCCTGGCAGTCCAGTGCTTAGGGCTCTCTGTGCTTTCACTCCCGAGGGCCCGGGTCCAATCCCTGGTCGGGGAACTTAAGATCCCACAAGCGGCGTAGCCAAAGATAGGAAAATAGAATAGAATAAATGAAAGTGTTTCTAAAAAAAAAAAAAGAACTGCCTTGGGGAAAGGGGCGGGGCAAGAGCGCTCCCTGGGGAAGCTCTCCACTTGGTGTTAGACCCGGGGCTCAGGGCACCTCCCTGAGGAAGGGTATTTGAGCTGAGACCTAAAAAACAAGGGAGGTGGGCCGGTGAGGCACCCTGAGGAGGTGGCGGCCGGGCCAGAGAGCCCAGAGGAGCCCTGTGGACCCCGGTGAGGACTGGGCTTTGCCCCCCGAGCTCCTGCCCCCTCCCCTCCCTGTTCCGTTCCCCACCGCTGGGCAGGTGTGGCTGACACCCCGGCGGGCCTGACGACTTCTCTCTCTGCAGACGGTGGCTTCCCGCTGCTCACCGTCTACCTCCAGGTCTTCCTATCGCCCGCGTCCCTTCGTGAGGGCGAGTGCCAGTGGCCGGGCTGTGCCCGAGTGTACTTCTCCATCATCAACGCCTCCTTCCCGGCTTGCGGTGCCCTCAAACCCCGGGACCTCTGCTTTCCCGAGATGGGCCTGTCCTTCCGCATTCGGGAGAACAGGCCTCCCGGCACCTTCCACCAATTCCGCCTGCTGCCTGTGCAGTTCCTCTGCCCCAACGTCAGCGCGGCCTACAGGCTTCTGGGAGGTGAGTGCCCGCCACGTGGAGCCTTCCTCGGTGCCTGCTGAGCGCTAGGCACGGCGCTGCGGTCCCTCTGCACAAGCCGTCGAGTTTGCTCTGCACCACCCCATCATCCGTTCATTCAGAAGTCCACGAGTATCTCATGTAAGCCTGCCATGGGCCAGGCACTGTTCTGGGGACCAAGGATGAGAGAGCGAACGCATCAGGCCAATATCCCACCTGCCTGGAGCTTCCATCCCGTGGAAGATGGAGACCACACACACGTGCTAAGGAAATCGGGTGGCCTCTGAAGGGACTAGGTGGGACGTAAAGCTGAGAGGGTGTGGGGTGGTGAAGACCACTGTCTCAAATCAGATGGCTGGGAAAAGGGGACCCTGGAGCAAAGGGGAGGGGTGCGAGGCAAGCGGGGCGAGCCCCTTCAAGAGCACCAAGGTGGGAGCCCCATGTAGCTGGAGTGCAGGGAACCGCAGGGCAGGGCGGAGGCTGCTGAGGGCAGAGCAGTTCCAAGTGGGGGGCAGGGCTTCCTGCCGAGGGACTGGGGAGCCATGGAAGGTGTTTGGGAGGGGGCGTCATTGACAGGACATACCTTACCGTTAAGAGCTTAGTCTAGCTGCTGTGCTAGAAATGATTGGGGGTGGGTGGTTTAGGGGCAAGCAGAGAAACAAATTAGGAGGCAGGAGAAATCCTTGAGTGAGAGGATGAGGTCTGGGGTGAGGGTGGAAACCTTTGGGCAACAAGAAGCAGGCGCGTTGTGGGCTTGTTTGGAAGAAGGATCCTGCAGGATATCCTGGTGAGTTGGACGTGGGGTGTCGAAAGAAAGAAGGGACCAAGCATGGTTCCAGGATTCCGCCTGAGCAGCCGCAAGGGCAGTGGACCTTGACACAAGATGGTCCTGCCACAAGATGGCCCTGGGGAGGCCAAGAGCACGGATGTGGGGAGGGGAAGGGAACTGGATCCCAGTGGAGATGAGAGAAGGCAGCTGAGGTGCCATTAAACCATTTAAAGGCGAGGAACTGGGACTCAAAGGGGACACTTACAAGCTGGACTTACTAGTAAGTAGAACCTGGATTCACACCAGGTTGATGGCATACACACGGTAATAATGTTGAAGAAAATCTCAGTAGCGTAAGGAAAGTAGTCACTCACATTGTCCCAGCATCTTTTCATTTATCCTGCAGCAGGGATAGATGTCTTTGTGCAGAATTGCCGGCCAAGTGTATGATTTAGCGAGCTGCCTTTTTCGCTAAAAAAAAGGGTTTTTTGTAACCGTGAACAATAGAGGGACATGTTTGCATGATAAGCATTTCCCACATGTGTAATTCACATGTAATGTGTGGCTCTGATGTGATTTCCCACTGAGTGGAGTTGACAGCCCTCCCGTGCTTGGCTGTGGGGTGGTCAGTGTTGCCCTTCAAGCCTTCAGCCTTTCCCCTTTTCTGGGTCATTTCTGGAGGATGAATTCCAGGACAGGCTTGGCTTGAAGAGTGTATTGTTGTTACCGGTCCTCCCTCACCGGGTTGTGGGAAGACACGTGAGTCACTGAACGTACAGCAGTGTCTGGCAGGGAACAGACACTTTTGTCTTCATCTCCTCTTCTGGTGAGGAAACTGAGGCACAGAGAGACAGAACCACCAGCCTTGGGCCACACAGCCAGAAGGTGTATAGGACAGGGATTCAAACCAGGCAGTCAGAAATACTTGTGTGTTAATATAAAATCACACCAGATGTCCACCATGTTTGTTTCCAAGTGGTGGAATAGCTTTATTTCTCACATTCTCTAAAACAGGCACATACCACTTCCATAATTTAAAAAAAAAAAAAAAAATTCCTAAATCTTTTTTTTTCAGAAACCAGCAAATGCTGGGAGCTGAATCTCTGGGCTGAGCTGGTGCCAGCCCTCCCCACAGCAGAGGCAAGGTGTGTGAAGGGGTGTGCCCAGCCCTCCTAGGTGATCAGGCTGAGGTCCTGATGCAGGCATCCTGGTCCCGGTCCCTCTGTTTCCCATTAGCACCAGTGCAGGCTGCAGCCACAGTGAAACTCAGAGCACAGTCTTCACTGCAAACTGTGCTTGGAGCGCCGTGCCCCACTGTGGAGCCGAGGAGGAGCCAGGGCCCGGGGCCAGCATGCACCCCAGCTCCATCCACAGGGCCCCCTCCCGTGCCGCCACTCCCGGTGGGCCCTTGAAGAAGGCAGCTCACCCTTTCCCCAGCCCGGGGGTCAGCCCGGGGTTCCTGGTCTGCTTGGTGCGCAGGTGAGAGTCTGCCCTTCCGCTGCACTGTGGACAGCCTGGAGGTGAGCACACGCTGGGCCCTGGACCGCGAGAAGCGGGAGAAGTATGAGCTGGTGGCTGCGTGCACGGTGCGTGTCGGCACGCGTGAGGAGGAGGTGATGGTGCCCTTCCCCGTGACTGTGTACGACGAAGACGACTCTGCGCCCAGCTTCCTCGGGGGCGTCGACACCGCCAGTGCCGTGGTGGAGTTCAAGCGGAAGGAGGTACCTGTCCATTTGTCTGGTGCTTGTTTGGTGTCTCTCTGTTCCGTGTCTGGATTCCTCAATCCGCCATTTATTCCTCGGTCTGTTCAGCGGTTCGTCTAGCCATCCAGACATGTGGCTGACCGTCCATCTAGCTATTCGTCTTTCATTTGTCCATCAGTCTGTGTGTCGGGGTTTTCTGTCGGTGTCCAGGACAGCTGAGGAGGAGGGAGGAGGCCAGCCCCACCGGCACCCAGCTGACCACTGCCTTGGGAGGCCGGGGGCCCTGAGTGCCCAGTCCGTGTCTGACGCCCTGGGCTGGGGGCCCCAGGGCTCACATCGGCAGGGATCTCCCTGCGCCCCATCCAGGCCCCACCCTTTTCTGGTCCACGCAGGTGGAGCGTGACTGCCACCTGCTGGGCCTCGGGCTGTCCTGCAGCTGGCAGGCCAGCAGGAGCAATGGAAGGGTGGGGGCGTAGAATGTTGTCACTGCCTGCTTCTCTGGGCACCCCAAGAACAGGTTTGGCGGATAAGCCGGGGAGAGGAAAGCACATGACACGGGGAATGTCTCACGAGCCTGGCAGGACCCCCTGGTGGTGACATTGGGAAGCTTGGTTAGCAGTGAGAGCAGAGATGCCCTGTGACTTTGCTCAGAACCTTCCTCGTGACCCTTTCCATCCTGGTGTACAGAGCATTAAGATGCTTGGAGGAGGGCTTCCCTGGTGGCGCAGTGGTTGAGAGTCCGCCTGCCGATGCAGGGGACATGGGTTCGTGCCCCGCTCCGGGAAGATCCCACATGCCGCGGGGTGGCTGGGCCCGTGAGCCATGGCCGCTGAGCCTGCGCGTCCAGAGCCTGTGCTCCGCAATGGGAGAGGCCACAACAGTGAGAGGCCCGCGTACCGCAAAAAAAAAAAAAAAAAAAATGCTTGGAGGAGAGCATTCTTGTGGATACCTGGGCTTGGATCCCAGGTCTGCCGTCTGTCACTCTATGGCACTGAGCTAACTCCTCAGCCTTGTGGGGCCTGGTTTCCTCAGGGAAGAGTATGAGTGCTTGCTCTGCTCTATGGGGACCTAGATGAGGTCTTCAGCAGAGCACCAGGGCATGTGCTCTCATCCATCCTTATGGGGCATCTGTAGATGCCTGTCACACCTGCTGCGCAGGTGAGCTGCAGTGGCCCAGGAAGGGTGACCAGGGCAGGCTGACTAGGGGCCCCAGGGAACTTGAACCCAGGTCAGTCTGTCCCTAGAGCCAGCTCTGACTGCACACACCTGGTCCACTCGTGGGGCATGTGCCTTCCCACGGTCTCTGGCTTTAAGGGCCCTAACTGGCACCCCCTGTTCTCTGCAGGGCACTGTTGTGGCCACACTACGCGTCTTCGATGCAGATGTGGTACCAGCATCCGGGGAGCTCCTGAGACGGTACACAAGCACGCTGCTCTCCGGGGACGCCTGGGCCCTCCAGACCTTCCGCGTAGAGCACTCGCCCAACGAGACCTTGGCCCAGGCCAACGGCAGCTTTGTGCGGGCAACCGTGCATGACTACAGTAAGAGAGGCCAGATGCGGCCTGGCTGGGCCCCTTGGGGAACCGGCGGCCCACTCTCCTTGGACGGGGCAGCACCCTGCACACACAGACGCCTGTCCTGGCCCTCTGAGCACCAGGCAGCCGCCCCTTTCACTCCTCCTCCCAGCCTTTGTCTCTGCTGGGCTTGCCTGGGCCACCTTGGTGGGTGTTCGCAGGCTGTCCTCTCCACGAACTGTCCTGAGGCCGACCCTGGCAGGACACCACAACACCTCCCCGTGCTGGCCACGCCAGGACTCACTGCAACACGTATGTCGTCACCGAGACCTCCCTCTGGCCCCTGGCACCTGCTTTGCCACCTCCCAGGTGCCCGAGTGCCCAGGGGTTATTATTGCCCCCTCCCCCCACCAGCAACTCTCTACTCACAAGGGGTTGATGTATCCATACAATAGCAGCTCAGTGTCCTAGAGTCGGAGGGTTCCCCGATGATTGTCCTGTCTGGCTCCTGGAACGCGCCCACCCTCAGGGCTGAGCTCCAGGTGCCCGCATTGCTCACCTGCCAGACGGGGCATACTCATCCTCAAGCTTCCCTGCCTCCCTCCCCTGCCCTCCTGCCCGTGTTTTCTAGCATCACCTTTCAAATACCGCACTTGCCCTTGGGTCCTTGTTTGGGGGTCTGCTTCTGGGGAACCCAGGATCACTGGTGCCTTTACCCCTTTCTGGCTGGCCTGATCCTATTTGTTTCTCATCCTCCCCTCCCCCACCAGGCCTCTGAAGCCGTCTGTCCTGTGTGAGGGAAAACGTCATCCTTGCCCCTGTATACTCACTCTGGTGCCCTGTGCACCAGAGCCTCCCCTCCCCCTTTCTGTCTCCACTAAACTAAAACCTTAGCCTTGGCACACGGCAGGTGCTCAGAAGCGTGGAAGCTCCTGGGTGCTGGAGGCCTGTGGAATCCAAGGGTCCACGGGGCTGCTGCTGTTGAGAGTTCCCAGGGTTCCCAGGGGCTAGCACAGTCTTCCCAGGGCCTGGGTGGTGGCGGTTCTTTACCTTGTGTGGCCTACCCCACACTCACATCACACACACACACACACACACACACACACACACACACACACACACACACCCCCAAGGTTACCTCCCAGCTGAGAAGGGTCTTCTGGGCTCCCAGCTCAGCACAGCGACTCACTACTTTTAAATAGTGGTGCTACCTTAATGCCTCCCGCCAGGTCTGCTATCTGTGTCCGTGTGGGTGGAGGGTGTCCGTTTCCACGTGTGTGGGGGGAGTGCGTTGGGGAGGAGGCATGCAGCGGCGTGGGACAGTGGTCCCAACCCGCAGGGCCCCCGCCCATCATCACCGTGTGCCGTCCACACAGACACACCCCCTCCCCCACCCTCCTCAGGGCTGGTTCTCAACCGGAGCCTCCCCATCTCGGAGAGCCGGGCCGTGCAGCTGGCAGTGCTGGTCAACGACTCGGACTTCCAGGGCCCGGGGGAGGGCGTCATCCTCCTCCACTTCAACGTGTCTGTGCTGCCCGTCAGCCTGCGCCTGCCCAGCACCTACTCCTTTGCCGCGAGCAGGCGGGCCCGCCGCTTCGCCCAGGTGAGACCCCAGCCTGCTGCCTGCCTGGGGAGGGGTGTGGAGGGGCAGGAGACCCCCAGGGTGGCGTGCTCCGTCGAGCAGATTTCAAGCAGGGCTGGGGGGTGGGTGACACCCCCTCCCTGAGCTAAGTAGTGCACGGAGTGGCCCCAGGGAGCTGCAGGCACGGGGCCAGGAGGGCTGGGGCCATGGAAGAGTCATGAGCAGGGCTCGTAGGTTTTGTGGGCCCCTCTTCTTTGCTCTCTCCTTTCTTGGCATCTTTAAAACATTTTGTACTCATGAAAGAGCAGCGCCAGGTAAATCTATGCATGCAGACTTGGAAAGACGTTCCTGGTGAATTAAGTGAAAAAGTGGTTTGCGTAAGTGCTGGTCTCAGGTGGTTCCCTAGGTTCAAAACGAAGTCCTCATTGCTGGAAGTTTGCAAGAGTGCAAATGCAGGCAGCAATGAACGGTGGCGCCCTCTGCAGGGAGAGATAGGGAGCGCTTCTACTTTCCACTTTTCTGCAAGTCTGTTTACTAGAGCTTATTTTGCATTTGTCGTTGGAAAATAATGATTAGAAATGGAAAAAATAAAAGTAATAAGTATTCGTCAAAGGAGATAAGGGATAGACAGGGGTGATCTCTTTTTCTCATATTAGCCAGTGTGTAACATTTTGGTGCAGTTCTTCCGAGAATGTGTCTCTTAAGCGCTTTTTAAAGTTCACTTGTGGTTACAGCAAGCATATGACTTAACGTACTGCATTCTCCTAGTGGGGCAGCTGTGGCCACATCCTCTTTAGAACATCCCGTTTAGGGCCACCTCCTATTTTCCAGTGGTTTTGGCAGTTTCTGTGTTTGGTTCGCTTACCTCCTGGCAGCCACCCAGGGCCAGCAAACGAAGAACCCCACCCTTGGACACATCCAGGCTCCCCAACCTGCCACCCAACCTCGGGCCTTTCCTGGAGGCAGGGGTCAAGGGTGGTGGGAGGTGACAAAGCAGAGGGGCCTGAGGGGTGTCTGGGGGTCTGAGCTGGAGCAGGCATTGCTGGAGGTGGGTCACCTGTGCTCCAGCAGACTCAGGAGGGCACAGGGACCCGAGTCCCAGTGCAGCCTCAGACGCACTGTGGTCTCTCACCGGCTCCCCAGTTTTTATGATTGTAAATTGAGGATGATGACCTTGGGCAATTTTGAGGGTCACTGGAGAGAGTGGAAGTGAGCCCCGTTTGTACAGGGAAGTGCTTGGAGTCCAGCAGGTGGTTTTACTGTGACGTCGAGCGTGGGCTTGGAGGAGCCTGGCTCTGCCCTGGGCCTGAGTCGGGCTGAGCAAGGGCATGGTGTGTGGCTGCAGGCAGGGCCCTATCCCCGCTCCCCCCACCAGGCCCCCAGCCCTCAGCCTTGACTAGTCAGAGTTTCTGATCTCAAGCCACCCGCAACCCTTACGGTAACTCAAGTGGCTGAGGGGGTAAATAGGAGAGTTCAACTGACCAGCTCCAGGCCCCAGGCCACAGCTGCCAGCATAGCATCCCTGGGAGAAGCATCCCTTCTCTCCAAGTCCCAGGAAGGCCCCCTGGGTCCCATGTGGGACAGACAACCATGCTGCATGAATCGTGGCCCGGGTGCCGTGTTCTGACTAACCAGGCGAGTGACCTGGCTCGCGCGTGGACCACCCCAGGTGGGAACTTTGCTTTGCTCCCAGAGCAAAATTGGCCTGGCCAGAAGAGAGGGAGGTGTGTAGGAGGCATACAGGCTGCCTTTGGGCCTGAATGAGTGAGCAAGTGAGGGATGAGCTGGGCAGGCCAGCAGCACCTCCCTGGAGGGCCAGCCCCCAAAACCAACCCCAGTGCCCCGTGTTCCTTCACCTCTGGCTCTGAGGGGCAGGTATGGGTGGCGGTCCCATGGTCTGGGCAGGGCAGGACCAGGCAGGCGGATGGTCTGCAGGTTCCGGGGGCGTGCGAGATGGGGGGATGGGGAGCTACCGTCCTGGGCTGAGTAGGAAACTGTCCTGGGACTCAGGCTGCCAGGGAGCCCCTCCAGCCACCCTCACAGGTGGTCCAGCCACCCAGCTAAGGATTCCCTGTGTCCCATGCCTAGATTGGGAAAGTCTGTGTGGAAAACTGCCAGGAGTTCAGTGGCATCCACGTGCAGTACAAGCTGCAGCTCTCCAGCGCCAACTGCAGCGCCCTGGGGGTGGTCACCTCGGCCGAGGACACCACGGGGACCCTGTTCGTGAACGACACGGAGGCCCTGCAGCGGCCCGAGTGTGCCCAACTCCAGTACACGGTAGTGGCCGTCGAACGGCCAACCCGCCGGCAAGCCCAGGCCCCACTGCTCGTCACACTGGAGGGGACATGTGAGTGCCAGGGCTGCGGGGAGGGTCGGGCTTCTCCCACAGAAGGGCCCCGGTCCCACTCCCCCTCACTAACTGGTGGCTTCCCTGAGCCTGAGCCTTCTTCCCTGTAAGATGAGAACACGGTGCACGCTGCACAGCCAAGCTGGAAGGATGACAGGGGGAAAGTGTGAAACGGTTTAGCCCAGAGTGACAGCATTGTGGACGGTCACTGCTGCCCACCACCTCTGTCGATGCGTCCTACCTATGCACTTGCTTTAGGGCTGCCAGATACAATAGAGGACCCTGGTTAAACGTGAATTTCAGGTAAACAACAAGCAATTTTTCTGGTGTAAGTACGTCTCGTGCAACTTTTGCAGTGTCTCTTAGAAGACAAACTTCCAAGCGTGTCACCGTGATATTAGGGACGTATTTACACAAAGCAGGTGTTCACCGTTACCTGAAGGTCAGGTTTAACTGGGTGTCCTGTGTGTCACTGGCCGAGTCTGGCCACCTCACACCCTCCCTCCATACTTATCTCAGCCCAGTAGCTGTCCCCGCTTTGTGACTGTGGTACCACCCCTTCCTCAGCAGCCCCCTCACTGCCCTGTGCCCCGGTGCTTAGTTACTACCTCCCCTCTGGGCTCAACCCGTGGGGACAGCTAAGCCACTGCTGCCCTCGCCCGTGGGTGCTGGCGGCTGGACACAGGGCCCAGGCTGGCCCCCTGTGATTTGCTTTCTGCCACCCCCAGATGTGGCAGAGGAGCCAGGCTGCCCCCTGTCCTGCGCGGTCAGCAAGAGGCGGCCCGAGTGTGAGGAATGCGGCGGCCTGGGCTCTCTGACGGGCAGGTGCGAGTGGAGACAGGGAGACGGCAAAGGTAGGCCCCGTGCAGAGCCGGGTGTTCGGGAGGGTGATGACGGCTGAGTGGAGAGGGCGTCTGTGTGGGCCCTGCCAGCCTCTGCGATGCCCCCCACCCCCGTCCACACCGAGTCTCTTCCCCAGCGCCTTGTCCCCTGCTGGGACTCCTGATGCCAGGAGAGGGTGGACATTAGTGCAGGGTGGCATGAGGACATTGGGGCTGTTTATCACCGTGGGATCACAGGTGCCTGAGGCTGGACTCGCTCTGGGCTTGGGAGGGTCTGGGCCAAAGTTGGGATGTGCGTGTTTTCTTTTTATTTTATTCTAAATTTCTGTACATGTATTTGTCCCTAAACTAGATGTGAATTGGCATCTGTGTCTCCATTTCTCCACCCATATACACATAAATTACATGTGCAGTTGTGAACATATTCACCCAATGCTTTTATTTTTTTTAAACTTTTTATCTTATATTGGAGCGTAGTTGATTAACAACGTTGTGTTAGTTTCAGGTGCACAGCATAGTGAGTCAGTTATACACATACACGTATCTATTCTTTTCCAAATTCTTTTCCCGATTAGGTTGTATGTAATATTGAGCAGAGTTCCGTGTGCTCTACAGTAGGTCCTTGTTGGTTATCCATTTAAAATATAGCAGAGTGTACATGTCAATCCCAAACTCCCTAACTATCCCTCCCCCAACCTTCCCCCATTCCCCCTCTGCTTTTATTTTTTTTTTTATTTCTTATAAATTTATTTTATTTTATTTATTTATTTTTGGCTGCATTGGGTCTTCGTTGCTGTACACGGGCTTTTCTCTAGTTGTGGCGAGCAGGGGCTACTCTTCGTTGTGGTGCGCGGGCTTCTCACTGCGGTGGCTTCTTTTGTTGCAGAGCACGGGCTCTAGGCGCACAAGAATCAGTAGTTGTGGCTCGTGGGCTCTAGAGTGCAGGCTCAGTAGTTACGGCGCACAGGCTTAGTTCTGCGGCATGTGGGATCTTCCCGGACCAGGGCTCGAACCCGTGTCCCCTGCACTGGCAGGCGGATTCTTAACCACTGCGCCACCAGGGAAGCCCTCACCCACTGCTTTTAGACACATAGTTCACAGACCCTTTTCAAAGATCCAAAAGGTGGATGAGTATAAGGTAGGTTACACTGTGCACATCATTCATAGTTGGCTTTAATTCATAAAAACACAAACTTTAAAAAAAATTCAAAATATCCAAAACAATCTTCAGAGAAGCTCTACCTGGGAGATCCCAGCCCAGGGAGCGTGGCCTCAAGCAGGAGGGGCCTGCACATCCTTGGGCTTAGCCCACTGCTGGCTCCAAGCCTCGCCCACCGGTGTGAGGGTCCCGCTCATGGTACCACCTTGAGAGGGTCCCAGCCTTGTCTGGTCTCTTCTGGCCTCCTTGATGTGAGCCCGGGCACAGCCCTGGGACTGCCCAGCCCTCACTGCCTGGGCTTCCCTGTACACCCCGGACCCCCAAGCTCTCCCCAGGGATGGGCTCCACGTGTGTTTTTTCTCGGCTCAGGCCTCGGTTTGCTTCTCCTTGCGGGGGGCGGTGCAGGCTTGGCCTGGGAGGCCCTGGGGTGCGGCCCTCCCGGCTCTGGCAGTCTGACCAGGATGGGTGCTCCCTCGTGGTAGTAACTGCCTGCTGTGTGCCATAGGGATCACCAGGAACTTCTCCACCTGCTCCCCCAGCATCAAGACCTGCCCCGACGGCCACTGTGACGCTGTGGAAAGCAGAGACGCCAACATCTGCCCCCAGGACTGCCTCCGTAAGCACCGAGCCTGCGCGTGTACCTGAGCAAGGGCAGGGCCTGGGAAGGGGGTGTAGGTAGCAAGCTGAAGGGGCTCGGACTCCCACCTGCACTTCAGCCAGGCCAGCCGACTTCCTGGGTTGCATGTGCTGAGCCTTTTTCTAACATTTCATTTGAACAAAGGGCTCTCCTCCCCCAAAGACTAGCACCTGCTGGCCTGACCCACCCTCTCCAGTGTTGTCCTGGCCAACTCATGGGAGTGCAGCGCCCTGTCCCCCATTCCACTGGCTCCAGGCTGCCCCTGCTGCCCGTGCTCTGCTTCTGAAAAGTAACCATGTGTGGACCTCAGCAAGGGCCCTGGGCAGCCTGTGGGTTCCTCCTCGCGCCTGCTGTGGCCAGGGGACTGGTTTGGGGGCCTGTCGTGCTGAGACTCCTGCCTGGGTGACACAGACTTCTGAGCTCACCGCGCTCCCTGGGCCTGAGAGTGCTGACCTCAGGTGGGGAGGGGCCTCTCACGCTCCTGTCTGGGTGGTCTGGCTGGTCAGGTCCCCCCGAGGCTGAGTGGGCTGCTGAGTGAGTTGTGTCCATCATCAGGGGGCGGCAGCATCATTGGTGGGCACGAGCCTGGGGAGCGCCGGGGGATTAAAGCCGGCTTCGGTATCTGCAACTGCTTCCCGGAGGAGAAGAAGTGTTTCTGCGAGCCAGAAGACAGCCAAGGTGAGCTGGCTGGGGCCACGCGGGCAGGGATCCCCACGCCTCCCTGAGCCCCGAGGAGCGAGGGAGGAAATTGCAGGAAGGCGCAGAAACCCAGGAGACCTTTTTCCTTCCCTCAGGGTCGTGGTTCCCCCATCAGTGCAGACTGGTAGCTGGGTCTGGGCCTCTAAGACTGCCTTCTGGCCTGAAGTTTGGTGGGGTTTTGGGGGTTTTTTTGGCGTGCCATGCAGCTTGCAGGATCTTAGTTCCCCAGCCAGGGAATTTTTTTTTTTTTAACATCTTTATTGGAGTACAATTGCTTTACAATGGTGTGTTAATTTCTGCTTTATGACAAGGTGAATCAGCTATACATGTATCCCCATATCCCCTCCCTCTTGCGTCTCCCTCCCACCCTCCCTATCCCACCCCTCTAGGTGGTCACAAAGCACCGAGCTGATCTCCCTGTGCTATGCGGCTGCTTCCCACTAGCTATCTGTGTTACATTTGGTAGTGTATATATGTCCATGCCACTCTCTCCCTTCTTCCCAGCTTACCCTTCCCCCTCCCCATGTCCTCAAGTCCATTCTCTACGTCTGTGTCTTTATTCCTCTCCTGCCCCTACGTTCTTCAGAACCTTTTTTTGTTTGTTTTTTTAGATTCCATATATATGTGTTAGCATGCGGTATTTGTTTTTCTCTTTCTGACTTACTTCACTCTGTATGACAGACTGTAGGTCCGTCCACCTCACTACAAATAACTCAATATCGTTTCTTTTTATGGCTGAGTAATATTCCATGGTATATATGTGCCACATCTTCTTTATCCATTCATCTGTCAATGGACACTTAGGTTGCTTCCATTTCCAGCCAGGGATTATAGAACCCGTGCCCTTGGCAGTGAAAGCACAGATCCCTAACCACTGAATCACCAGGGAACTCCCTGGCCCAAAGGTCTGTGGTAAGGGTTGGACTGGAAAATTATTTCTTTCACCAGATAACTCAGTGTCTGCTCGGACTGTCCCTGTGCAGGGCCTTTGCTGGGCCCATGGCATTGGCCAAATGGGTCCCCATCCTCCTAGCCAGAGCCTCTAGGTGCTGCTTCTGGGACAGCAGGTGCCCCACTGAGCACATGCGGATGTGCTGAGCCCAGGGATGCTTTTCTGGTATTTGGGTTGTTATTGCACAGCCTTAGGTCCTGGGCCAGTTTTCTTTCCTCCTTCCTTTATACTGACTATAAAGAAAATACAAAAGACATCAGGAACACAGGGGAAGAGCTGCACCTCCCCACCAGCGCCCCTGGGCCTCTGGCTTCAGTGCAGCATTCTAGGGTGGGTGGGTGCAGGTGTGCATGACGTCCGTTGTGTGACCTTAGGCAGGCTGTTTATAAACTCTCATTCCTTCTGGAAAAGGGTGGTAACAGTCTCCAACAGCAAAAACGTACAGACCAGTTCCTCCTGTGGGCCGCTTGTGTTGGAGGGCTGGCAATTACTCTCAGACCTTCACACCAGCAGGGCTCTCCAGGATGCTCAAAGCTGGTCACAGCAGACACTTCCCGGCTATCCTGGGCGTGGCGGGCTGGAGAGCTGCTCTGTAACAGCTCCTGAGGGTATTCGGGGTCCCCCTCCCGGGGTGTCATCTCTCACGGCCCACCCCCGCTGCCCGCAGACCCTCTGTGTGACGAGCTTTGCCGCACAGTGATCGCGGCAGCCGTGCTCTTCTCCTTCATCGTGTCCGTGCTGCTGTCCACCTTCTGCATCCACCGCTACCACAAGAACGCCCACAAGCCGCCCATCGCCTCAGCTGAGATGACCTTCCGCCGGCCTGCCCAGGCCTTTCCGGTCAGCTACTCCTCATCCAGTGCCCGCCGGCCCTCGCTGGACTCCGTGGAGAACCAGGTCTCTGTGGACACCTTCAAGATCCCGGTGAGGTTCCCCGTGTGGCCTCGGGGCTGGGGAGGCAGCCGCCCCCGGGGGGGAGGGGGCCTGCAGGTGGCGCCGGGCCTCTGGTCTCGGGCAGCTGGGAGGGGAGGAGGGGACGGGTCACCTGGGGCTAATGCGTTCTCACCCACCGGGAGGACACCCTGAGCATTCCAACAGCCCCCTGTCTTCGCTGAGCGGCCTTCCAGGGAGCGGCGGAGAGCGTGGAGCAGGGTGGAGAATGATGGGTGCTGATTTATATGGACTGAGATCTGGGCCGTTAGGATACGGGGAGGGTGGGCCGTGCTGAACCTGACCGGGAGCTATCCTGCAGATGCCCCAAGCGCTGGGAGGAGGAAGGCTTGGGGGAGGCGCTGAGGAGGACCGTGGATTTTATTCTCAGAGGGTGGGACCCCTGGGGGTGGGGCCCATGCTCTGCCTTCATTTCCGCAGGCCGCTCTGTTGGGAGTCTGTGGGGTGGGAGCCCCGTGATGAGGCACTGTCTCCATCCAGGCAAGAGAGGCTGGCAGGCGGGGGCTTGGTCAGGGTGGCAGCAGCAGAGAGGGGAGTCTGTCTCTAGCCCCGAGGGAGGGGGCACTGAGGGGCCTCTAGGGCACCTGCGGGGGAGCCTGGCCAGGGCCTGTGGCTGGCCGGTCGATGAAGAGTGCCACCCAGAGCCAGCAGGCTTCCCGAGCCCCTCCTGCATGGCAGGGCCTGGGCCTGCGGTCAGCGTGTGCGCATCAGACACCACCCCGACCTGGCCAGGCCACTCCTCTGCCTGCCATGCCCTTCAGCGTGCTTGCTGGGAGCGCCCAAGTTGCTGGCAGCCGGGTGCTGGGAGGGGCTGAGGGAGGTGGCCAGAGCCGAGGGTGCGTGGGAACAGAAGTTCCCCCCACGAGGCTGGGTAGGGAGCGTTGCGCCGTGTGCAGGAAGCTCGGCACCTGGGGGCCACCGTCCGCAGCCCAGGGTAGGAGGTAGCCAGGATTCATAGGAGGTGCCACCCAAGGGGTGCTGGCCCCTCGGTGAGGGTCTGGGCCGTGAGGGCTATTCCCCGACGTGGTGGCCACAGAGGCCTCCCTCCTGACTTCCCTAGTTCCCATCGCTCCGCAGGTGGGGTTCTCCGGCCCCAGCGGCATCTCAGCCTCCACAGCAGGCATGTGGGACGAGCCATTTGATTCCTTTAAATGCCCTGGCAGTTTGGGGCTGAGACGCACGGTGAGAGTGGTGCTGGTAGGTGCATGCGCAGGGGGAACTCTTCCGCAAAAACCACCCTCGGTCCGTGTTGCCTCCAGCCCAGAGCCCAGAGCAACTCAGAGCCGGGCCCAAGGTCCGGGGGCCCCGCTGACCAGCTCCGAGGTCTTCGATGTGCTACGCAATCTTTTGGCCTTTGTTTTGTCTCATGTAAAGTGGGGAATGGTTTTTGACGTTTTTAAGAGGATCAAATCAGTGATATCCACCTTAGCGCAGTCTCTGTGAGCAGTAAACTGTTATCCAGTGCAGTGTGGACAACACTGACCGTGTTGTCAGCACTGACCCTGACTATGGGTTCTTGGGGAACCCGAGATACCAGGACGCCCGGGAACTGGCTGGAAGGCGCCCCTGGCCATGGTGCTGAGAGGAGACTGCCTTGCTCCCAGATGTCAGAACACAAGGCTCTGTTCACTGGGGGGCATTGCATCCCCAGTGGTGTCATCTCCGTGTGTTAGGCGAGCCTGGCAGGGCACGGTGTAAACAGCACCTGAAGCCACACCCACTCACCACCCAATTGCAGCAAGGCTTGGGGGTAAAGGATGCCCAGTGCTGGCACGGGAGGGCAGGTTCCAGACTGGATTCAGCATCCCCAGAATTCAAGTACATGAGCCAGGCTGGGGGTCTGGGAAGCTGCCCTGGTGCGGTCTTGAGTGGGCATGGCATGTGGATGGGACTTCGGTGGGAAGGCGGGGGGGTGCAGGTTCAGGGTAATGACTGGGCCTATGGGAGGAGCAGGCTCTTCCACGCATTGGGGTGGAGGTTCCCGAGGAACATAGTGGCACCTTTCCAGGGGCTGCCACACAGGGAAGGTGTCCTTGACACTCCCACCAGTAGCCAGGGGTCCTGGGCTGGCTGGTAGGCAACTTGGGCCACTGTTGCCAGTTCGGTTCTCTTGGGAGTCCTGCGGGGGGGTGGGGGGTCTCTGGAAAGGGCACCTGAAGATCTGGGCTGCTGGCCAGTCAGTGCCTTGTGGCCTGGTGTCCAAAGCAGAGACGGTGCTGAGCAGCTTGGGCCTGACTCCCAGGGCAGAGGCCATGCTCCCCTGTGAGCACCTGTGGGTGCTGAGTAAGCCCCGAATCCCTCATTGGACAGACAAGGACATGGGCCTGGGTGGCACAGGGCATCTTCAGTAGACAGGGGCCAGCAAGGGTACGGACATGACGGAGTCCAGGCTGGTTTGTGGCAACACCTGCCTTCCCGTGCGGGAGACACATCATGTCACGGCACCTCAGGGCCTGACTGTGGGGTCCTGCCCTTGTACATGGTGACTGTCACGGGCTGGTTCAGGTGACGGTCAGTTGTCTGCACACTGGAGCTGTCCACCAGGTCTTGCCTTCTTTCTTTTCTCACCATCTTTCTTCCCTCTCTTCTTGTCTCCCTTCCTTCACACCCAACCTAGGAGGATCCAAAGTGGGAATTCCCTCGGAAGAACTTGGTTCTTGGAAAAACTCTGGGAGAAGGAGAATTTGGAAAAGTGGTCAAGGCAACGGCCTTCCGGCTGAAAGGCAAAGCAGGGTACACGACTGTGGCTGTAAAGATGCTGAAAGGTATCTGTCCAGGCAGTACACAATGATGGTTCTGCCACGCACACCTGCGGGCGCCCCAAGGGATGGGTGAAGCCATGCGACAGCCAGGGTTCTGGCAGCTGGCCTGCTGCCTCCTGAAGAGGCCCCCCCGTTGCTCTTCCTGAGTGGCTGCAGTCTGGGGATCCCCACCATGGATGATGTGGGCTGGCGTGGTCCCTGGAGAAGCAGGGTGAGGATGTTCCTCCCTTGGAAGGTTCTGGAGTGGTGCTACTTCTGTACCAGTGTTGGGTAAAGATCCGAGTTTAAATTAAAAGCCCTTTGGGTTTTGGACTGACAGCTCTCCCCAACCCAGTCTGCTGCATTCATTTCTCTCAGCCAAGCATCCACCAGAGTCCTGGTGAAGAGACCACCTGTAAGGACCAGTCCCTGCCCCCTAGGGCCCTGCCTTGCCCAATCCCCACTGGTCCTCAGCGGGTCTGCCCCGCCCCAGGCTTGCCGCAAGCTAGGCATCCTCACTGGAGTTTCTCAGCAGAGACTGGGCACAGCCAGGCTCTGGCCCAAGTGGACCGACTGAGGGCCCAGCGGCCGTGCAGTGGACACAGTCGACTGCTGCACACGTGGGTTCAGCAGTCGGGGGGCCGTGCAGTGCAGAATGCTTCTGGATACTTGCCCAGGCCCTCAGACTGGGGTCGCCCCTTGCCCATGAGATCCCAGGCCCTAAGGGGCACAGTGAGACTGGCCCTGGGTCACCTACATGTGGTCCAGAGAGTCCCAGTGCCCCATCTCCCAGCTGTCTTCTCATCTCCAGACAAGTCTGCACCCAGAGGAGGTG
The DNA here is from genome assembly GCF_949987515.2 of Delphinus delphis. Classification (NCBI taxonomy): domain Eukaryota; kingdom Metazoa; phylum Chordata; class Mammalia; order Artiodactyla; family Delphinidae; genus Delphinus; species Delphinus delphis. Next base: position 74,027,254 of record NC_082698.1, on the reverse strand, counting down.
ACACAGCTGGGCACTGGGCTGTGGGGCCACCGACCCAGGAGAACTGGGTAGCCACAGCTTTTGTCTCAGAATACCTCCACACCCAAGCTTCTGGTGGGAGCCCGAGCATGCTCTGTCCACCCTTGGGACACGCGTGCTCAGCGTGGCTGGAGGGCTTCTGTGATGTCTGGCGGTCTTCACCTTTCTGCAGGGCCTCACCCGCCACTGTTGAGCGCTTGGTCAGCAGGTGTTTGGGGACAACAGGGAGTCCCTTTACTTTCCCAGAAGGGTTAACGAGGGGGTCTCTGTGCACCACTGTCTTCGAAAGATGGTGATTGCAGGGAAATAATGCCATTTGTGCATACAGCCCAGCCCTGGGAGGCTTTCCATGGAAAGATCTGCTCGTGTGGAAGTGTGCTTCTCGGGTTCTTACTCCCCGGAGGCACACGAGGCTGCTGTTGACCCTCCCACGGGCTGAGAGTAGCTCCAAGCAGTGGGACCCTTGCAGGCCTCGTCTGAACCTGGGTAGGATGTCTCTGAAGGGGATAATGGGTCTGTGCAGACCGCCCCCCACCCCCGCGCTGTGGGTGCCGTGACCCAGCAGGGCTGCAGAAGGGGCTAACAGAAGGGACTGCTTTGCAACCTGCTGTGTTTATGTGCATTTCAGAGAACGCCTCGGCGAGCGAGCTGCGGGACCTGCTGTCAGAGTTCAACCTCCTGACGCAGGTCAGCCACCCGCAAGTCATCAAGCTATACGGGGCCTGCAGCCAGGACGGTAAGGCCAGCCAGGGACGAGCAGCCACCAGGCGCAGGCCAGGGGGCTCTGGGCCGCTCCATTCTGCCTCCTTCCCCTTCCCCATCCTTTCCTCCTTGGGCGCCTGTTCTCTCTTCTCCCGGAAGCAGGGGCTCTGGCTCCTGCCTGGAACGTGCGTGTCAGTGAGAGGGCCGGAAGGGGTACAGCAGGAGTGCTTGTGTGAGGCCTTCCCCGCAGTGTGTTCCCTCGGCCTGCAGGGCTGCCATGAGGTCTCTGGGGACATCCTGGTTGTCAGCACCCTGCTCCAGGCAGAGCCCCCAAGGCAGGGAGCTCCAGAAATGAGCACTGCCTCCTGGGCACGGGGAACCAGACATGCCATAAGCTCCGGGTGACCCCAACCCCAGCCCTCCAAAAGCATCCTGCTCTGCTGGTTTTCCAAACCTGCTGTACCACCCAAGGGACCTCCCACTGTGTGCGTGTGTGCGTGTGTGCGTGTGTGTGTGTGTGTGTGTGTGTGTGTGTGTGTGTGTGTTTGGGGTGTGAGGGAGATGGGGCTGACAGGGAGAGGGCAGCAGGGACACTGGTCAGAGCCAGCAGAACTCAGGGCTGGGCCTCGGGCAGGACTGCAGCCCAGAACTGCTGAGAGCAGACAGGAGCAGGGAGCAGGTGGCCACGGGCAGATTCAGACCCTGCCTCTGCCAGCCGTCCCCAGGCCATGTTGTGGCAGGACCGAGGATACAGAAAGACCTGACATCCTAGCAGCAGGGGGTGCCTCCCAGGACAGTCCTGAATGTAGTGACCGGCTGCCTGGGGCACCCAGGGAAGAGGTCACGCTCGACCACCCAGGCAGCTGGCTTTGGCATGGCCCCCGCAAGGCGGAGAGCCAGTGATGTGAGAGTGAGCTGGGGCTTAAGTCCTCAGGCTGCCAGAACGCAGGCACTTGCCCCCCAGAGCAGGGCTGGGTCTGTCTACCCGGGTGCAGAGCCTTCCCAGGGGCCCTGCGGCCTGACCTGTGCTCTGGGAAGCAGTTGCCCAGAGCTGGCCTGACTTCGCCTGCCCGGGGCACTGCAGGCAGCCAGCCCACAGCCCCCTCTGCCCCCAGGGCCGCTGCTCCTCATTGTGGAGTATGCCAAGTACGGCTCCCTGCGGGGCTTCCTCCGAGAGAGCCGCAAGGCGGGGCCCGGCTACGTGGGCAGCAGAGACAGCCGCAACTCCAGCTACCTGGACAACCCGGAGGAGCGGGCCCTGACCATGGGCGACCTCATCTCCTTCGCCTGGCAGATCTCGCGGGGGATGCAGTACCTGGCCGAGATGAAGGTGTGTGCCGTCCCAGCCCTGCCCTCCCCTCCGCCTGCCATGGGCCCGGGTGTCAGGGGTCCCTGCCGTTGTCTCCCTTGCAGCTCGTCCATCGGGACTTGGCAGCCAGAAACGTCCTAGTAGCCGAGGGGCGCAGGATGAAGATCTCGGATTTTGGTCTGTCCCGAGATGTTTATGAAGAGGATTCCTACGTGAAGAGGAGCAAGGTACCGGGTCCTGGGGCTCCCGGGCTGGGTGTGTGGGCGACCGTCAGGGTACCCACAGGGCAGGGGCAAGATTTTTATCTGGAGAAGATAAAGCAGGTTTTTAGAGTATAAATTTCCAGCCCTCATCCCTAAACCCTTCCCCAGTCCTGGGTCCCCAGAGACCCAGCTCAGGACTCAGCCCCAAGTCTGTTTCTTCTCTTCCTCAGGGCCACCCGTGGTCTTGCAGAGCTGCCCACTGGGTAGTGGGGACCCTGCAGCTTCTCTCGCTTTTGATCACTGTCCTTTTTGAAGGTCGCCTAACACTGCAGAAATAACAACCTTCTTCTCTGCAGTTGTTCCTCTTGATCCTACAGGGCGAAGGTCACTGTTTCCTTTAGTCCTTTGCTTAGAGGAGAGAAATGAAATAAACCCAAGCTTGCTATTCATTCCTTGCAGAAGGGAATGAATCGCTTTACAGGTGGGGATTCTCCTTAGGCCTCTCCTGGGACGAGGGCCTAAGAGAGTTTGGAAGATGCGCCAGGAGGCCCTGGAGACAGGGTCTGGAGTCGCAATGTAGGGATTTCAGAAGCTTTTTCCGAGTCACTGAAACAGGTGGTCAGGGCCCCTTCTCGGGAAATCTGGTTCCCTGGCGCGGTCCAGTTTTCTGTGGCATTGGTCTTGACCCTCTAGTTCTGTTGCCTTCTCAGCCCCTCTCTTGCAGCCTCCCTGTGACAAAGACTGGACAGGGCCAGCTCACGGGTACCTTCAAGACACACAGCTAGCCTGGCATTCAGAACATATGCTGCTCAAAAAGAAAAACACAAAAAGTGACGGCATACACCTCAGCTTTGCTCTGAGGGTCAGGAGAAGACCTGGTGTTGCCAGGGGCTGTGAGGGTGATGTTTAATTTCTTCTGGGGTGTCTGTTGTGACAGCACATCTCAGAAGTGCTGAAGGGGAAGTGGAGAGGGGCTGCTCCCTGCCCTGTGGAGGGCGGTGGACAGAGCTTTCCTGTTGACACATAGGTCCTCAGGAAGGCCCCGTGTCATGAAGCAAGAAGCACAATGTGGCCAAGCACATCCCCCAAGAGCACAGGCTGTAGGCAGCGTTGTTAGGAACACACCCCCCCCCCCGAAACAGTCACACTTCATTAAGGATATAAATCCTAAAGAAAATTTTTTTTAATTTATTTAATTTTTATTTTTGGCTGTGCTGGGTTTTCGTTGCTGTGTGCGGGCTTTCTCTATTTGCGGCGAGTGGGGACTACTCTTCATCGCAGCCCGTGGGCTTCTCATTGCAGTGGCTTCTCTTTTTGCGGAGCATGGGCTCTAGGTGCGTGGGCTCAGTAGCTGTGGCTCGCGGGCTCTAGAGTGCAGGCTCAGTAGTTGTGGCGCACAGGCTTCATTGCACTGCGGCATGTGGGATCTTCCCGGACCAGGCTCAATGTCCCCTGCATTGGGAGGCGGATTCCTAACCACTGCACCACCAGGAAAGCCCAAGAATACTTTTTTAAAAAAGAATTATAGTAAACGTTGCATTGAAGTCTAATGCATGCCTTTTAAAAAAAAATTGATTTCTGCCTTAAGGCTGACCTATTTGTACTGAAAAGCTATTTCTCGAGTTGCATTAGAAAGGATTTGTTAGGTCTGACCCCAGCACCTCTGTGGTAGGGGGCACTCTTTCAGAGGATGCTGAAAGGGCCCTGGGATAAAATAAGAGGTAAAAACCAGCCCGAAGGCACACACACTGATTTCTTCCCTCAGAGCTTCTCAGAAGAGCCTTTAGTGTGTTTGTTTGCATCTGAAGTCCCCAAGATGGAAAATGCTGGATGTCAGTTTCCCAAACTCGTTCACCCTCAGAAATCAAGGGAGACGTCGCTGCATGGTATTCCTGGCCCACCCACTGGGCAGCAGCAGCCAGGGAAGCGGCCATAGGGGGACCTGGCTTGTGCTCAATATCAACTTCTTGGGTTTCTTCTCAACAGGGCTGTGGTGCATGACAGGCACACGTTGCGTAGATGTGGGCAGGCCAGCTGACTCCCTCTGATGTCTCGGCCAAGCCTGGGAGGGCCAGGCTGGGGCTCCGGCCCCTGCGAGGCGCCAATACTGTACCCAGGAACACTCTGGTGTCATTACTCAGCATCCCCTCAGAGCTGGAAGAGCCTGGGACGTGGCCCCCCTTCCCCCCACCCGCCGCCAGTTCCCAGGATGTCAGAGCTACGTTAATGCCTCGCTTTCACATCCTCTTTAGGGTCGGATCCCAGTCAAGTGGATGGCCATTGAGTCCCTCTTCGATCACATCTACACCACCCAGAGTGACGTGTGAGTGGGTGTTGCCGTCCCGGGAGCGGGGGAGGTTACATGTGTATAGGGCCATGCTGCCTGTCTCAGCACCTCCACTGGGGAACAGTGCTGGCCCTGAGCGTCTGTCAGCTCATGCCAACCATCCAGAGTAAACCCTCCAAGCTGCCGGGGCTTTGTGTATTCCCTCAGCAATTGGTGAGGGCCCAGGCAGTAATTCTGAAAGCTGCTTCTTTCAGAGTGTAAGGGTGGAGTGTAAGGGTGTGAGCCGTAGCTGCAGACCCCCTCGCCTCCCTCCCTCTCCCCTCCCCTCCCCTCTCCGGGTGTCTCTGACACACAGGCTTAGCCAAACAGTTCCCCTCCTGTGGGCCTGAGCACAGGCTGGGCTCAAGCAGGTCCCTGGGGACTGGTCCCCACCCATAGACAGGGGTGGTCTTGAGTGAGTTTCTAGGCAGGTGCCCCAAACTACTCCAAGTTGGGGACCAAAACTCAGTCTTCCAGGTCCAATTACTTTTTTTTTTTTTTTTTTTTTTTTTTTGCTGTACGCGGGCCTCTCACTGTCGTGGCCTCTCCTGTTGCGGAGCACAGGCTCCGGACACGCAGGCTCAGCGGCCATGGCTCACGGGCCCAGCCGCTCCGCGGCATGTGGGATCTTCCCGGACTGGGGCACGAACCCGTGTCCCCTGCAGCGGCAGGTGGACTCTCAACCACTGCACCACCAGGAAAGCCCCCAATTACATTTTTGATAGTTTTCAAAAATACAACAGACTTGTTTCCAAGTGTTCCGCTCTGAACAGGCTTGCATATTTTGAATAATGTGGGCTGTGAAAAGGCAGTTCTTAGACAGTTTTAACAACTGTGTTCTGATTACAAAGTTGACCGTAAGAAAATTAGAAATGCATGGGAAAGCAAAATGAAGAGACTAAAAGCCACTAGGATCCCACCACCTCTAAGTAACTACTGCTGGCCCTCGCAGGCATGGCCTAGAGTTTTCTGTGGCGTGCAGGTATATGCTTTTTGTTACTGTAAGTGGGCTTGTGTGATAATACTGTTTTGTGATATGATTTTGTCCCCACTTCACAGTAAATTTTCTCTCACAGTTAAGTATGTTTTCTATAGCAGTGCTTTTTTTTCTTCTAAGATCTTACTAAAATTTGCAAGCACAAGAAAAGGTGAAGGAACTGTGCAGGGAGCCCTCTGCCCTGTGGCCTAGGTCCCGCCTACGTTTTGATGTGCTTGCTTGGCTGCCCTGTGCCATCTCTGATGCTTCAGAGCATCACCTCAGGGGCCAGCCGTGTGCCCTTTTGGGTGAGGGGGCTGAGCTTGGGCAGCGGCTTGGCAGGGGTGGGGGCAGGACAGGCAGATGGCTCATCCCCACCTCTATTCCCCACCCCATCTGTTAGGTCAGCACAGGCTGAAGCTGTGAGCACTTGGGCCGCTCTCTGTACTGAGGACTCGGGGTCAGACGCTGCTGGGGAGGATGAGTGTCTGGTGCGCAGAGGGCACTGCAGACCCAGTGCAACCACTCACTGGTCCTCTTGTTCCCTGCAGGTGGTCCTTCGGTGTCCTGCTGTGGGAGATTGTGACCCTGGGGGGCAACCCCTACCCTGGGATTCCTCCAGAGCGGCTCTTCAACCTTCTGAAGACAGGCTACCGGATGGAGAGGCCAGACAACTGCAGCGAGGAGATGTGAGCAGGCTTTGCTCCGGCCCAGCCTTCCTCAGACACAGACACACTGGACTTTGCTGGGGATGAGACACATGCACTCATTCCTTCCCGCTCCTGGGCAGCCCTGGGTGCCAGCCCAGGGCGAGCTCAGTGGCGGGTAGTGACAGGCGGGGCATGACGGGGCAGAAGTCAGAGAACCACCCTTGGGTGTGACGGCAGATGCTGGGGACCCTTGACTCCACTGGGGGCTGGGTCGGCCTCCTGGAGGGACTTACAGGGGTGGGGGGGGGGGAGCAGGACCTGAGGAAAGGTGGTGGAAGGATGAGAGGGTGCTTCAGACCGAGGGAGCAGCTTGAGCCAGAAGCCAGAGACCTGTCCCAGGATGCTTGGAGAGGGGTGGGTAATTCAGAATGGCCCCAAGGGCACATATAGGGGAGCACACAAGTGGCGGCACAAAGGGAGGCAAGGAGTGGGCAGGGGGAGCCTGGACTCTAGCCCTAGGGCACCGGAATCTTCTCATCTGATGGTGGTTCCATCAGACGATTCTCAGAGGACAGGTTGAGAACACATGAGAAGGGGTCATCAGTCAGAGAGACACTGGTCCATTCATTCTATAAAGTCTGTCATGTGCCTGCCACGTGCTTGGCTCGAGGCTAGATGGGGGAGCGCAAGGGTGAGTAGGTGCCACCTCCCTGGACGGCCTGGGCTGGCAGGCAGGGGCCCAGCGCACACCCACACAGTAGCTCTGGAAGCCCTGCAACGAGGCCAGGGCCCCAGGGGAGGGAGGAAGGTACAAGTCAGAGTGTGATTGGCAGGTGTTTGTGTTCATACCCGGTTCGTCCTTCATAAGAGTTTTAACGACCAGCATTTCTGCCTTAGCCATCATAGCACCAGACGCTGTGAGCCCCTGCTGACCCTTCAAACTCTGACCCACCTCAGAGAAGGATGTCAGTGACACAAAAACAGCTTTGAGGTTCAGGAACAGAGCCCGCGGGGCCCAGGGCACTGTACTGAGTTTGGTGGCTATGACCGGGCAGTCCTTGCTGGATCGTCACCGCCCACCTGTGTGTCCCATCAGGTACAGTCTGATGCTGCAGTGCTGGAAGGAGGAGCCAGACAAGAGGCCAGTGTTCGCTGACATCAGCAAAGACCTGGATAAGATGATGGTTAAGAGCAGAGTAAGTACCCCGAGACGATTCCTGGTGCCAGCTTCCCGCGGGCCTCCCGCCCTCCGGTCAGTGGAGTTCCCAGCGCAGAACGCAGAGTGAGGCTGCCTGGAGGGAGTTGGTCGTGCTGCCCCCAGGGGGAGCCAGCGACTGAACCCTTGTCCTTAATCCAGGCCTTTTGGGCTTCTTTTAAATCAGGAAGAAACCAAGATTTTTACCTTGACCCTTAGGAAGAGCCCTCCACAGATAGGGGTGGGAGGAAAATATTCCAAAGCCAAACAGAATCGTTTTCAATAACAGAACATGAGAAAGTAGAGTTGAAATGACTGTGTCCTAAATTCATATGCTGTCAGGGGCCCGGCTGGGGGTGGGAAGTGACTAGAGACCAGCAGAGACTGTGACAGACAGGAGCCCACCAGCTGCCCCTGAGAGGCCCCTCACTGTGGACACTTGTAACCTGTATGAACATGAGTGCCGGCATGCCGGGTCTTCTGAATTTTAAGGGATATTTATTTTGTTTCCCAGTTTTTTTGTTTTTTTGTTTGTTTGCGGTATGCGGGCCTCTCACTGTTGTGGCCTCTCCCGTTGAGGAGCACAGGCTCCGGACGCGCAGGCTCAGTGGCCGTGGCTCACGGGCTCAGCCGCTCTGCGGCATGTGGGATCTTCCCAGACCGGGGCACGAACCCATGTCCCCTGCATCGGCAGGCGGACTCTCAACCACTGCGCCACCAGGAAAGCCCTGTTTCCCAGTTTTTAATAGGAACTCATTTACATTTCCAAAACCTCTGTGTGGGCCAAACAGTCATATCCGTGTGCCTCCAAATTTACAACTCCAGGTGACTGAGGAAGTCAACAAAGTTTCCACTAACATTGATTAAGCAATCGCTGACTCCCATGTTCTGTGTTAGATGCTGGGCACGCAAGTAAACAAAACAGGCACAGACCTTGCCATCGTGGTTTTGTCCTTCCATTGACACATTTACTAAAAGTTAGTTCTTCAGAGCAAGATGCATGGACTCGGCCACTTGTAATAAAACTCAGCATCAGAGCATCAGTGTACTGTTTGGGTGAACCCTGTGAGTGCAGGGTTGTCCCAAACAAAGGCGATAGCTGATGCCAAGAGATGGCCTTCCTAGAACAGTGCCGAGAACCAGCCAGCAAAACGCTGGAACCATTCTTCACACGTTTAACCAGGGAAGTGGAAATAGCAGGTATTCAAGAATCGTCATGCTTGGGAGCTGAAGCCTATCTATAGCAGTGTCCTCTGCAAAACCCACATCAGTGCCTCAGATTTCTGAGTCCTGACATGATGTTCGAGATGCTTGGAGGGAAGCTAGAGAGTGCTCCTTGGCATTCCTGCAATGAGTCATGGGACTGCAGCGAGCTCTCTCAGAGCCTTGGGTTTTGTAAACAGGCTGATTCTCCAGTGCTGGGCCTGGTGCCCCAGTGCTGCAGAGAGAGAACGAGGACAGTGAGGGAGCACATTTGGGCCCCCAAGGAGGTGATTTTCGAAGGGGGAGCGATGAGGACCATGGAGCAGGGCCAGGCGAGGCAGGGGCTGGAGGAGCTCAGTGCTGGCACCCTGGCGAGGGGCTCCGGTCTCACAAGAGGCCAGTAGGCATGGGGTGGGACTCTGCCGGGGCTTCTGCTCTTGGGCAGGGAGTGGCGGGCGTGTCCAGTAGTGGCCTGCGCCGGGGTGACCAGCCCTCTCTCCCTTCCAGGACTACTTGGACCTGGCTGCGTCCACCCCATCTGATTCCCTGCTGTACGACGACGGCCTGTCGGAGGAGGAGATGCCCCTGGTGGACTGTAATAACGCTCCCCTCCCTCGAACCCTCCCCTCCACGTGGATTGAAAACAAACTCTATGGTAGAATTTCACATGCATTTACTAGATTCTAGCCACGTTGTTCCTCTCTGCACTGTCCTTACTCTCTGTAATGCTTTTTAAGAGTGTTTCTGGTCTGAATGAAGCCAAAGTCTGCTCTGAACCTTTTTGTTTGTAAATGTCTGACTTTGCATCCGTTTACATTCAGGCATTTTTACTATTATGTTTTTTTAAAAGGATGTGAAAATATGTGTAATTACCACACTGCCCAGCAACTTAGGACGATAGAGAAGAAAGAGAGCAGGGCAGAACTCTCAGGGGATATTGAGAAAATGATGACTAAGTCATTTCCTGGGTGGGTATCAAGTCATAGTACTTCTAATTTAACTACTGGGATAAATTTACCTGATCCGGGGAGGCATTTAATTAGAAAGGAGGAGCCAGCACCACTCTGCCTGCACTAAGAGCACAGCCAGTGGCCGCTCCCCCAGACCCTGCCTGGGTGGAAGGCAGCTCTTGGAGGCCACCTGGTGCTGGAGACCACAATGGCGGGGGGAGGGGAATGGGAGGACACACGCAGACTGCTGTTTTCACATCCTTTGCGTTACAAACTGTCATGACAGTTGTCACTTATGAAGTCAGTGCAAAAAGCTGGAGCAAAATGCTTTTTGAAAGAACGTAGTCTGTGGTGCTGTGGTCTTGCAATGGACAGTAAATATGGTTCTTGCCAAAACTCCTTCTTTTGTCTTCGATTCAGTACTTGAAATTTTTTCCTGTTTCCTAACTTCATCATGGATTGTTTTGAAATCTTGGGAGTTTCAGGCATTTTTCTGCCGAGATTGTTCCTTTTGCATGCCTCCTGGGTCACTGATTCCTTACTGGCTAGTGCTACTTGCCATTTGTCCTGTCGACGCTGTGGGGCTCGCCTGCGTGCACCCTTGGTTTGGAAGATTCTCCTCCGTGGTAGGCTGGGATGGAAGACAAATAGGCTCCTTTACGTTAGAAAACTTTTTATAGAAAGTTTCCTGCTGCAGTAAGCCATGTAGTACAGCAAGGTGCTGATGCCTTATGCTGCCTTAGAAAAAGAGTTAAACAGGTCAACAAGTATTTATCAGATTTGAGAGTCTGAAGCTTATAAAAGTCCAAATTGGTAGTTTCTGGTAAGCTGCAGTTACCAGAGAGCACGTGATGTTTCCGCCCAGATGTTACCCATGTTTTGGAAACCTGGAGCACGAAACTCTGCAGGCAGTTGGCCCAGAAACCAGAAGTTTGGTTTGAACCTCAAAGGGAGTTTTGCCAAGGCCTTACTGTCTGCACGTGGAGTTTGGGTTCTTCAGTGCAGAACAAATGATCTGTTTTCATTTTTAGGCATGTCAGACCCGAACTGGCCTGAAGAGAGTCCTGTACCACTCACGAGAGCCGATGGCACCAACACTGGGTGTCCAAGATATGCAAATGATAGTGTATATGCTAACTGGATGGTTTCACCCTCCGCGGCACAATTAATGGACACGTTTGATAGTTAACAGTTCTTTGTGAAAGGTAATGGACTCACAGGGGAAGAAACATACCGAGAACAGAAAGTCTGCTGGCCCCTCCTTGCACATTTCACACTGGCTGGTGATTTTCCCTCCCAGCAGACGTAGCGCTCTGGACCAGTGTTCTGAGTCCAGCATGTAGGTGTCCCTTCCTCTTCAGTCCACGGCAGCACCCAGCGCTGGTCTGGGTTCAGCAGTGAGCGCCGCATACTCCGTGCTCACACATGTGGGTCCCTCACGCACTCTCCGAACTGTTTGATTTTTCCGGTTGCCGCCAAACGAGGCCACACGATTTAAACATGAAGCACACACACCAAAAAGGCAGCAGGAAAAAAAAACTGGCCCAGACGACCTGTCCTTGTTCAGGATGAGAGCCCGGCCAGGCCTCGTAGGGTTGTCAAAGCCCAGCCAGGGCTGGAGCGGGAGAGGGGACCTCGGGACAGGCCTCGGCTCAGCCTTCGAGATCCTGAGAATGTTTTTTTTTTTAAATCATGGAACCTTTTCTTAGGGAGACGTTTGATTTTTATCATGATTAAAATGATTCTTAGATTTAGCACAGTGGAGAGACATGATGCCGCATTTGCTGTGTAGGTAGGTGGTGTGAGGGGAGAGGGCTCCCAGGACACAGTTGTTCCCATCGCTGAGTAATCACTAACCCCCTGACGAGAAGTGTGTGGAGGAGTGGGGCCGTTGAGTGGAGTGGCCTCATGTCCAAGGACTGCTGACCGCAGAGACTTGCGGTGAATCCCTGCACCCCACAGCCTTCAGCGTCCCCCCGTCCAGCGCTGAAAAGTGGCGGAGGCTCATCTCACACATTAGTGGGGTGGAACTTGTGCCCAGTTTCAAAGGGACAGTTCAGCTAGTTAGGTTAGAAGTAGCATCGACAGTGACACCTCTGATTACGATTCTGATGGAAAAGACAGTGTTTTGGCTCTTATAGAGCTTGTGTGAAAAGGTACATGTGTCCACTCTTCCTGTGTTTGTAACATAATGCTGCTATGGGAAGACATTTTTGTTTTTTAGGTTCTGACCGTGACTCGTAAGCTTCTTGTCATTCTTCACTGCCTGTTTGTGGTCACAGACACTCAGCACTCCTCCCATCCTGCCGGGTGGCTTTCAGGAAGTCCCGGCAGCTCTTCTTTCTGTCCCAGTGCTGTCACTTTGCAGGAGAGGGTCAGTTACCAAAACACTGCCTGGGCTTCATACTTAAACCACTGTGAAAGGACTTAATGTCGTCTCATTAAAATACTGGATTTTATAACCATTTCACGAAAGCAGTAAAATTATGGCATTTTTGTGGCCAGGAAGGCTTGGATGAGTATGTGGAGGAGCCGTGTGTGTGTGTGTGTGTGTGTGTGTGCGCGCGCGCGCGCATGCCCGTGTGTGTGCACACACCCAGGAAGAGCGCTGGAGAAACACTTACGGCAGATGCATTGCGGCTTTAGTTTGGGCCGTTGTTCAGACACGCTGTGTGATACGTTCTTTTACAAATATCTAGTTGTGGTAAACTTTGGGGTTTCAGCTGTGCTTAATGATAATCTTGTTAAATGCAGAAGTGGGGATAAACTTTCTCAAGTTATTAAGAATGCCTACTCAGTGTGAGTGGGTGCAGCAGGTTGTCCTCGGCAGGGTGAGAACTCCAGGTCTAACTGGCTGACCCAGTGATGGGGAATTAACCCTTGACTCATAATCTAATTGTCTATTCCTAAGTTATAGTACTCATTAGCCCTATCAGACAGAGTTTTCATATGCATATACACAGAGATGACTAACTATTAAGCATTACTGAGTATTAAGTAGCAATCTGTCCATTATTAAAATTTGTTAAATCTATTTATGAAAGGTTATTAAACCATACCATGTTAATTTGCTTTTGTAATCAAGGTGACTAAGAAAATAATCTCAGTTATGTAAATAAAATCGTGTATCTTAAAATGTGTAAACTTCTTTTCTCTTTTTAACTTCCTGGTTGGAAACATCAGGTTTCTGATTTTGAAGTTTCAGTGTAAGGAGTAAGGCGTCACAAGGGAATCTGTTGTGGTGACCACCGGGGAAGTGATACTGATTGAAGGACTAGGAGGTTCTTGGTGATACTGTTGACTTGTCTTGCATAATATGTACACGAACAGCCACATTTATAGTCATTGTTAAAACTCAGCTCATCCTGCTATTCAAGGAATTCCTTCCTTTAGGTTTCCTTCCTAAAATAGAGCAGCAGCCAGTGTCGAGTTCAGGTATTCTCTAGCAGTTTGCTGACTGCTTATTTCTTGAAGCTGGAGTTGGACAGTTGTGGGAGAGAATGTAAAATGCATAGACGTGACCGAAGGTCCATGAGAGGAAAAATTTTGACCCGAACCACTGTGAAACTTAAAATACTAAATGCTTCTGTTTATGTCTTCCTGTCGGGCTGTGTAGGAATGGTATGAGCTCCTCCTCAAAAACCTGGCAAGGAGCAGGTGGGTCAATAGGGAAACGTGAGTCGTTACCAGCATAAATCTGATTTGTGGTTGCCTTGTGCATTGGGTGCTGAGGGCCTGTGTCCCGTCCTGGGTGCACATGTGCACACACAGTCACGTGCCCACATCACCCAGGGGCTGCCCCAGGCCCGCGGTGCCACAGCTCCTGCCCTCAGCACCTGCATCTGTTCTCAGTTTCCTCCTTCAACCTGGACCACAGGGACAGGAAATAAACGTAATTTCTAGGGTCAGTTATTTGCTACAGCCTTTGCTTCTGAATGTTTAGAAACCATGTTGAAAAAAGCTTATACTAATATAACTAAAAACCCCTTTTTCAAGAGCAGAGAACTTCCATTAGGGGAGTGTGTGTGTGTGTGTGTGTGTGTGTGTGTGTGTGTGGTTTATTTTTCTGAAAAAGCATGTTCTCCACCAACCTCCACAAAGGATGGCATGAGGCCAGCTTATTTGGGTGGAAATGTAGTTTGAATATAATGTCTGAGAACAGGTCTTGGACAAATACTTAACGCATAAGAGAAAATTCAAAGGGAAAGCATACTTTCCCCCACTATAAATAGAGCATTTTCCCAGGCAGAGGAGCAAATGGTTTCCTCTCCTCCTTCGAAAATGTTAACATGTAGGATATTTGGATGGTGGTATTTAGGGTGGTTCTAGAAAGTGCCTAAGAAATCCTTATCTCCGTGGCCCTGGAAAAGATGTAGTAAGAGTGGGCCCCAAGGGCACATGCAGCGGTTAGGGCACACCTTCCCTTTAGCGTGAACTTGCACGTGGTGCTTACCCTCTGGGTGGGCCTGTACATCCAGAAAACACCCTCCACTGACGCTGCCTGCCCCGCCCCGCCCCTTCTCCACGGCAGCAACCTTGGTAGCCTCATTCCGAACATTGTAGGGACTTCCCTGGCTGTCCAGTGGTTAGAACGTTGAGCTTCCACTGCAAGGAGCGCGGATTTGATCCCTGGTTGGGGAATTAAGATCCAACACGCCATGCCATGCGGCCAAAAAAAGAAAAAAGAACTTTGTAGAGTCTCCCACCTCTTTAGGGAACTGAGATTCACGTGAATGATTCTTGGCTGAGATCATGAGAAACCAGAACCTGTATGTAGAGAGTTTTTCAATGTGGGGCGCATTGCTGTCCCTGCAGCTGAGGCTGGATGGGTGACTGGGTGACAGCTGGGAGAATAAGCTTCACACCCAGAGTTAAAGAGGCACGTGTGTGAACACTTGAAAGAAATCCCGGTTAATCTGTGCAACTCAGGCTTTTATTGCTGTGTCAAATGGCAAGATATTTTTGCAGATGTTTCTGGTATGTGCTAAACCACAGGGCCTGGCCAACGGAGATCTCTCAGGGGAGCTGTGACAGGGAGGCCGTCTTGCTGTGGCAGCTTCAGGGACATCAGTGTCACGGGGAACTGGGCTAGGCAGTGTGGAGGGAGCCGTGACCAGAGACCATGCCAATCACTGTGACTTCAGGACTTGGGTTCCACATCAGGAGAGACCATAATCCTGCATCCTCTCAGACGACACTGAGCAATCCAAGTTCAAAATTGGCGTGGGCAGGCAAGGTAAGGAAAGTACATTCTAAAACTAAGGGGAAAAAAATCATTTTTCGAGAAAGAAACCATTTTGATATTTCATACACAGACTGTATTTACCACGCAGACTGTCCGTTTCTTGAATAAAAGTTCAAAGTTCATTTTTCGTGTCCCTATTTATTGATGTCAGTTTTGTCAACGGTACTCTTTGGCTGCACTTGTTTCTCACCTGTAGTCCAGTCCTTTTCTGCACTTGTAATTTCCCCACAGAGGAAAGTCATTGCTGTGGGTTGGGAAGAAGGAGGAACCTTAAGGCTGCCTTTTGCTACCTGAGGCATGGGACTTTGTTTGGAGGACTGCAGGTAGCCCACGCATGCCTGTGTCACAGCCTCTGTCCTCGGAGTTTCCTCTCAACCAGAGCATGTGCCTTGCTCCATATTTTCTACCTTTTTTCTGGGAGTTTTAAAGAGCTTGAAAATCTTCCTTGAGGCTTTGTGGCCACAGGGCTTGAGAGGCCATAGCTCTTGGATTGCTCAAAACTCCAGGGTAAAGGGGTTGAGGGACTTCATGAATATACAGAAAGAAAGGTAAGATAATAGGAAACAATTTTTAAGGACCAGAAGGACACAGACGCGGGAAGGATTCCGGTGCCTCACGGGATAGTCACTGAAAGAAGTTAAAAGAAGTGTTGCGGCAGAAAATTCTTCTGTTTGGCTGCACCGCCGCAGCTGAACCAACCAGGGATCGAACCCGTGCCCCCTGCAGTGGAAGCTCGGAGTCGTAAACACTGGACTGCCGGGGAAGTCCCCAAAAGTTGTATTTTTTAAGAGAGGTAAATTACCTAATAATCTTTAGCTTTGCAGAAATAAGTAAGACCACCTGAAGGAGAAGGAGCAGGAGCTATTTATTTTGAACTTAACTACAGCAAGGGGAGAAGCCACCATCACTTGCTTTTGGCAGAGACTCAAAGGCAGGCAGAGGAGTGGGAAAGCTTTACAGGAAAAAAAAATAGTGGGGAGGCTTCCGGTGTACTGTGATTGCAGGCTGTTTACATGGGGAGACTGGAGGCAGCGAACTAGGAACAGAGCGTCTTGTGATCACTTGGAGAATATATTTGGTTTTCTCTCGTTGGTTTCAAGTTGGAAATTGGGGCCAAAAAAATGGGGACTCTGGCAGTCATTGACTAAACTCTGACCGTTCTGGGCTAGTTACTGCAGAGGGTGTGGGTCAGAGTTCGTGGGTCAGAGATCTTCGGTTATATGTGGTCTGGCCACTGTCTGTTCGCATGTTCAGTCTCTCAGTTCCCCCCTTTCGGTGATTTTCTTGCTTGTAGGTTGATGAATTCAGGTAAGTTTAGAAGTCCAGATCTTCACCACTTAGAAACTGATTGTTCAGTCATCTCCGTGGTTAACTGTACTGTGAGGTATTCTTGACCTTTCTGTTGTTGTATCATCATGGTGATCATCTGACAAGAAAGTGGCTGTGCAGAAGCATTTGAGACCTGGATAGAATGCAGTGGATCAGCATCATGACCACTAGGACAAAAACAAGAACAGTTAATAACCCCTGTAAGATGCTTTGAACCAAGAACCCCAGTCCAAGCCAAGAATAAATCCCATATAGACCATGAGGATCAAATTTAGAGAGCCCAGTAGCTTTGCCTTAAGGCATTGGATGGTCTGTCCCAGCTTCCCTGTTTCATTGATCCAAGTGTGGTATTAGGAATGGTACAGATCATGACTAACGAACAAGAAATCTAGAGCAACGCACCTGTCCATCCCTACTTGTGCCAACAAGATGGGACTGATCTGTGTTCCATCTACGGAAGAGGTGGTACTGCTAATGACTTCTGCCAGAGTTAGTGATAAGTTTCTTACAATCCTATATGCATGTAGGGAATGGGAACACTGCTCTAATTGTTCACATAAATAGTAAGTAATTCCCCCAGGTAGAGTGCTAAATAATCAAGGTGACTGTTTTGGAGCTCGGATTTTTCAGCCTTGGTAATTTACAGACTTATACAGACAAGACTTGTACAGACAAGTCTTGGAATATTATTCCTAACGTGCATAAGATGTTAGTCTGAAGCAAACAGGACCAGGCATCCTGACCACAAAAGATGTAATATCTGGTAGGGATACGTGGAGATCTAGGAAAGAAGTTGTTCGTGACAGAAGGCTGGAACCAGGTCTTACATGAGTTGTGTTACATGTTTAGATCTCTGTTGGTCTCTTACAGGTGGCAAACATTTGACTCATCACCCTATGGAAGTTATTGAATCCGAATTTAGAATTACCTAAGGTCTGGTCAATAGATTGTAATAATTGGTTCTTTTTCTGGGAAAGCAGAAAATTCACAGGTTAACTTGTTTAAGGTTGTTTTCCATGTTGCTGCAAATGGAGCTGCCAACAGCTGTAATTCCTTATTGCCTCCCTTGATGAGATGATAACTTCCTTGTGGTTTTCATCATGGGGTTCTGGGGATGGAGAGTAGATTCAGCAGTCAGTTTAAGATCTAGGGCACTGGCTACTGCTTGGGATAATCTAACAATGGCATTTAGAATTAGTATGCTCTGACCTAACCATTGTAATAAAGAGAAAAAACAAGAGAGGAAAAGGTCCATTATTGATGAATGACAACCAGGGATCTATAGAAAATGACAAGAAGAATAAGCAAGCAAATAAAAAAAACAAAACAAGAATTAGGGTCTTGATCCAACATCTTGGGCAGAAGTTGTCCACTGTCCTCGATCATCTGTTGTTCTAAAGGTCTTGAGTCAGCTGTCTGCTTCTGAAGATCAGCTGCTTTTAGAGGGTCTCAGAATCCTCAGTTTGAGGTCCCCTATGGGAATAGCCCTCCAATTGTGTGGAATTCCAGATTGCTTCCTAGTTGTGAAAGGTGAACCCAACGATTGACGCCCTAAAGTTTCACTGCTGTAACATATTCCCTCCCCAGGTGAAGGCAAAAGGGTATTGACTGTCATTATTCAGCCTTAAAAAGGAATGAAATTCTGACATGTGCTACGACATGGATGAAGCTTGAAAACATCATGATAAGTGAAATAAGACAGACACAAAGAGACAAGCCCTAGATTATTCCACTTATATGAAGTACTTAGAAAAGTCAAATTCATAGAGACAGAAAGTCAAATGGTCGTTGCCAGGCGCTGGGGGAAGGGAAAGTGGGAATTTAATGTTTAATTGGTACAGAGTTTCAGTTTGGGGTGATGAGAAAGTTCTAGAGATAGTGGTGATGGTTGCATAACGATGGGAATGTACTTAATGCCACTGAACTGTATACTTAAAAATGGATAAAATTGTAAATCTTATGTGTATTTTACTATACACACACAAAGAAAACTATTGATTGTCTTGTTCTAGAAGCACACTGAAAAAGCTGAGCTAAGATTCACTACAGCAAGTGGCCTGCAGGATGGTATTTGAATTAGGAAATGAGGAATAACAATTTCGTTGACGGCCCTGCGGTCTTAAACCTGACCACGGGTTTCTTTACTGCCAGGATGGGCATATTAAAAGGGTGGGGTTTGAGAAGACCTTTGGAGCTAAGGCTTTCAACTATCTGTTTGATCCCTTACTATGCTTATGGCTTCAAGGGATATTGGGGAAGCTTAAGTAATGGTTTGGTAAGATCTATATGAACTTTAGTAGGTCCTGCTCCAATTATTTTTCCGTATCAGTGGAAATTTGAGCCCATAGAGTGTCAGGTTCGGTTTCAATACTTGTCTGGGGTATGCATTAAATATAAGAGAGAAGGCAAAGGTATGTCCAGAACAGAATCAACTTGCTTATGAGTAGAGGGGTCCTCTGGAATCTCACAAATAGTCCCAGATACTCTGGTGTATATTTAATATTGCAAAGTAAGTCTCTCCCTGTTAAATTTGCAGAGGTGGTACCACAGAGCAGCAAGGAATGTTTGCAATCAAGGGCCCAAGGCTTACAGTTAAGGGCCGGGAGATAGAGAACAGCTGTGGATTATCTGAAACGCTTACCACCTATGACGTATGTTTGTTTACTGCCAGGCAAAGTTTGAGCAAAGGTGGCAAGGTTTAATGTAGAAATATTAGCACCAGTAGCTACCTGAAACTGATGAGGTTACCATCTATAGTGGCACTGTGCTCCCCACAAGATATGTCCTCACCTCCAGAAACTGTAAATTTGACCTTATTTGAAAATAGGGCCTTTGTAGATGCAAATTGAGATGCGGGCATACTGGATTAGAGTGGGCCCTAATTCAATGATTGGAGGATAATCGGGACACAGAGAAGACACGGGGAGAATACCATGTGAAGATGGAGGCAGATATTGGAGTGATGCAGCTACAAGCCAAGGGTTGCTGGCAACCACGAGAAGCTAGAAGAGGCAAGGAAGGATCCTCCCCTGGAGACTCTGGAGGGAGCATGGCCCTGCCGACACCTTGATTTTGGACTTCTAGCTTCCAGAATTGTGAGAGAATACATTTCTGTAGTTTTATTCCACCCAGTTTGTGGTAATTTGTTACAACAGCCCTGGGAAGCCAACACACTTTCTATATTTATAGTTAATTCACCTGAGTGTTTAAGGGTACGGCAGGTATTGTGTGCTTTTCCTTCCTTGGAGCACGGTTGTTAACCTGAATTGAGGGATTTTTCTTGGTCTTGGTGTTTCTCTCATAAGATGAGACAATCTTCTTCCCAGTGTCTTTTCTGTTTATGATATCTGCAAGAGTCCTTGTCAATAGGTGGTTGGTTGAGGAGTAAGCTACCTGACTGATCTGCAGGGCCACAAGTTTATCTGGGGTCCTGTCTTGTTTTTGTTCTAAAGTCCTTTTGAAATATTTGCTGGGTATTGTTGTTCAGGTCAAGAGGCTATTTCCCATTTTAATTTCTGTTTTTGAACTGGGTCTCCAATTTCAGGTTTAACTACGTTAACAGAATGAATGATGAAAGGGCAACTTTTTAAACTCCCAAATGTTGCTACAATGTATTTTCTAGCCTATCCCGAAGGTCTCCTGTAGATTCATCTTTTCTGTTTGCATGATGGAATTATGGCTCAGTCTGGTTTTATTGGAAATGTTTTAGGTAGGGATTTTAGGAGACTTCACCCTACCTTTTGAGTCTTTTTGTGGCTTCTCAGGTTTATTATGGAAGGAAGGTTCCTGTAGACTCCTTTCCAGGTGAGTCCACTCAGCTTTTCCATTCAGGATTTAACACCTGAGGTTCTGAGCAACACGTATGCAAGTTGATAGAGGTCAGGTAACCTTGGATCACATACTTCCCCAAATATTCTAAATTATTCTATGAGTAGTTGCTGGTCTTGTCTGGGTTTGAGAAAGTCCTTAATTATAGCTCTTAATTCAGCTTGGATCCAAAGTTTAAATTCTACAGCTGCTGGCTTCATACCTAGTTCATGAGAGGAATGGACCTTCAGAGGCAAATGGAATTGGGGGGTCTTAGGAGAGTTGTTGGGGAGAGGGAAGGGGTCTGGACAAGGGAAAGAAGAAGGAGTGGATGGAGGCTGGTAATAGGTCAGAAGGATGGGGGGAAGGAGGGAGGGTGTATCCAGGAAGGCAACTGGGGGACAAGCAAAGGAAGGTTTTTCTAGGAAAATAAGTCTAGTTAGTTGTTGCTTAAATTTGTCAAATTTCTCATTAGCTTTGGCCAAAGAATCGTTTAGGGAAACAGTTTTTGAATCAGGATTCTATTTGGTGACCTCTGAGTACCAATCAAGAAATGCTACCACTGGGCCTGAGAAATCCTGTTCCCTTTCTTCTCTACTGCATCTCTCAAATGAGCAAACTTGTTCACATAGAATGTTCAGAGTGGCCACTGAAGGCCCAAAGCATCCTTGGTGAAGTTTTGCCATTTAGAGAGATAGACCCAAGAACTGGGATTGCAAAGAGACCACGTAAAAGAAGCAGGAGTTTTCCTGGAGGAGGAGAGAATTTAGACTTAGGCAACACCATGAAAGCTGGCAACGGTGGGTAGGAATGTAATGCTTGTGCATTGTAATGTCTCTCCGGACACAAAATCGAGATCAAAGAACCCCATCCAGTTTTACTGGCAACTGCAATAACGTTGGTCCTAGTGGATGCCAGTCCGGTGAGAACCCCAAACTCACAGGTCAGTGAGGCTGGCTGGAGCAACACGTTGTAGGGCCTACTGTGCCTGTGTTCTATACCATGATTCTCCTTCTTATGACAAACAACACTTTTAGACAGTACAACACAAAACAGTAACACAAAAGACAGCAAAAAGGATGCAAAAGAATGAACTGATTATATCAAAGATGCCAAACAAATGTGAACCAATAACAAAAGCTGAGTACCAAACTGAGAATAGATAGCCAAGGCACTCAACACAAAGAGAGCAGAGGTAAGACCCAAAACCAAGAACTGCAAGGCACAAGTAGGCCACTGTGGCTGCCACACCTGATTGAAGGCTGTAGTCTGAGGTAACAAGCAGACTATGATGCAGACCATATCTTGGCGGGGCTACCAGGAAAACTGGAAGCAAATGAAGATTGTCCAAATGAAACAGGCAAAGGCTATTTATTCAGAGCTTGTGGTAGCCAGGGCATCAGACCTGTCACTTACTTTTGGCAGAGACTCAAAGGCAGGCTAGGGGCATGGGAAAGCCTCATAGTTTAAAAAAAAAAAAAAAGCCTCAGATTAGAGATTGATGGGAAATCTTTTTTTTAAAACTACATTCTTCTGATACTAATCATACCACAGTTGTGCTTTAGTATTTTTCCCAAGTGAGCTACTTATTTTATAAGCCCCAGTATATTATCCATTATCTGCCATAGAATTGGAATTAAGCATTATCTTCTCTCCAAATTCAAATTACATACATTTAGTATTTGATTTGGCAGTTAATAATAAGCTTACAATTTAAATCCATTGATGGCAGAACCTCAGTTATTTTAAAAACAATTCTAATGGAGGATTCAAAGAACAGTTTTAAAGAAATAACCCTATGGTATGAGTTCATGCCAGGTCCTGTCCTGGGAGAGCTTATGCAGTTTCCTCTCTGAGTCCGTTTTCTCCGTTGTAAACTAAGGACCATAACCTACTCCACAGGGATGTCAGGAAACTCACACTAGAACATGACCAGCCAACCAGACCAAAACCTTAATTACGGCAGGCAGAAAATGTAATCAGGCATGCCCTCTGCTCGAGGAGCTGGTCAAGTGGTAGAGATTCTGAACAAGAGAGGGATTGTTGCATGCTCTTATTTTAACCAATTCAATTCATATTTGTTGAACACTTAATATGTGCAAAGTACTGGGAGATGAAAAAGACATGGTCCTTACTTTCAGGAGCTTACAGACCCATGGAGTCTATGACTAGATGAATTCTTTACTCTTGGGCCAGGTTGAGGAGGAAGGGGTGTTAGAACCATAAATGTTTTCATTTGCTCAGAAGTGACATGAGAGAGGAGTGAGATCCTGAAGTTGGGTAGAGACTGGACACTCAGCAAGCCTGACTTAGAAATAGGCTGTCCAGACTCTCCTACCCATGGAATTCCCCACAGGACATATCCAAGGAGACCATCCGAGTTAAAGGCATCCCAACAACCATCATCCAATGAAGACAGCTGTGATTAGGAACAGATGCCCCTGGAATGCTGCCACTCCTAAAGGATGTACCACCACAGTCGCCCCAGACTTCTGTTCTAACTAATGCACTTAATGATAACAATGAGCTCTGACTGCCTGCCACCTACCTGCCAAGCACAGTGCCAACCACTTCAAATGCAATTGCGTTTAATCCTCACAACAATCTTAGGAAGCACGTACTATTATTGTCCCCATAACACAGCTGAGGAAACTGAGGCTTAGAGAGGCTAAGCCCACATAGCCTGCCAAGGTAACCCGCTAAGGAGAGCAGAGCCCAGATGGGAGGCAGATCCCCTCTTAGCCCAGCCATGTCCTGCCCAGACACAGGCAGGGGCTGGTGCTGCCCGGTATCCCCTCACCTGCTCAGCTCAGGGCCGGACAGAGTGCCTTGGGGATGTCCCTGAAATAAGCATCTGAGTGTAGGGGATGTCAGGGCCACCCACTAAAGTCATACAATGTGAAACCTCGAAGCCATTTTCCAGAAAGTCTACCTCAACCCCCTCCTTTCACATATACGGAAATTCAGATCCAAAGAATCTGACTGGCAGCCCAGGGCTCCTCGCTGGGGCCTCACGCGCAGCCCAGCCCTCCTGAGGATGCTCGGACACTCCTGGCGACCTGTCAGTCCTTAGCTCAGTGCCCACGCAGGCACTCATCGACCCCTCCAGCTCCCAGGGCAAAGGCTCCCGGGCAGAAAAGCGCTGCCATCCCCCGCTGAGTCCCTCCCTCCTGCAAAGCCAGTCGTCCGGCCGGAGCTGGTACTCCCATCCCTGCAGACGCTCGCTCGGGCAAGAGCGGTTTCCTTCCTCCCGCACTCTCCTAGCCTCCACAAATCGTTTTTTGGGCTACGCGCGCGCGGGCGCGCGCACACACACAGACACATTTGTAACAGATACAGGGTTAATCAGTACCGGACGCCAATTACTGAGCGCTTCTATGCCAAGTACTGGGCGCGGGGCGGGCGTGGGCGGGGCCGGGGCGGGCGTGGGCGGGGCCGGGGCGGGCGCGCGCCGCGGCGGCGGCCTCATTTCCTCACGCGCGCCGGAAGTGGAGGTTGTCGGCGCGGCGGCGCGCCCGGAGGGTGGGCGGGGAGTTGGTGGCGGCTCCGGCGAGTCGGGCGCCGCCCAGGTGTGCCCGAGGCTGGGGAGGTGACGGCGGGGCGGCGGCCGCCGTCCGCAGGCGGGTGAAGTCGGTGAGTACCCGGGCCATCCGGCCTCGCCTGCCCGCGGCTCCCAGGGCTAGGGCCCCTCCCGTGCGGGCTTTGGGGCGCAGGCCCCGGACTGTGGGTTCCCGTCGCTGTCGGGTCACCTCACGGACGAGCTCTCCTGGGGGCCGTGTCCCCGTGGGTTCGCCGCAAGCCCTCCGGAGTCTGCTCCGGTGTCAGGAAAAGCCGCGGTTTTTCGGAGCCGTTTGACTTGGCTTTTCAGAACTGTGCTGCCGGAGACCGTTGGTTTGCGTGTGTTTTATTTTTATCACTTTTTTTTTTTTTAAACCAACTCACCGCCATCTCTGCTCCCCTCAGTGGGTAAACTTTGTAGTCAGCTGTTACCGCTTTATTGCGTTAAATTAGTATTCTCTGGCGGCAGCCTTTCTATGCCTGCCAGACGCTAGGCACCTTTAAAAGATGCATATTTGTGTAGGAATTAGTGGCGCCGAGGAGACCACGGGACGGGAAGCCTCTTGCATTTTTAGACTTCTTGAAAATTACACTATTCCTGAGCAACTTGCCGAGGAATAATTTGTAAACGCCATAGTGAAGCTTTTATTTATGATGTTATTCGCAGAATGAAAATTTGATTATAAACCTGAAGCTTTTATCCGTCAGACTACTTTTGAGATTTATATGCGATGTCTGGACATTTAACTATCATTGAAGGTTCTCAGGAGCTGGGCCTTGATTTTTGCTGGAGTTAATGTTGTATTAAAACAGGACTTCGAACGTGGAAGTAGGAATCCAAGTAGTATTTTATGACTGAGGATGTTAACGTTCATTTTGTATTATTATTCTGATACCATTTGTCTAAAGTTGTCTTATTACTTAATGTAAAAAGGATTTGGATATCCACTATTTATGGCTTAGAGAATTTTGACATAAGTAAACACAGTTTTAGTTCTCTCAGTTTGGAAATTACATTTTTTCCTTTAACTTTTTGATTGAGATATAAAATATCTATGAAGTCATCAAGCGCATAAATCTTAGTTGTACACCTCAGTGAATTTTTGTTTTTATTGTGCAACCACCAGCTTTCATATTATACCTGTAGAGCATTTCCGTCATTCCAGGAGTTTCCCCCTGCTTCTTCCAAGTCAGTTATACCCCTGCCCAGCCCCCATCAGTATTCTGATTTCTGTCATCATCTATTAGTTTTGTCTATTTGGGGCTTGATATTAATGGAATCCTACAGTATACTCAGCATATTGATTATGAGATTCTTCCATAATGTTTCATGTATCAGTAGTTCTTTTTTATTGCTGTGTGGTAATCCATTGTATCCTTATATGGCACTCCTCTGTTGGTGGATATTTATGTTTCCAGTTTTTGTATATTATGTATTTTGAAGAATGCTATGAACATTCTTACAAATGTCTTGGTGAACATCTGTGCATTTCTGTCAGCTGTGGAATGGCTAAATCATAAGGTAGGTGGAAAATTACGTTTTAACCATCATGGAGTCTTCCTTTTTAAAAAATACAATTTGTTATTTTAACTTATATAACATTAAAGATTAGTAAAAAGCATAACTATTATGATTTCAAGACTTAAGTGATTCATTACCATATTATTATTATTTACTCCTTGGATTGCACATCTATGACAGCCTTCTACCAGACAGTCATTATTTGTTTAAACTGTCTGTTAGGCAAGTCTGTTAGTTAGAGCTGGTGATGTTCTGTCCCTGAAGCTTGCTGTATAACACTTAGATAAGAACTGTGTTACTCAAGTTAGTGGTTGCTAGGGGAAATGAAACACCAAAAGGATGTGCCTAAAAGCGGATTGAAGAATCATAGGATTGCAAGTCAAAAAACTTACATTGTTGTTGTCATACTGCACAAAGTCCTAGGATAAATGTAAAATTGAATTATAAGGTTAGTTACAAATGTGAATTTACTATAGGAGTACAGTGATTTCCACCTGTACTGAGATACTGATACATTTATAATGGGAACAGACAACAAAAATCACTAAACATTTGTGGGAAATCAGTAGCATGTAAGAAATGGCCCAGACTGAACAGATACAAGGACTGGACCTGAAGCAATGTAGTTCATGTAAGAAAAAGAAAAAAACTTTAAGATAAATGTTAATATGCTTAGATTTCGGAGGGTATCATGCCTACTGAACATATACAGGCTGCCCTGAAAACACGCAATCAGTTCTTGAATATTGAAACACAGAAAGTAGGGAAAAACAGTTAACGTGGAAAATGGATCCAGGAGAGGGCCAGTGTACATCTAATAGGAATTCCAGGAGGGAATAGAAATTAGAAGAGGAGAAATAACCACAGAGATAACAGATCATGAAGGTAGGAGTATCCAGGCAGACTCTTGGGCAGCCTGATTAGACTTCTAATCTGAGACATGGAATGCTGGATGACAGTGTGGAGCAGAGTTTTAAAAGTGCTCGCTGGACATTTTTTTTTTCCATTGGACATATTTCGAATTCAAAATCTTATCCCTAACCGAACTGTCATTCAAAGTGGGGGCAAAATTAAGTCATTTTCACCCAGAACCACTAGGAATACCTCAGGATGTACTATATCAAATGAAAAATTAATCCAAGAAAAATAGATGTGGATGTGGAATTCAAGAAACAGTGATCAAAGAAAACAGTAAAACTTATTTCTTTATTCCAAGTCATTGATAACTATAGCTAAGAAATGTAATGCAATGCAAAGGAAGGATTCATAAACCAGAGTAGGTATAGTTTTCAAGTCTGTAATCTGGAAGAAATATTTAACGTGATTTTAAAGTTGATTGGGAAGGTGGGTAATAGGTAAAGGCATGTTGGAAGGCTTATCCTGAGTATCTATGCTATAGATACTGACTAGTTACATACTGGAATGAATGCTTTAAGGAAATTTGTCCCAGGAGTTCCATTTACAGGGATTTATTCTATAGATGAATTAACATGTGGAAAGTCATGTATATACATATAAGACTATGTCTGCTGAGATGTTAATAGTGTCAGTAGATTTAAAAGGATACACAAGGGACTTCCCTGGTGGCGCAGTGGTTAAGAATCCGCCTGCCAATGCAGGAGATGTGACTTCAATCCCTGGTCCAGGAAGATCCCACATGCCATGGAGCAACTAAGCCCATGTGCCACAACTACTGAGCCTGCGCTCTAGAGCCCGGGAGCCACAACTAATGAGCCCACATGCCAAAACTACTGAAGCCCGTGTGCCTAGAGGCTGTGCTCCGCAACAAGAGAAGCCACCGCAATGAGAAGCCTGTGCACCGCAACAAAGAGTAGCCCCCACTCACCGCAACTAGAGAAAGCCCGCCACAGCAACGAAGATCCAACACAGCCAAAAAATAATAATAATAATAAAATAAATAAAAGGATACAGAAAAACTGGAGAGGGGAACTGGGCCTCTGGGATAGAAGGGAGAGGTGTCACTCTATGCCCTTATATCCTGTTTAACCTTTTTATCACGTGTATTTATTTTGTGGAATTTTATAAATATAAAAAATTTTTAGGAGTGTAAAAATTGTAAGGGTTTAGAGCATGGATTGCCAAATCTGGCTGACCACTTGTTTTAGTATGATCTGTGACCTAAGAGTGGCTTTTATATTTTTAAGTGCTTGGGAAAAAAAGAATAATAGTTTGTAACATGAAAATTATATGAAGTTCAGATTTCAGTGTCCATTGGAACACACCTGTGCCATTCTTCTACGCATTTTGTGCTACAAGGCAGAGTTAATTGGTTGTGATATTTGCTACTTGACCCTTTACCTAAAATGTTTGCTAACCCCCGATTTAGAGGCCAGAAATAGACTTCCATATATATAGGAATTTTGCATATGATTAAAGTGGCATTTCAGATTAGTGTCAAGAGCATGGATTGTTTAATAAGTGGTAAGAATTGACTATCTATTTGAGGAAATACATTTTATAGTAGGAATTCCAGGAGGAATATATAGCCAAAATTCTCAAGCCAAAATTGAGAATACAGGAAAAGCTTCTCAAGCCAAAATTGAGAAGTAATACAGGAAAAGCTTGATAGGTTTAACCATTAACAACAACAAAACAAAACTTTGAGTAATGGGAAATAATACCTAAAACTTATTGAACACTTAATGCTTGTCATGTTTTACTTAATTAATTGTTACAATAATACTCCAAGGTAGGTGCTATAACTGTACCCACTTAACGGGTGAGAAAACTGAAACTTATAGAGATTAAGGAACTTGTCTGTGTTGATGAGTTAGAAAGTGGTCAAGCAGATATGTGCACTTAGGCTATCTGGCTCACAAGACTATTATACAGACAAAAACTGAAAGAATTATTTGTAATTTGTTAACACCATTGTATAGATATTATCTATGTCAGCACATCTGGATCTACCTCATTCCTTTTAGATAGACATTCTATTGTATAAATGTCTGCAGTTTACTGAACCTTTCCCCTACTGATGGATAAAGTTGCTTTTATTTTTATTTAGCTGTTACATATAACACTAGTAAACATCTTATGCATGTGACTTTATATACTAGTATGAATATTTCTGTAGTTTAGAATCTTAAAAGTGGAATTGCAAATTGTTGCACTAAAGGGCATGTGCATTTAAATCAAATTTGTCCTCCAAAAAATAAGAATGTATGTGTGTGTGCCTGTGTATTTTTAGTTTATCATTCATCAAAGGAATTGTAACATCTTGGAAAGAACCTTGGCCATCCAAGCAAGTGATTTCTTTTTACAGACGAAGCTCAGAAAGGTTAAGTATTATGCTCAAGATTACATAGCTATTAAATAGCTATGACACTTGACTCTGTTTTTACTGTGCCACAGGCTGCCTTTGGCACAATTTTCTGCTTTATTTATAAAGATATGGGTATTACTCTCATTTGTTTTGCTGAAATCCACGTACCATAAATTTAATTTTCCCTGGAAACACTTGTCAAAACGATCCATCTGATGTTACGTGTTCTTGGCACCCAACACAATGGCTGTCTTAGTCAGTTTGGGCAGTTATAACAAAGTACCATAGACTGAGTGGCTTATAAACAACAAATATATTTCTCAAGTCTGAGATCAGGGTGCCAGCATAGTTGGGTTCTGGTGAGGATCCTCTTCCAGGTTGTAGACTTCCAACTTCTTGTATCTTCACAAGGCAGAAAGAGGGCTACTTAACTCTCTGGGGTCTCTCTCATAAGGACGCTAATCCCATTCAGAAGGGCTCCACCCTCATGAACTGATTATCTCCCAAAGGCCCTACTCCTAATACTGCCATATTGGGGGTTAGGATTTCAACATATGAATTTGCCAGTGAGGGTGGGGGAATATTCCATTCATTGCAGTGCGTGACATACAGTAGGTACTCAAATATTTGTTGAATGCACGCTGCCTTTTGGTGATCAGTATTTCTAAATATTTACAAAGTATTTATTCAATGACCTTAAAGAATCCATGTATCATTGTAATACTCATCAGTTGCTCAAGAAGTAAAAAGTTCTAATTCCCTCCCTTACATGTGTTTGTACTTCATAATGTTTTAGTTTAGTCTCCTGACAGAGGTTTTGTTTTCCTAATAATTTTTGTGACTTTTTGTTGTTTAAAAAATGAACTCAAAATTATACATTTAGTATTTGAAAACTTTAGAAATCGTTCAGAAAATTTAGGAAGATTATACAGACTAGAACGTTGAAAATAAATAAATTCAGATTCAAATGGGTTGCTTGTATTTTGCAGAAAGCAGTAGGCTGCTCTTATTGCAGAAGTTAGTTTGGCACATTGCAGTGTAAGCATCCTGGAAGTGATTATGAAATGTTTATTGGTAGTTTCATAAAATTATAGAATCAAATGTTTGAGTAGAAACTGGTTAAAGGTCATATTATTTAGGGATCATTACTGTAGAATGAACTATCTTTAATACTCTCTTGTTTTCTCAGAAGCACAAGGCAAATAGAAAAGATGTAACAAGACTTTCAGAGTAATCTGAGTACTACTTTTGTGGGGGCCGGGGCCTGGTGTATGCTTTGTTTTGTTTTTTTAAATCCAGATTTTTAGTCAACGAATCTTCATATTTGTCTTAATGAACAAAATGGAGTTTACTTACAAATGCCTCTTTGGCACTACTAAACAGCTTCACTGAGGTGTAATTGACTTACAATAAACTACACATGTTTAAAGTATAAAATTTGGTAATTTGAACATACCATATATACCTGAAATCATCACCACAATCAAAATGATGGACAAATCCATCACTCCCAAAAGTTTCTTTGTGCCCTTTTATAATTCCTTCCTGGTATGACCTTCCCTACCCTCGCCCCATCCCAGGCAACCACTGACTCCTCTGCTTTCTGTCACTACAAATTACCTTATGTTTTCTAGAATTTATATAAATGGAATCATACTCTTTCATTGTACTCCTTTCTTGTTGGGCTTCTATTATTGAGATTCACCCATATTGAAACATGTATCAGTAGTTTATTCCTTTTTATTGATGAGCGGTGTTCCATTGTATGGCTGTATTAGTTTATCCATTCACTTGTTAATGGACATTTGAGTTATTTCTAGTTTTTGGCTGTTTCATATAAAGCTGTTATGAACATTTGTGTACAAGTCTTTGTATGGACATATGCTTTCATTTCTCTTGGTTAAATATCTAGGAATGGAATGGCTCAATCAAGCGATAGGCTTATATTTAACTTGTTAAGAAATTGTGAAACCATCTCACATTACCACCAGCAGTGTATTAAAGTTCTAGTTCCTCCACATTGTCACCAACATATCAATCTTTTTAATTTTAGCCCGTCTAAGATTAGCCATTGTGGTGTCTCATTTTGGTTTGAATTTGCATTTCCCTGATGGCTAACAGTGTTGAGTATTTTTTTTTCATGTGCTTATTTGAAGTGTTTCTTCAAATCTTTTGCCAATTTTTGATTGTGTTTGTTTTGTTATTGCATTTTGATAGTTTTAAAAATAGATTCTGAATACAAGTCTTTTATCATATATATGCTTTGCCCATATTTTCTCCTGGCCTGTCACTTGTTTTTCCATTCCCTTTATAGTGTTCTTCAAAGAGCACAAATTTTGATGAAGTCCAGTTTATCAGTTATGCTGTTAGTGTCATACCAAAGAAATCTTTGCCTAATTCAAGGTCACAGAGATTTTCTCTTATGCTTCTAGTTTTATATTTTAAGGTTTTCATTTAGATCTATGATTCATTTTGTGATTTTTTAAATTGAAGTACAGTTGACTTAAAGTATTAGTTTCAGGTGTACGACATAATGATTCAATATTTTTATAGGTTATACTACATTTAACGTTATAAAATATTAACTATGTTCCCTGTGCTGTGCATTACATCCTTGTATCTTATTTACTTTAAACCTAGTAGTTCGTACCTCTTAACCCCCTTCCCCTATTATGCCCTTCTCCCCTATAATTCATTTTAAATTATATCGTAGTGCATATGAAGTGGTATCTCATTGTAGTTTTCATTTGCATTTCCCTATTGGTTTATGATGTTGACCATATTTTCACATGCTTATCAGCTTAATCTTTAGAAAAATGTCTATTCATACTTTTTGTTCATTGGGTTATTTATTTTTTTAATATTGAGTTGTAAGAGTTCTTTATATGTTCTAGATGCATCTTATATATTCATCTTATATATTATATATTCTAGATGCATCTTATATATTCTAGATTCATCTTATATATCTTATATGTTCTAGATGCATCTTATATATTCTTATATATTCTATATATAGTTCTTTATATGTTCTAGATGCATCTTATAATTCATCTTATATATTCTTATCAGCTTAATCTTTAGAAAAATGTCTATTCATACTTTTTGTTCATTGGGTTATTTATTTTTTTAATATTGAGTTGTAAGAGTTCTTTATATGTTCTAGATGCATCTTATATATTCTAGATATATTTATTTATATATTTCTATTATATTTCCTAGTAGATATATGGTTTACAAATATTTTCTCCCATCCTTTTCACTTTCTTGATGATACCCTTTACAGCACAAAAGTTTTTAATTTTAATGAAATCTAATTTATATATTTGGTCTTCGGTATTTTGGTGTCATAGATCTAAGAAACCATTGCCTAATCCAGGGTCACGAAGATTTACATTTATGTTTTGTTTATAAGTGTATAGCTTTATAGTTTTAACTCTTACATTTAGATCTTTGACCCATTTTGAGTTAACTTTTGACTATAGGGTGAGGTAGAGATTCAGTTTCATTCTTTTGCTTGTGAGTATCCAGGTATCCTAGCACCGTTTATTGAAAAGACTGTTCTTTTCCCATTAAGTTACCTTGCCACCCTTGTTGAAAATCACTTGACTTAATGTGAAGGTTTATTTCTGGATCCTAAATTCTATCCCATTGATCCATATGTCTAGTCTTATGCTAGCTCCATGCTATCTTGATTACTGTAGCTTTGAAGTAAGTTTTGAAATGGGAAAGTTGAGTCCTCCAATTTTGTTCTTCTTTCTCAGTACTGTTTTGGCTGTTCTGGGTTCCTTGAATTTCCATGAGTTTAGGATAAGCTTGTCAATTTCTGTAAAGCTGGGAATCTGAAGAGGATTGTGTTGAATCTGTAAATCAGTTTTGAGAGTATTGCCATCTTAATAATATCAAGTCTTCCAGTCAGTGAGCATCGGTACCTTTCCACTTATTTAAATCTTTAATTTCTTTTAACAGTGTATTGTAGTTTTCAGAATACAAGTCTTGTACTTCTTTTTTTTTTTTAGTTGAAGTATAGTGGATTTACAGTGTTGTGCTAACTTCTGCTGTACAGCAAAGTGACTCAGTTATACAAACATATACATTCTTTTTTTATATTCTTTTCCATTATGGTTTATCCCAGGAGATTGGATATAGTTCCCTGTGCTATTCAATAGGACCTTGTTGTTTATCCATTCTACATGTAATAGTTTGCATCTACTAACCTCAAACTCTCAGTTCATCCCTCTCCCTCCCCCCTCTCCCGTGGCAACCACAAGTCTGTTCTCTATGTCTGTGAGTCTCTTTCTGTTTTGTAGATAGGTTCAGTTGTGCCGTGTTTTAGATTCCACATATAAGTGATATCATATGGTATTTGTCTCTTTCTGACTTCACTTAGTATGATAATCTCTAGTTGCATTCATGTTGCTGCAAGTGACATTATTTCATTCTATTTTATGGCTGAGTAGTAGTATTCCATTGTATATATGTACCACATCTACTTTATCCATTCATCTGTCGATAGACATTGAGGTTGTTTCCATGTCTTGGCTATTGTGAATAGTGCTGCTATGAACATAGGGGTGCATGTATCTTTTTGAATTGTAGTTTTATCTGGCTGTATGCTCAGGAGTGCGATTGCTGGGTCATATGGTAATTCTGTTTTTAGTTTTCTGAGGAACCTCCATACTGTTTTCCACAGTGGCTGCACCAACTTATATTCCCACCAACAGTGTAAGAGAGTTCCCTTTTCTCCACACCCTCTCCAACATTTGTTATTTGTAGACTTTTTAAAGATGGCCGTTCTGACTGGTGTGAGGTGGTACCTCATTGTAGTTTTGATTTGCGTTTCTCTAATAATTAGCGATGTTGAGCATCTTTTCATGTGCCGGCTGGCCATCTGTATATCTCCTTTGGAGAAATGTCTGCTAAGGTCTTCTGCCCATTTTTCAATTGGGTTGTTTGTTTTTTTGTTGTTGAGTTGTATGAACTGTTTGTATATTTTGGAGGTTAAGCCCTTGTCCGTCGCATCATTTGCAAATATTTTCTCCCAGTCCTCTGTAGGTTGTCTTTTTTGTTTTGTTTGTTTTATGGTTTCCTTTGCTGTGCAAAAACTTGTAAGTTTAATTAGGTCCTGTTTGTTTGTTTTTGTTTTTATTTCTATTGCCTTGGGAGACTGACTTAAGAAAACATTGGTAAGATTTATGTCAGAATGTTTTGCCCATGCTCTCTTCTAGGAGTTTTATGGTGTCATGTCTTATGTTTAAGTCTTTAAGCCATTTTGAGTTTATTTTTGTGCATGGTATGAGGGTGTGTTTTAACTTCATTGGTTTACATGCAGCTGTCCAACTTTCCTAGTACCACTTGCTGAAGAGACTTTTTCCCATTTTATGTTCTTGCCACCTTTGTTGAAGATTAATTGACTGTAGGTGTGTGGGTTTATTTCTGGACTCTCTTTTCTGTTCCATTGCTCCATATGTTGTGTTTTTGTACGAATACCACACTGTTTTGATTATTGTAGCTTTGCAGTATTGTCTGAAGTCTGGGAGAGTTATGCCTCCTGCTTTGTTTTTTTCCTCAGGATTGCTTTGGCAATTCTGGGCCTTTTATGGTTCCATATAAATTTTTGAGCATGGGAAATTTTCTTTTATGGTTCCATATAAATTTTTGAGCATGGGAAGTTTTTCCATTTCTTTGAATCATCTTTAATTTCTTTTATTAATGTTTTATACTTCTCAGAGTTTAAGTCTTTCACCTCCTTGGTCAGGTTTATTCCTAGGTATTTTATTTTTTTTGGTGTGGTTTTTTTTTTTTTTTTACATTCCCTTTCTGGTATCTCATTGTTAGTGTAAAGAAATGCAACCGATTTCTGAATGTTAATCTTGTATCCTGGTACTTTGCTGAATTCATTTATTAGATATAGTAGTTTTTTGTGTGGAGTCCTTATGGCTTTCTATATATAGTATCATGTTATCTGCATATAGTGACAATTTTACCTCTTCCCTTCCAATTTGGATACCTTTTACAGTAAGTCCCCTACATACGAACCTTCAAGTTGTGAGCTTCCAAAGATTCGAGTGTGCGTTCACATGTCTAATCACGTAAGTTAGTTCTGTTTGAGGAGAACTAACTTAGTTTTAGAGGCAGAGGACCTGGACGTAGAACAGTACACAAAGGTTGCAGCAGCCATTCAGAATACAATCCAGTGCTACCGTGTCTTCTATGACAAGAAAAAAAGAGCTACTACCCAGATATCACTGGATCATATTTCCAAGAGGTTAGATAGAATTGAATCCAGCAAGGAACTAGAACCTGTGCCACCAACGTCAGGCATGAGTGAAATTGCAGCTTGCCCTCCATCTCCTATTGCTGATGATCCTTCAACTCTACCATCTCCCACCTCCTCTCCCTCCTCCAGTCAGTAACTCTTCTTGCCTGTTCACTCGATACCAACCCCTATATGCCCACTGTTGTACTACTGTACTTTTCCAGGTACTGTACTGTAAGATTAAAAATGTTTTATTTTTTGTGTTTGTTATGTATTATTTGTGTGAAAAGTATTATAAACCTATTACAGTACAGTACTATATAGATGATTGTGTTAGTTGGGTACCTAGGCTAACTTTGTTGGACTTACGAACAAGTTGGACTTACGAGCATGCTCTCGTAATGGAACTCATTCGTATGTAGTGGACTTACTGTATTTCCTTTTCTTGTCTGATTGCTGTGGCTAGGCCTTCCAATACTATGTTGAATAGAAGTGGTGAGAGTGGGCATCCTTGTCTTGTTCCAGATTTTAGTGGGAAGACTTTCGGCGTTTCAACATTGAGTATTATATTGGTTGTGCGTTTGTCATAAACGGCTTTTATTATGTGGAGATAGGTTCCCTCTGTACCCGCTTTGGTAAGAGATTTATTGTGAATTGATGTTGAATTTTGTCAAATGCTTTTTCTGCATCTGTTGAGATGATTGTGTGGTTTTTGACTTTTCTTTTGTAATGTGGTGTATTACATTGATTGATTTGCGTGTGTTGACCCATTCTTGTGAACTTGGGATGAATCCCACTTGGTCGTGGTGTATGATCTTTTTTATGTGTTGTTGGATTCAGTTTGCTAATATTTTGTTAAGAATTTTTACATCTATATTTGTCAAAGATATTGGCTTGTAACTTTCTTTTTTGGTGGTATCTTTGTCTGGTTTTGAAATCAGGGTGATGGTGACTTCATAGAATGTCTTTGGGAGTGTTCCCTCCTCTTCAGTCTTGTGGAAGAGTTTGAGAAGGATTGATATATGTTCTTTGTATGTTTGGTGGAATTCGCCTGTGAAGCCATCTGTTCCTGGAGTTTTGTTTGTAGGGAGTTTTTTTAATTACTATTACAGATTCTATTTCACTGCTAGTGATTGGACTGTTCAAATTATCTGTTTCTTCTTGATTCAGTTTTGGTGGGCTGTATGTTTCTAGAAAGTTGTCTGTTTCTTGTAGGCTGTCAAATTTGTTGGCATATACTTGTTCATAGTATTTTCTTATGGCTTTTTATATTTCTGTGGTGTTGGTTGAGATTTCTCCTTTTTCATTTCTTATTTTGTTTATTTGGGTTCTCCCTCTTTTCTTCTTGGTGGTCCTGGCCAGAGGTTTGTCAATTTTGTTTATCCTTTCAAAGAACCAGCTCTTTGTTTTAGTGATATTTTCTTTTTTTTTTAAATCTCTATTTTATTTATTTCCTCCCTGATCTTTATTATTTCCTTCCTTCTGCTGACTTCAGCTTTCATTTGTTCTTCTTTTTCTAATTCTTTTAGGTGGTAGGTTAGGTTGTTTACTTGAGATTTTTCTTGTTTTTTGAGGAAGGCCTGTATCACTGTCAACTTCCCTCTAAGAACTGCTTTTCCTGCATCCCATAGAGTTTGTATGGTATTTTTTATGGTATTCTCAAGGTATTTTTTAATTTCCTTTCTGATTTCCTTGTTGACCCATTGGTTTTTTAGTAGCATGTTGCTTAGTCTCCATGTAATCATTTTTTTCTCATTTCTTTTCCTGTGGTTGATTTCTAGTTTCATGCTGTTGTGGTCAGAGAGGATGCTTGAAATAATTTCTGTACTCTTAAATTCGTTGAGGTTAGTTTTGTGCCCTAGTATGTGGTCAGTCCTAGAGAATGTTCCATGTGCACTTGGAAAAAATGTGTTCTGTTTTTTTTTTCAGATATAATGTCCTGAAAATATCAATTAAGTCTAACTGTTCTGTTGTATCATTTAGGATCTGTGTTGCCTTACTGATTTTCTGTTTAGAAGATCTGTCCATTGATGTGAGTGGGGTGTTAAAGTCTCCTAATATTATTGTATTCCCATCAGTTTCTCCCTTTATGTCTGTTAGTGTTTGTTTTATGTATTTGGATGCTCTTATATTAGGTGCATATATGTTGACCAGCGTAAAATCATCTTCTTGTATTGATCCTTTTATCATTATATAGTTTCTTTCTTTATCTTTCTTTATGGCCTTTGTTTTGAAGTATTTTGTCTGATATGAGTATTGTAACTGTCGCTTTCTTGTCATTTCTGTTTGCATGAAATATCTTTTTCCATCCTCTCACTTTCAGTCTGTGTGTCCTTTTCCCTAAGGTGGGTCTCTTGTAGGCAGCAGCATATTGTAGGCTCTTGTTTTTTTACCCAGTTTGCCACTCTGTCTTTTGATTGGAGCATTCAGTCCATTGACATTTAAGGTAATTATTGATACATATATATTTATTGCCATTTTAAACCTTGTTTTCCAGTTGATTCTATGTTTTTTCTTTGTTCCTTTTTCTTTTTGTGGTTTGATGATTTCCTTTTATTTTATGCTTGTGTTCTTTTTGGTTTTTGTGAATCTGTTGTATGTTTTTGATTTGTGGTTGCCCTGTTTTTCAAGTGTGTTAACCCCTTCCTATATCTGCTTGCTTTAGATGGATAGTCATATAGGTTCTCTTGCTTTAGATTGATAGTCATATAGGTTCTAACACATTCTAAAAAAAAGAATCTACATTTTCTTACTCTCCTTGCCCACATTTTATGATTTTGATGTCCTCTTCTACATCTTCATGTTTATCCTTTTGCTGTTCCTTGTGTTTATCATTGCTTTCACAAATCGGTTTTTTCTTTTTCTTTTTTTTTTTTGCTCTGTATACCGGCTAATTTAAGTGATTTACTTTCCAGTTATGATTTCCTCCTTCCTATATCTTCCTACTTCTTTTCTGTTTAGAGAAGACCTTTCAATATTTCTTTTAGGATAGGTTTAGTATTGCTGTATTCTTTTAGTTTTTGCTTATTTGAGAAATTGTTTATTTCTACTTTATTCTAAATGATGACCTTGCTGGGTAGAGTATTCTAGGTTGCAGATTTTTCTCTTTCAAGACTTTGAATGTATTTTGCCACTCCCTTCTGGCTGCACCGTTTCTTTAGAGAAATTAGCTGATAGCCTTATGGGGGTTTCCTTGTAATTAACTCTGTTTTTCTCTTGCTGCCTTTAGAATCCTCTTTTTATCTTTAACTTTTGCCATTTTTATTATAATATGTCTTGGTGTAGGTCTGTTCGGGTTCACCTTGTTTGGGACCCTCTGTGCTTCCTGTATCTGCATATCTGTTTCCTTCTTTAGGTTTGGGAAGTTTTCAGCCATAATTTCTTCAAATACATTTTCAATTCCCTTTTTTCTTTGTTTTCTTTCTGGAATCCCTACTATGTGTAGATTGGCACACTTTATATTATTCCACAGGTCTCTTATATTACTTTCATGTTTTTTTTTTCATTTGGCTTTCTGTCTGTTGTTTTGATTGGGTTATTTCCATTATTCTATCTTCCAGATCACATATTCTTTCTTCTGCATTATTCATTCTGCTATTTGTTGCCTTTAGCTCAACTTTCATCTCAGCAAATGAATTTTCCAATTTTTCTTGGCTCTTCCTTATAGTCTCTAGTTCCTTTTTACAGTAATCTTCATTTCTGTTGATACCCTTTCTTAATTTCTTCAGTATTTTCATTACCTCCTTTTTATTTTTATTTTACTTATTTTTTTTGCGGTACGCGGGCCTCTCACTGTTGTGGCCTCTCCCGTTGCGGAGCACAGGCTTGGACACGCAGGCTCAGCGGCCATGGCTCACGGGCCCAGCCGCTCCGCGGCATGTGGGATCTTCACGGACCGGGGCACAAACCCGTGTCCCCTGCATCGGCAGGCGGACTCTCAACCACTGCGCCACCAGGGAAGTCCCGATCTTTGTACTTCTTTTTTTTAAATTATTCCTAAGCACTTTTATTCTTTTTGGTGTAAATAAATTGTTCTCATAATTTTATTTTCAGATTATTCATTGCTGGTATATAGAAATGCAGTTGATTTTTGTGTATTGATCTTGTATCCTGAGTTCCTAATTTCTTAGGATTTTCTTTATGCAGGATCACATCATCTGCAAATAGAGATAGTCCTCTTTTTTTTCAATTCAGATGTCTTTTATTTTGTTTTCTTGCCTAATTGCCCTGATTAGAACATCTTTCAATACAATGTTTAATAGAAGTGATGAGAGCAGACATCCTTTTCTTATTCCTGATCTTAGGGGGAAAGCATGCAGTCTTTCACCATTAAATATGAAATTAGCTGTGGGTTTTTTATATATGCCCTTTATCAGGTTGAGGAAGTTGCCTTTTATTCCTCGTTTGTTGGGTGGTTTTATCAGGAAGTGGTGCTGGATTTTGTGAAATGTTTTTTCTGTGTCTATTGATAAAATCATATGGGTTTTGTCCTTTATTCTATTGATGTGGTGTATTGCATTAATTGATTTTCAGATGGTAAATTCACCTTGCATTTTTGGGATAAATCACACTTGGTCATGGTGTTTTGTGTTGATAGATTTAGTGTGCTAACGTTTTGTTGAGGATTTTTGTGTCTATATTCATAAGGAATATTGGTCTGTAGTTTTCTTTTGATATCTTTATCTGGTTTTAGTAGCACAGCAATACTGGCCTTATAGAATGAGTTGGGAGGTATTCCCTCTGTTTTTTGGAAGAGTTTGTGAAGCATTGGTATTCTTATTAATTCTTGGTTGAATTCACTGGTAAAACCGTTTGATTCTGGACTTTTCTTTGTGGGTAGGTTTTGATTACTAATTGAGTCTCATTATAAGTCTATTCATATTTACTATTTCTCCTTGAGTCAGTTACAGTAGTTTGTGTCTTTCTAGGAATTTGTCCATTTCATTCAGTTATATTTGAAAGCAATTTAAATAATAACAGAAATCTTGGGGAATTCCCTGGCGGTCCAGTGGTTAGGACTCAGCACTTTAACTGCCGTGGCCCGGGTTCAGTCCTGGTCTGGGAACTAACATCCCACAAGCTGCGCAGTGTCGCCAAATAAAAAGAAAGACATCTTGTAATTATCCATGTAGTTAACATTTCTGGTTTCTTCATTGCTTTGTGTAGATCCATATTTCCATCTGCTAACATTTTCCTTCTGCCTAAAGGACTTGTAGTGAAGGTCTGATGGTGATGAATTCTTTTAGCTTTTTAATGTCTAAAAAAAAGTTTTTTGTCTTTGTTCTTGAATACTTTTTCTGAATGTAGAATTCTAGGTAGACGTATTTTTCCTTTCAGTTCTTTAAAGACATTGCTCCATTCTCTTTGTTTTTTGTTTTTGTATGATGTGTTTTTTTCCTTTGGCCACTTTTAAGATTTTCTGTTTATCGTAGGATTTGTGCAGTTTGATTATCATGAACTTTGCTTTAGTTTTCTTTGTGGCTTTTGTATTTGGTATTCGTTGAGCTTCTTGGATCTATGTGTTGATAGTTCATCAAATTTGGAAAATTTTCAGCCTTATTTCTTTAAATATTTCCCCTAGCCCCCTCCCCCTTGTTTGGAGACTCTAATTACATATATATTAGGCTGCTTGAAGTTGTCACGCAGCTTACCAGGTGCTCTATTCATGTTTTTCATTATTTTTTCCTTCTACATTTTGAATAATTTCTGTTGCTATGTGTTCAATTCATTAATATTTTGTTCTGAAATACCTGCTGTTAATCCCATTCAGTATATTTTTCATCTCAGAAATTGATGTTTTCATCTCCTTAGTTCAATTTGTATCTTTTTTTTAATGTTGTCTGTGTGTCTCCCTATTTTTTTGAACATGATTATCTTTTTAAATACAGTTATAATTTTTAATGTCCTTTTCTGTGAATTCCAGCATCTCTGTCACTTCTAGGTCAGTTTCAATCATTAATTTTTTCATTATGGGTTGTGTTTTTCTTTTTCTTTGTATGCCTGATCATTTTTGTTTGGAGGGCAAACATTTGGAATTTTATTTTACTGGATGCTGGATATTTTTATATTCCTATAAATATTTGTGAGGCT
This sequence comes from Delphinus delphis, assembly GCF_949987515.2. Taxonomy (NCBI): domain Eukaryota; kingdom Metazoa; phylum Chordata; class Mammalia; order Artiodactyla; family Delphinidae; genus Delphinus; species Delphinus delphis. The sequence continues at coordinate 73,986,626 of NC_082698.1, read as the reverse complement.
TGTTGTACAGTTATATGGAAACAATTTGATCCTTTCAGGCCTTGCTTTTAAGGTTTGTTGGCAGGATCAGGCCCGTATTTAGTCTAGAGCTAATTATTTCCCACTACTGAGGCAAGACCTTTTTGAGTACTCTACCCAATGCCCCATGAATTTTGAGGTTTTCCAGTTTGTCTGGTGGGAACAGTCACTATTCTTGGCCCTGTTTGAATGCTGAGTTCTGTGTCTTCTAATTTTTTGTGTGCTTCTGTCCTTAGCCTCAGTTAGTTTCTTCATATGCCTGCCCTTATTAGTGCTCTGCTGCACACCCAAAGGGTGTCCTCTTGAGATCTCTGGAGTTCTCTCCCTGTCCAGCTCTCTCCTCTGGTACTATATCCTTTGAACCTAGCTGCCTTGGTCTCCTCAGACTGTCAGCTCCACCTCATCAACTCAGGGAGTTACCTGGGCTCTACTTAGGAGGGGACTCCCTGTGCTATGGCTTGGAAACTACGGCAGAAAGCTGTGCAATCACTTGTTTTTTGTTCCTCCAAGGATCAGTGTGCTGTATTACCTAATGTTCAGTATCTTGAAAATCATTGTTTCGTATACTGGTTTTTTTTTTAATTGATTTTGTTTGTTTTTAGTTGTTTCCAGTGTGAGAGTGAATCTGGTCCATGTTACTTGATCTTGGCTATAAGAGGAAGTCTCTTTAGTCTGTTTTAGAGTGTAAAATTGGTGGCTCCTAACGTTTCTTTCTACTCTGAGCTCTTTGATTTTGTTTTACATATCTTTGACAGCGCAGTTTCCCATTTCCACAGTATCCCATTCTCTCCTCAGAACACTTAACTATCTGCTGTTGGTGCTTCGAAGGTTGCTTGGTATTAACTCTGGGTTGTGAATGAACCTGGTTTATCATACAGACAGACTACATAGAATGATGGCAGTCAAGGTGTAACAGGCAGAAAATGGGTGTGTTCTCTAATACTATTCTTAACATATTTAGAGTTGTCATAATCTAGTTTTTTAGGATGTTGTTAAAGAGTTCCCTTCAGGGAACATAAAGGCAAATATGACTTTAATTGGAATCTTTTATGTTTAACAACCACAGAGCTGTGCAACTAACATTTATATTCTAAAATAATTACAGGGACTTCCCTGGAGGTCCAGTGGTTAAAACTTCACCTTCCAGTGCAGGGGGTGCGGGTTTGATCCCTGGTCGGGAAGCTAAGATCCCACATGCCTCATGGCCAAAAAACATAAAACAAAAGCAATATTGTAACAAATCCAATAAAGAGTTTAAAAATGGTCCACATCAAAAAAATCTTTAAAGTAATTACAGCGACTTTTCTTTCATTTCAGTGGATAATATTTAACCGTAAGATATTCAGCTGTAAGGTAAGCATGTAAGATATCTCAGACCTGTATTTTGCTTAAAGGAGGGAGAAAGAAGACCTTGGCTTTAATGTTGCCACTTAATAGTTATATAACCTTATTTAAATCTTTTCATTTCTGAACCTATTTTTCCTATACAAAAGAAGATACTAGCAACACTATTCTGAAAGGATGACATGGGAAATGTATAAAAATACCTTATAAATCAGTATTTTTCAAGATTTTTGGATCACAACCCACTTATAAATACATTTTATGTGGCTAGCTCATGCATATGTGTGTGTGTGTATTTGCAACACAGAATTTACTACTATATGTGATATGCACCAGTATTTCCTGTTCTAGTTCGCTGAAAAGTAAACCTTTGGTAGTGACCCATTAATGGGTGATATCTCACAGTTTAAAATACATTGTCTATATAAAGAAAAAAAACATGAGGTACCATATTAATATAAGGTTGACATACTTAGCTTATATGCTGTTAGTTCTGTTATCAAGTTCAAATATAGTATAGTTAAATATATATAACTTTATTAACTTATTCAAGATTATGTTCTCATATTTTTAGTTTTAATCTTTCTTTTCCCTATAAACGGGCTAGTAATAACTTATAGTTAAGAGATACCTCTGAGTTTTAACTTTTAAACAATGAAGTTTAAGTGGTTTCTTATGCTAAGAATTACAGTTCTGAGACATGTTAAAGTCCTAGAACTAATACTGGCTTTGTTTTTTACTTAGTTTTCTTGATACGGTACCAATATTTTTTTCCTATTTTTTCCTATATCACTTAAAATAAATAAGATTTATAAGCAGTAAAACAGATGCCATCATAGTAAAACTTGTGAATTAAAATTTTAAGGATACTTGGTTATCTTTTGGTTAATTAAAATAATAAATGGCTAAGGGTAGTTAAGTCCATTGTTTGTGATCCACTAGCCAAAAGAAGTTTGAATCTATCCTACATTTTGTATAAATATGTGCCACAAAGAACACACGTTGCAGCATTTTTCACAGAAGGCATCCAGGCTTTCCTAATCACCAAGAAACTGACGAGGGCTGATGTTCTCTAGTGACCTTCTTCCATAGGTTCTGCTGCATTGGTAGAAACCAATTCTGTTAAAAGCAGGCTTAGTATCACATATTCTTCTTGACAAACCCTTCATTAGAATAGAAGTTCTCTCTGCAGTGGAGGCCTTCCCTGCTTCCTGTCTCCTAGGTTTAACCTTCTCTATTTATAGAATTAAGAATCCTTAGTTTAGAAAGAAACATGGAAGAGCTCACATAGCTGGTTGTGGTATGAGGGATAGCATGTAATTTTGTAAATTTATAAACGGTTCTTGGATTTTGTTTCCCTATAGATAAATATGTTCCTGTTTTTCTTTATATAGACTCCAAACTTTTCAGAGCTGTAGGAAATCTGTTGCTGTGTAATACACTGGAAAGAATTATGTGATCTAATGCTCAAATAATCTACTGGAGGACTTTGGATGTAAAACTGTTTCTTAATGTGTTTTCCAGATGTCTGTGACCTTTTGAAATTGCTTTTCCTCCCAACTTAATTTTAAGGCTCTTAGATTGACTGAGTTGAGCTATAGAAATTAATGAAGTAGAATGCTTGAATTGAATAAACTGGAAGAAAATATCTCTCTCTAGAAAGCCATTATCAACATAACAAAAACATTTTATAGAAACTCAGCTCCCAAATGGTGATATGTTATAGGTGGGAAATGGCGAGTTAATTGAAATATTATGTCAATAAAGAGTTATACATGATGTAATTTTCAAATAGTTAGGGACCAATAGAATCTATCTATTGTAACACAAACTATGCTAAACGTAAGTTTAATGTTTCTTTGATTCATTCAGGTTATGGATGTGTAGACATTATGGTTGAAAATATTACATGTGATATTTTAGTGTTTCATAAGGTATTTTTCTTAGTACTTTCTCCCAGCATTTACTGAATATTCTATATTGTATTAGTGCCTCTCCTGGTGCTCTGCCTATGGTAGTCACATAGCTAAGTTTACTGAAGCTGTCAACAGTGTGATATACTTAAAGAAACAAAATTCTGATTGATTCTGATCTGTTTCTTTCAGAAAAATCACCACCCGTGTCATGGATTTTATCTGATTGTGTAGATCAGATTTCCTTATTCTGGATATCATGGTAACAATATAGGAAATATGCATTATTTCTGCAAGTAGAATTCACTGCTGAAGGAAGAAATTTTTTAAGCTACAGCCAAATTCATTTTGTTACCTTTTATGGAAATCCTGATTTTGTTTTTACTTTTTTATAACCTTTCGCAAAAGGTATGAACAAGCAAAGAGCACATCTCATTAGGCAAGTCCACATTAATAAGAATGCCTAGAAGAGGATTGATTCTTCAGACCCGGACCCACTGGCTACTGTTGGGTCTCGCTTTACTCTGCAGTTTAATATTATTTTTGTACCTTCTGGAATGTGCCCCCCAGACTGATGGAAATGCATCTCTTCCCGGTATCGTTGGGGAAAATTATGGTAAAGAGTATTATCAAGCCCTCCTACAGGAGCAGGAAGAACATTATCAAACCAGAGCAACCAGTCTGAAACGCCAGATTGCCCAATTAAAACAAGAATTGCAAGAAATGAGTGAGAAGATGAGATCACTGCAAGAGAGAAAGAATGTAGGGGCTAATGGCATAGGCTATCAAGGCAACAAAGAGCAAGCACCTAGTGATCTTTTAGAGTTTCTTCATTCACAAATTGACAAAGCTGAAGTTAGCATAGGAGCCAAACTACCTAGTGAGTATGGAGTCATTCCCTTTGAAAGTTTTACCTTAATGAAAGTATTCCAGTTGGAAATGGGTCTCACTCGCCATCCTGAGGAAAAACCAGTTAGAAAAGATAAGCGAGATGAATTGATAGAAGTTATTGAAGCTGGCTTGGAGGTCATTAATAATCCTGATGAAGACGATGAACAGGAAGATGAGGATGGTCCCCTTGGAGAAAAACTGGTATTTAATGAAAATGACTTCATAGAAGGTAATGTGAAAACAGTGTCGGTCCATAGTTACGTTAGTATGACAAAATTCTGTTATTGTATGCTGGTAATATGTCAGTCATTATCCACAGTATTAAAACATTTAAATTTTTACCCACTAAATTCCACCAAGAATTTGAAGTGGCTTTTTTAGAAAAAGTTATAATGTGATCATGATAAAATAGAAAATAAGGAGCAGGGAAATAGAATAAATCTAAGTTTATATAGCAAAATACTCCCCAAGTTGAAGGGCTCTTAGGATTGTATATGTATTTGCACGTATATGTATTTGCATTCATGTCTTAACTGGTCTTGACGTTTGTTTTTTATATTTTTTAAAATATGTGAACTAAGGCTCAAGATTTGAAAACCATTTGCTAAAGGAAAGAAAAAGAACCTGATTTAGATTAGTGATTGTTCTATATTTTGAGTGGAGGAGAAACACATGTCAGAACATCAAGAGGCATACATAGTTTTGAAAAGCATATTTGGCATTTGGAAAAGTAAAGAAATAAACCTATTTTCCTAATACAGGCTGCAGAAAGGGCATAGGATTTTTATATGTCAAAATGGGACGTGACTCAAAAGTTGAGGAACACTTGTATAAATTTAAGAAATTTGTTGATTAATATAAACAGGAATAATTATAAATCCCAACCCATCTCCATCTTAATAACCCCTGCTAGATATTTAATTGTAGACTTAAAACCATTTTGGATACAAATATGTCTTGAAAGATCTCTTTGCTCGATTCTGTAAACAGTATACCACGTGTAGTGTTTTTTTTTTTTTTGACCCTAAATCATCATGGGTATCACTTGCTGTAATATAATATAATACCTTGAGCCTTTGGAGGCCATCAGGGAGGGCCTTGTGCTTTTCTGTGGCATTTACTGTCTTCTCCCTATAGCCACCTCTTTTCCCCTGTCACTTCCTGCAATTTTTGATGGGTTGTTTCTTTCAAAACGCTTATAATTTTTCTGAAAGCTCAGCTTTTTGTCTTTTCACTGTGTATGTTTGTAGCTTATGGCAGAATTGAAAGCTGCAGAGGAAATAATATAACTAAGATATGTAAAATGTCTTCATGTCTGCCTAAAAAGGAAGGAACCTATGCCAGTTTTATATTCCGCAGCTTCTGCTTTTCTTATAACTCTCCTCGGATTCTGTCACTTACAGGATTTTTCTCTGCATGGAACACATTTTGTCCCTTGCTTTTCCTCCACTGTGCTGCTTCCCTCATCAAAAAAATAATTACTGACAATGATTTAGTAACTCCTGTTTCTCTACCAGACTTCAGCTTCGATGTCACTTCTTCTTCGAGGTGATCTCCAACCTGCAAGTTTAAGACAGCAGTACTTCTTCTACCCTGTGTCCCATCTCACAGCACTTGTCATAGTATATGGCATTTCCCACTTCCTGATTTGTAGTTCCTGATACACTGTAAGCCTCAGGAGGAGTGGGACCAGTCAATCTGGTTTACCATTTTATTTCCAGATATTGACTGACTCACACATCTATAGGTCTAACCTCTCCCCTGAGTGTCACACTTAAAAACCAGATTGCCCAATAGACTTCCATACTTTATTCCCAAAGGTGTCTCATATCACCATGTTTAAATTTATACTGATTTTTCTTTGTCTGACTTCATTCTATCCAGAGTCTTGTGTGTTTGCATGTGTATATCACTATATTGTTATTTCTTTATTTTTGTCTTCCTCACTAGACTGACCCTTCCAAAAAACTGGGACCATGTAGCCTTCTTTATACCATCAGTGCCTGACACAAATGCACTCAATTCATTTTTGTTAAGCTGAACCAAGTAATAGATGATTTGACTGTCAGGTCTAGAATTTAATATTGCTAGAAGTAATTTCTTTATTTTCATCATTTGGTTTCTGTGTTGATAGGCTCTGCTATTAAAGTCATATATGAAAAGGAATCATTGTCATTTGGAGCATATTTTATGGGTTGAATAATATAGCAGAGTGGTGAACATTTTTTTAACCTCTCCTTTTAAAGAAACAGTTGTTGTTGACTATACTATGGGGATGACATTTTCACAAATATATAAAAACCCTACAAGTTTGGTATCACACTTTTGATCTTTGAGTAAAATCAATAGTCATATTGAACTTGTAAACTTTGACATGGAGACATCTTTGTTCCTAACTCTTTCCTTTAGGTTATTATCGCACTGAGAGAGATAAGGGCACACTGTATGAACTCTTTTTTAAGAAAGCAGACCTTACGGAATATAGACACGTGACTCTCTTCCGCCCTTTTGGACCTCTCATGAAAGTGAAGAGCGAGATGATTGACATTACTAGATCAATTATTAATATCATTGTGCCGCTTGCTGAAAGAACTGAAGCATTTGCACAGTTTATGCAGAACTTCAGGTAACTCCCGGGGCTTAGTGATTTGACTGAGCACTCCTAAAAAAAAAAAAGCACATTTCATGCCATTTTATTTAATTTACCTTCACTGAGTATGATTACTTAGAATTACAGAACAATTTTTTTGGCTTTAGGGAACTTTATGTTTTGATATTCCCTTTTTTCTTAAGGCATGTATAGTATATTGTGTTACTGACAACTTGAACTGTGAAGTAAATTGAGGGTGACAACTATTAGAAACTAAATTTGATTACCTTTATAATTGTGTTTGAATTCATTTTAGGACAAGTTGAATTTTTAAAAATAAAGTTATTGACGTGTAACTTACATACAATAAAATCGACATATTCCAAGGATAGAGGTTTCATGACTTTTGACAAATGTATACACCCATGTAACTGCCTCTCCAGTTAAGATATAGAGCATTACTATCTCCCCAGAAAATTCCCTGAGAACAATTTGAATTTCAAAATTGAAAGAAATTTTAGAAATACAAATATTCAAGTAAACGTGGGAGAATGTTTTTCCGTCTTGGGAAGCAGAGACTGTAGCAGTTTTTAAAAGAATTTTTTTCTTTTTCTTAATCATTAAATTTGGATATTTTTAAATGCTGAAGTGTTAAAAAGTTAACAACTACATATTAGGGTAACGATTTGAGGAAAGTTTTACTTTTTTGTTTTAATTGAACAATTGTCATGTTTTTAATACTTTAATATGATAGTTTTAATTCTTTGTAGTCCCAATCTTTGTTCTCATTGAAGTTGTTGGATGTAAAAGTTAACACAGTTCTGTTGCAGAATATCTAGAAGTCATGCTTCCAAATGAGTTTTACGTTTTTGAAATTGCTCGCTTGAGATCTGATTTCCTAAAGCATTTTTTAATTGCCTTTTTTGGAATTACCTTCAGATGCTACATTATTCTTTACAGTTACTAATCTCAATCATGACAAATATTTACTCCTTGATGATAAGTATAATTTCTCTAATTAGCCAATCTGAAGACAAAGTAACTCTTGACCCCAAACTTGAGTTATTTATTTATTTGGTTTTGAACTGATTGAACTTATTTCCTTGAGTAGCTTATAATTTGCTTCTGAAGGCAATACCAAAGCAAAAGTTCCAAAAATGTTTTGAAATATGGCAAAATTCAGCAATATTGCCAGTTTTATATTTACTTAAAGCTTTGTGTGATTTCATTCTAAATGAGTAATGCTTCATTTGTTTTCTTGTTAAAGCTTCATGTGATTGCTTTCTGAATGAGTAGTGCCTTGTATATTTTCCTGAATGAACTTTATTTTTCAATTCTGTTAGGGATGTATGTATTCATCAGGACAAGAGAATTCATCTCACAGTGGTGTATTTTGGTAAAGAAGGACTATCTAAAGTCAAGTCTATCCTAGAATCTGTCACAAGGTTGGTGAGCCATGTCCACATTGAAGTCCTTTATATATAATAATAGAAGAATGAGAATTTCAGATACTTAATGGATAATTTTGAATAGCTGCCATTAAAAGTTGGCTGAGCATGTGAGTGGTGGTGCTAGTAAGTTCCTCATTTCACCCCTAAGTTCACTCTAAATGACTCATCTTCCCTTAACCTCTTAGACAGTGTGGCATGATTAGGGTGCTCTCACTCTGCGGCCCACTCACCTTGTATATATTTGCCTCCATTTATTCTTCCATTTCCTTCGTTTTGAACTCTTTCCCTTTTTCTAAATCTAATCCCTTCACTTGGATATCATCTCCTGAGCTTGTCTCTCTTGCTTGCCACTTTTCTTTCCTTCCATTTTCCTAAGTTCCTTCTCACCCTGCAAATGATGCTTAGGTCTCCCCTATCCTTAAGAGACCCCCGCCTGACTCTAGAGTACCCAGTAACTGCTATTAGGTTTCTGTCCTTTCACATCTGAACCTCACAAAACAGTAGCTATCTAACCAAGCAACTCATATAGTACCTGGCACACAGTAGGTGCTCAGAGGTTTGAATGAATGAATTAGTAATTCCTTAATACTCCATTATTAATTCTGTAGCTTCTCAGCCTTTTCATCTCTAAGTTATGGGCCTAGAGTTATGACCTAACTGCCAAATTCAGCCTTTTCTCTGTCATCCTCTTTGCTTTCTTACATTTGATACCTAACCAGTACTTCCTTCTTGAACCTCTCCTCTGATGTTTGTAAAATGTAAATATTTTGTAAATGTAGATATGTTATAATGTAAGATATAGGTTGATTGACTTTTCTGACCACATCAACTCTGTATCCTTTACTTGCTTCTTTACCTTTCTGCTAGTTGTGGCCATTTCCTAAGAGTCCAGCTTTGGCCGGCCATTCTTCTCGAATCGTTCAACTAACATTCATTGAGTCCCACCGACTATGTTCCAGGTACACTGCTCGGGAGTCTAACTGGGGTGGTTGGGATAGGACTGGGCACAGAGGAGGGAGTTGCAGTCCCTACCCCAAAGGGACTCTCACAGCATTGGAGTAGGAAAAACAAACACTGTCTCCTCCTCCACCTTCACTGGCTCCTCCTCCTGATGGCCCTCTTTCAGTTCAGACGAAGGTTCTCATGATTCCCTGGGCTTGATGTCTGAGGGCCAGCGTCTTTCACTCATTCTCTACCTCTGATTAATCGGTTTCTGCTCACCGCACAGGACCTCTGTTCTGTCCTTTCCTTGCTGCTGCCACCGCTCTAACCCACGCTCCCCTCCTTCCATTTCTTCCCTTTGTCTCTTCCCTCCTTACCATTTTCAGATCACCTACTAAGTACCAGTGACTCACGTTGGTATTACTGAAGTTGTCCCTGCATTAATCAAGACTCCTCTGTGGCAAATGATGGAAACTTATCTTGAATTTGGTTGAGGAAAATGGGAGCTTTTATGAAGAATCTTGGATAACTCCCAGAATTAAAGGGATTATTATAACCAAATTAATGAGAAGAAAACCAAAACAGCTTTGGTATCTTAGGGACTGGGACCAGAGACTTGAATACCATCAGAATTCTCTTGTCTTCTTGTCTGTTTTTCTCTGCATGTTGACTTCATTCTCCTGTTGCAGATTGGCTTCTTCCACATGTGAGGTATATGGCTGTTGGCGGCTCTGGGCTCACATCTTCTCAGCTTTGCCATCAGAGAGGAAAGAGCTTTCTCCCAGATCCAGTTGAGAGAATCCCAGGGAAGGACTTTTGCCCACTCTTGAGCCAGTCACTATGGCCAGGTGGGGTGGGGGTATTTTGATTAGCCCAGCTTGAGTCTGGTCCTTGCCCCTAGGAAATTACTGCGGTTGGGGTATTCTGTGATTAGTTCCTCCACTTGGTGCTGGGAGTGTGAGGTGGTGATCAGCAGCTTCCCCAAAAGAAGGGAGAGATTTACAACCTATAAAGGGGGCGGGGGAGGCATGGGCACTCAGAGTACTTGGAGTCCACTCCATGCACTGTTTGAGTCTTTGCTTCAGTCTCTCCATTTCCCATTCTATACTATTTTAAGAGTAATCTTTTAAAAATGTTCCTTTTTTGATCCAGCAGTTCCCTAGTGCAGCAGTTCTCCAACTTTAACATCAGTAACCTGGAGTGACTTGTCCCAGGAGAGACGCAGATGCTCAGCTCCTCCCCTAGTATCTGATTCAGGGGCCTGGGGTGGGGCCTGAGAATATGTATTTCTGACCTGTTCCCGGGGAATTCTGATGCTGTGGGTGCATGGACTTGGCTGTGATAAACCACTGCCCTGGTGGAAAGACCCTGACTCCTCCTTGACTTTAGAACACTGACCAAGTTCTTCAACTTCTCATGGAAGGTACTCCTTAGTCTGACCCTTTTCTGGTCTTCTCTCATTGTTCCATTTTAGAATCCCTGTGTTCCAGTTTGACTTGTCTGATTCCTGTTCTTTAAAAAGCTTTCTACTTTCTTACCTCCTTGCCTTTGAGAATAATTAATTGGAATGACCTTTACACTCACCACTGAATTCAGGATTTTAACTAAGGCATAACTTAAATTCTGTTTCTAACGTCTTCTCTAACTACTTCAGAAAAAAGCAATCTTTTTTCCTCAGAACTGCTGTTCATTCATTCATTCAGAAAGTATTTATTGAACTCCTACCCTCTGAGGGGCGTTGTAATGAACAAAACAAAATCCCTGCTCTCATGGAGCTTACATTCTAGTGGGAGACACTCAAACAAACATGTCTGGTGGTACTGAGGAAAACAAAGCTGGGCAAGGGAATAGAGATTAAAGAAAAGGGAGATCAGGGCTACTTCACATGTAGCATGAGGGGATCCCTCTGATAAGGGGACATTTGAGCAAAGATCTGAAGAACTAGAGAGAAGAGCACTCTTTGTATGTATCATTCATGTGGATTGCATTATTTATTACCAAATATTATGCTGTTTTTCCATGTGTATATTTCTTACCTCCCTAATAGGTTTTTAAGATCCTGAAGAGTAGTGGCCCCTCAACACTTATTAACTTCACATCACTAGCATGTTGCCTCAAATGTGGGCATTTAGTTGACTGTCTGTCCCTGATGATGATCATACACATGAAACTGATCATTGTCTTTCCTTATATGAATGTAGACCCAACATAATAAATACCTGAAGGTAAAATATATTTTGTAAGTTGCGTTTAGAGAGTCAGCTTTAAGTGGGGCTTACCGTTCGTTGTATGTGCTTTCCTCATAGTGAGTCTAATTTTCACAATTACACCTTGGTCTCATTGAATGAAGAATTTAATCGTGGACGAGGACTAAATGTGGGTGCCCGAGCTTGGGACAAGGGAGAGGTCTTGATGTTTTTCTGCGATGTTGATATATATTTCTCAGCCGAATTCCTTAACAGCTGCCGGTTAAATGCTGAGCCAGGTGGGTAAAATGTTAGTAGGTGGGTTGAGTGTAGAATTTAGAACAATGTCAGCACATCCCATATTTTGAATCAAGTTAATTATGTTTTTTAAAGGTTATATTTGGTGTAATTTAGCTGGAATATTAAGTAGAAAAGTGAAAATTTGCCCCTCTGAAGAAGTTCATACCCCTTGTTCTGTTATGGCCAGATTCCATTGTATACATTTGGATTCAAATAAACAAATGCAAAGAAATAAATCTTGAAATTGACAAGAAGGAAGTAGCACCCATCAAAAAAGAGCAAAGTGATAGTGTGATGTGTGAGATTCAGAAGCACTCTACCTCAGGCAGGTGGTGCCAACACAAATGCAGGCATGCAGTCACGCAGAGGTCTAGATACAGATGGTGCTTGGTCTTCGGACTGTGCATTTTGGGATGATTACTATACTTTGTTTTATGTTGTACATTTTTGAAAATGTTAAGAGCAAATAACATTTTTATATATCAAATATTATTTTAAATGTGAAAAGGAAGTTTTCTATATTAAAAAAATCTCATAGTAAATGTTTTTTTATATAGAACTACTCATATCGTACAAATTATTATCTTCTTATTAATCAATTTGGTTAGGGATGGTTGTCAGGAACTCCCTGAGAGTCAAGTGGGTAAATGAGGGTTAGATTTACCTTTTTTTTTACCAGGCAAAAATACATATTTTATATATATTTTACATTATTTCCTTAATGTAAAAGAAATAGATTTGCCTCTGGGAAATTGAGCTCCTCTTCCCTAAGTGGGTTTTAATGAAGATGAGATGAACATCTGCTGGGGATCTTGTAATAAAAAGACTGCCACATTACTTACAGGGTCCTTGACAATTTCTGAGTGCTACATATTATCACGTCTGATTGAGGCCAGTCTCAGCAAGGGGATCTCTGTTGAGAGGAGATGGGCTAGTTAGTTAGCCTTAAAGGGTCCCTTCAGTGCTAACAATCTGAATGCTAATGACAAGGCCTTTTGAGGGGGCTATTACATCATGTATTTTTTGTGGGTTTTTTTTTTTTTTTTTCCGGTATGCGGGCCTCTCACTGTTGTGGCCTCTCCCATTGTGGAGCACAGGCTGCGGACGCGCAGGCTCAGCGGCCATGGCTCACGGGCCCAGCCGCTCCGCGGCATGTGGGATCTTCCCGGACCGGGGCACGAACCCGTGTCCCCTGCATCGGCAGGCGGACTCTCAACCACTGCGCCACCAGGGAACCCCACATCATGTATTTTTAACTCAATCTTCCCAAGTTTTCCAAATCTTGTTTAGATCTGTCTGCAGTTCTATATTCTAATTATTATTTATGTATCCATTATACAATATCCTTTGGATTCACTGTTTTTATGATTCATTTTGAAGGGTGAGTTTAACAGAAGTTTCTAAGTTTCTTGGTGATTGTCAGAGGTTAACCTACATCTGTTACTGCTAATTCGATGACATAATGATTAATAAATGGTTCACCTCAGAACAGGTGAGAGAATGCTTTTGTGCATCGCCCCAGAGTCAAAGGGAATAAACATGTCAAAAGGGAATAAAGCACCCTTTAGTCTTTTTTTCTCTGTTCTTTTGCAAGGTTATAGTTTCATAGCCAAACTTACTGATATGTTATAAAATCATCATCATGTTCATCAACATGAGGTTTCAGTAACCTGAACATTGATAAAATACAATATTAATAAAATAAGATCATCATATGTAACAAAGAAACACTTTAACGAAGTCGTAGTAAAGACTTTACTGCAATAAAGATCAATGCTTTATTTTATTACTTCTTTTTGTGATGTAAACATATTTTAATTTATAGGTAAGAAGGTGTTTTACCCTGTGGTGTTTAGTCTTTACAACCCTGCCATTGTTTATGCCAATCTGGATGTGCCCCCGCCTGTGGAACAGCAGCTGGTAAGATTCTTACTATCGGTTATGAAAAGTCTCAGAGATCCTTGCCTGGTTCCTTTATGTTTGTTTCACAAACAGAAAACATAGTTTCAATTAAAAACTGTAGTTACTATGAACACACTTTCATAGTGTACCCCCTCCATAAAGTGTGGCAGGGGGGTTGGGGATGGGCAGAAAAGTTTAGGCTACAGAGAAAAATTCAAGTTCTAGATTGTGAAAACTGTACGGTCATTTCTACCAACTTATTTTTAGTAATACTAAAAATAAATTTTAATTTTAGAAACCTTACTAACTGGAAATTAAAACTACTAAATAAATAAGAAGGAATAATATACTATGGGAAATTACTTAGTCTTGGAATGGGAGTGCCATATATCAGAACTTACAGTTATTGACAAAGTTACAAAAGTTTTGAAAAAAATTTAAATAAACATGTGGAATAATTTAGATTTACAGAAAAGTTGGAAAGATAGTATAGAGAGTTCCAGTACTTCACCCAGTTTCCCCTATTGTTTACATCTTACATAGCCATGGTTCATTTGTCAAAATTAAGAAATTAACATTGGTAAGTTACTGCTAACTACACTATAGATTTTATTAGGATTTCACCAGTTTTTCTACTACACCTCCTCTTTCTGTTTCAGGATCCAGTCCAGGATACTATATTGCATTTAGCCTAATCTTTTATTGTTAACATTAAGAACAAAAAGGAAACAAATGAACTAAGAAGACAATTTAACATGTTTAAAAAGTGAAAAGTAACTCCAGGAAAGAAATAAAGATAAAGGTGGAAATTAATGAACCAAAAATAATAGATTGACAAATATAGGAGCTTATTCTTTATGTGCAGAAAAAATGTAATCATAAAGTGGGCAGATTCGGGGTAAAATAGAAAACAACAACGTACAAAATTAGAATAAGAAAACATTAAGAGAAATCTATTTCATATAGTAAGTTTTAAAAATTCTAAATAAAAGGAAAGATTTGAGAGTTTATAAAATATTAGAATGAACTAAATTCATGTAAATTTTTTTTTTGTACTTTTATTTTATTTTTGGCTGCACTGCACAGCATGCGGGATCTTAGTTCCCTGACCAGGGATCAAACCCACACACCCTCCATTGGAAGCATGGAGTCTTAACCACTGGGCCACCAGGGAAGTCCCTCATGTTAATATTTTATAAAAGCTCATGTTAGTATTTTATAAATAAAAGAGATGGAAGCTCTGAAGAGATGAAGAGCAATTTAAAATATTAGAACAGTTATCAAACATTTAACCTGCAGATACGTAGATATGTTTCACTGGTAAGTTTTTCCAAACTTTCAAAGAACAGATAATATTAGTGCCATATGATCTACTTAATATATTTTAAGAGGCCAGCATTATCTTCATATCAACCCCTGGCAAAGCATGTATACATAAACACACACACACACACACACACACACACACAACACACACTTCTACCTTATCTGTAGGCCAGTATTACTTAGGAATATAGATACAAATGGGGTCAAAGTGGCAAACTGAGCATCTACATCTGCCCTATCTGACACCGTAAATCCTTTGTAGAAGTGAATTATTAAAAATAAAAAGGCATATTCGTATTGGAGAATGAGAGAAGTGCCATTAGGAGATCTAAATTTTGAGAAATTTCTGTAAGATGACAATAGTTGTCATAGGGTTGATTAATGGAGGAGAGAACAGTCTGGAACATATTCAGGACAACACTGAAGATGGGGCTGCCTTGCATCCTCTGAGCTCATAGAAGACAGGGAGTGGTAGAGTATCTGTGCTTCTCTGGAAGTTGTGCTGAACAGCAGGCATCACAGGCACTGACCTACAGGCTGAGGCAGTGTGTGTGGTCCCTGGAGCTAGAAAGGCAGGGTAGGGTCCTAGGAATACTGAGTTGTAGGGTGGATAGGGAGCCCCAGACTCCAGAGGTGAGCCGTCATTGGCACATTTTGCCCAAGACCACGTTTAGCCCCTCCTTCACTATTGCTGGAGATAGACCCCTGTAATCATAGCTAAGAACCAGGGGTGTTTGAACAATGATTTTTGAAACAAAAATGAGTGGCAGCTAACCACAGCTAGCCAAACATTTGAGGGAAGCTAACACAATGAAAGAGGCACCAAATTTTAATAAATAGAAAAATTAACGTATGAGAATATGAATACAGGTAGAAAACAACTTTAAATATATGTTTAAGGAAATTAGAGAAAATGTTGATTTTGTAAAACTATTTGTTGCTAAAAATAGAGTCAGAACTTGGAAATTGTGAAATATAAAACTCAGTAAATGGGCTGAATAGCAGATGGTCACAGTTGAAATAGTTTATAAACTGGCAGACAGGCCAAGAGACAATGTGAGAGAAAAACTGAGATGTGGGAAATCAATTCAGAAGCTCCCAGATTGTTTAATAGGAGTTCCAGAAGAGAAAGAAAAGAGAATAGAGAGGGGAGGAAATAGAAGAAAACTTCAAAGAACTAAGAAAAGATAAGTCTTCTGGCATTTGAGAACAGAAGTCAAGGGACAATCCTAATAGTTTCCAGAGACGCCAAAAATAGCAAAACCTAGCTTGTCTACCAAGGAATAATAGGTTGGCACTCACGGCCTTCATGATAATATTGGTATTAGAAGATAATAAAATGATACCTTGAAAATTCTGAAGAAAAATAACTTCGATTATAGAATCCATATTTGACTTATTTGAGGGCAAAATAGACATTTTTGAACACTGAAGAGCTCAGAGGTTATTTCTCACAGACCTTTTCTAATTCAGCAGAATGAGAATGAGCACATTGAAAGAGGAAGACCTGAGAATAAAACAGTGGTCAGGGGCTTCCCTGCTGGCGCAGTGGTTAAGAATCCACCTGCCAATGCAGAGGACACAGGTTCGAGCCCTGGTCCAGGAAGATCCCACATGCTGCAGAGCCAAGCCCGTGCACCACAACTACTGAGCCTGTGCTCTAGAGCCCGTGAGCCACAACTACTGAGCCTGAGTGCCACAACTGCTGAAGCCCATGCACCTAGAGCCCGTGCTCCCCAACAAGAGAAGCCACCGCAGTGGAGAAGCCTGCGCACCACAACAAAGGGTAGCCCCTGCTTGCCACAACTAGAGAAAAGCCTCTGAGCAGCCACAAAGACCCAATGCAGCCAAAAAATTTTATTTAAATGCAACCAAAAAAATTTTTATTTAAAATAAATTATTTTTTAAAAGTGGTCAACAACAGCAAGAACCTAGTAAAACTTTAGTTTCTTTAAATAGTTGTTGATGAAACACATAATAAAAAAGAAGTTAATAGCAATTTAGGATTAAAAAGTCAAAGGGTATATATATGGTATACATACATGTATGACCTAACTCTGTCCCAAGAGACCCAGAAGCAGTGACATCTTTAGAGTAAAAGGCATACCCAGCTCCCAGATCTTAGTGCTGGGACAGGAAATAGAGGAGCCTGGAGCATCTTGTAGCTCTAGAAAGTAAGGAGATATTCAAACAACAAAAGGATGAGGGTATGTCAGAGGGACACGAGCCTGAAAGGGCTCCCAGTGGCAAAGCTGGAACAATTTGAGCAACAAAATAAATAACCTAGTACTGGATTATAACACTAGAATAAAATAAATATCCATGAGTCCATACTGATATAAATAAATTTGTGAGTGAGTAAATAAGTAATAATAATGAATGAACTGGATAGATCGATAGGTTGATTAGATTAGGGGGAAAAGAGACAGATCTTCCCTACCAAATTCTAAATAACTTGTAGATACTCCCTTTTCCAGAAGGTGGAGCTAGGTGACTCACTTCCAAAGAAACAAGTATGAAAAAAGAAAAACTAGTAGGTTTCAACAGAGAAAGCCTGGCAGACACCACCTTAAACCAAGTAATGAAGGTTAACATTACTAGTCTTGTCATGTACCCCCTCATATGATGTAACAAGAAAGGCACTTCACCCCTGTGGTCTTTCTTCCAAAAACCTATAACCCCAGCCTAATTATGAGAAAAACTTCAGACAAACCCAAATTGAGGGACATCCTATAAAATACCTGACCATTACTCCTCAAAATTGTCAAGATCATCAAAAACAAGACTGAGAAAATGTCACAATTTCTCAGGAGACTAAGGAGACATAACACCAAATGCAATGTGGTCGCCTGGACTGGATCCTAGAACAGAAAAAAGGACATTAAAGGAAAAACTGGTGGAATCCAAATAAAGTCTGCCGTTAGTTAATAGTAATGTACCATTGTTGGTTTCTTAGTTTGGACAAATGTACCACAACGGTGTAAGATAAGAACATTTAGGGGAAGCTAAAGCTACAAGAGAAGTATATGGGAACTCTTTACTATGTGGCAACTTTTCTGTAAATCTGAAATTATTTCAAAATAAAAAGTTTATTTATAAAAAATTTTACTTGGAAAAACAAACCAGAAGAAGTGCAAAATGGACTCAGCCTATGAGGGTGAAGAGCGAATTTTCTTGTCTGGTTTGGGAGGATGTGGGCGAAGAATGATTTGAAAGTGGATTCATTCTAAGATGTTGTATAGAAAAATAAGTTTAAGTACTTCCATTTCAAGTTGTAGTTTCACCAGTTTGTAACCATTGCAATTTATTTAACCTTTCTAAGCTTCATTATTCTCACTTAAAAAGCATAAGACAAAAGTTTGCTCTCCATAATGTTTAAAGTTGTATTAGAAGTAAATAGGAAATACACCAAATAGGAAAAAAAATAGTTAAAAGGCATTTGATAATAATTCACAGTAAACATATTTAAATAGTCATTCTTACTAAGAATGCATTAAAACAGCAGTGCAATACTTTTCTTCTGCCGTGAAATCGCTGTTTTGAAAAACAGCCATGTGAGTGAGGCTGGTGGGGTAGGGGCTCCTCCGTCCCTGCCAGTGGTGTGGGAATGCAGGTGAGCTTTCTGGGTCAGGAGTTTTCAAACAGGTTCATCCCTCTGATCCAATAATTTCCGCTCCCAGGAGTCTCTCCTGAGGAAATAATCAGAGGTGTAGAGTAGCAATATGCATAATATTGACAAGATTGAAAGCAAGCAAAACTCTAATAATAAAATGATAAATTGAATTATAGTATATACTGTGGTGAATGTTGTGTGTCAAGAGGAAAGTGTTCATGAAATGGAAATAAATACAACAGTGTAAATGTAGAGGTAAATGTGAAGTTAAAAAATGGTAAATGGTGTATATATATTTTAAATATTTTAATGCTATAATAGCTAGTGTTTTTTTATGTACCCTTTTGTTTGTGCAAGGTACTGTGCTGTTTTTTATACACGTTAACTCATTTAATCCTGTAACAACCTTTGAGGTGGGTACTATTATTACCCCTGTTTTACAGATGAGGAGACAGCTGTGCATGGATGAGTGCCCCTCCCCTAATGCACAGCTGGCCAGGATGGGGCCAGGAGCCCGGGCAGTGTGGCTCCATAGTCTCCACTCTGTTATATTAATTCATCAAATAGTGAACGTCCATTCTGTGCCAGCCATTATTCACCGCTGTAACCCCAGCACGTAGAACCATACAGACGTGATTGTTGTTCACAAGAATCTTTAGTCTGGTAGGAAAAGACAGAAAATAAAATCAATTAACACATACCATGCAGATCATTAAAACAGGCTGCGTTGTGAAGAGTGATTAGGTGGTATCTGTGTTGCGTTGGGTCAGAAAGGCCTCTCTGAGATGGGGCTGTTGGAGGGGCTTCCAAATGAAAGGAAGGAACCTGCTACACAGTGACTGGGGAAGGCAGTGCCAGGCAGAAAGACAGCTAGTAGATTTCCTAAGGTGGCTGGAGCACAGGGGGCGAGTGGGCACAGAGCTGGGCCAGGTCATGTAGAGCTTGCTATACCCCTGTAAGGGGTTTGAATTTTATGTAAGTGTGATAGAAAACCTTGGGAGTTTTGGTTCTTTGGAGAATGGATTGTGTGTGGCTCTAGCTGCAAGTAGCCAGTTAGGCTTTTGCAGTAGACCAGGGGCGGTGCTGTGGCTTGGGTGAGGATGGTGATTGTGGAGAAAGGTTTGGCTATGATTTAGAAACAGAACTGACAGAACTTGCTGGTAGATTAGATGTGGAGAGTGAGGGAAAGACAGGAGTGGCAAGAGGAGAGATCAGGACTTCAATTTGAGCATGGTAGGTGTGTGTTGGTTATCAGACATCCAAGGGAAAATGCCAAGTTGCCAGGGGGATTCGTGGACCTGCCATCTGTGAGCAGCTGAGGGCTGGAGATGTAGGTTATGTGTGGATCGCTGCATCTCCCACATGCTTAGGAGAAAGAGTAAAATGCAACAAAATGTTAACAATCAGGGATTGTAGACAATATGAGTTTCCTTCTACTTTTCCTCAGTGAAAATGTGCTGATTTAAAAATCAAACAAAACCAATGACTCTTTTCCCCAAGTCTGATAATATTTGAAGAATTTTTAAAGAAACAAAGTTATAAATGAAGTCATAATATTTATAAAATCAGAATTGGCCTGGGGTAGAAATGTCAGAGTGGATGTTTTAATACTTTGCACCAGGATTATATATATTATATATTTTTGACAAAGGAGATAAGAATATTAGAGCCCACTCTTGGTTTTGCCACAAAACTTACGCCTCTATAAATTTATTTATTCATTTAACAAGTATTTATTGAAAGCCTATCCTGTGCCTTGCATTGTTCTAGGTACTAGGGATATAGCGGTGAGCAAAATTAATAGCGAGCAAAATTAACAAAAAGTCCTGCCCTCAGGAAGAAGCCTTCCACCCCCCACCAAATGTTAAAGGAAAATTTGTATTTCATTTATTAGCTCCTACTTGAGCCAAGTTCTCAGTACTGCCTGGCTCATTCTGTTTTCCAGAGTGGTTCTCCCATTCTGCACAGCAGCTTTTTCAGACTGTCCCACTCTTCTCAAAAGCTGCCTCCTCTACAGACCTGTATATTCCTATATTCCTGCTATCTGCAAGAATTTCCAGTCTGTGGTTGCCCTACAGATCACTGAAATTCACTGTGTGCAGAACCTAGCTCCACATCATCCATCTCTGGGCTGGTCCTCCCCTGCCCCCAGCCCCGTGCTCCTGCTCTTGTGGGGGATGTACCGTCACATACCCATTGTCAGGACAACAGTCTGCTGTCATCCTTGGATGATCCTTCCGTCTCATCCCCTGCTCCTGCCCATTGAGTCACTTGCTGACTTCTGTCAATTCTGTGTCCTAAATCTTTTCTACATCCCATCAAATTTTTTTTCTTTCTGGACATACCATGACAGTCTATACCACCAGCCTCTTATCCCCAGATTATAACTGTTGCCTCTTAACCAGCCTCACTGACTCCATTCTTGCCTTCTTACCTCTTCTCTCTCCTTATCTCTTCTCCCTTATCATCCAGAATGATCTTCCAAAAACATCATCTGATCACATTACTCCTTTTGCTCCTACTCTTCAGAGAACCCCCATTACCATTAGGATAAAGCCCAAACCATGTGACCAGGCACACGTAGTTCTCTCCGATGTGGCCCTGCTGATCCCTCTAGGCCAGGGGTCAGCAGTCTGTGGCCTGCAGGCCAGATCTGGCCTGCTGCCTAGTTTTGAATGGCCCATGAGTTAAGAATGGTTGAAAAGTATTTTTAAAAGGATAATATTTCATGGCACATGAAAATTATATGAAATTCAAATTTCAGTGGCCTTAAAGTTTTTTGGAACACAACGTGTTCATTTGATTATTTAATTGTTAATGACTGCTTTCACACTACAGTGACAGAGTTGAGTAGTTGAGACGGAGATTCTGTGTTCTGCAGAGCCTAAAATATTTACTGTCCAGTTCTCTATAAAAGTTTCCTGAGCCCTGCTCCACATTTATGGGCACCTCTACTTCTGACCCCAGTGTTTAGTCCCACCATCTTTCACCCACAGTGCTCTCTTCCATCACAGGCCTTTGCGTAAACTGTTCCTTTGCCTGGAACTTTCTCCCAGCACATCTTTCACTTAACTAACTCCTACTTATCTCTCAGATCCCAGCTCTAACTTCATTTCTTGGAGGAAGCTGTCTCAGAATGCTGCAGGTTGGGTGAGGTGCCTGTCTCTCTCCTCTCTGTCACCCTCCTCACATCCATATCCTCATTTCCCTCCTTACCCAACTCAGATTCCATGGTCAGCTGTTATCCACAGCCTCTTTTTTGCCATACACTCACCTCCTTCATCCCTCACTCCTTCCAGTGTTTTCTCTTAGAACCCTAACCTGGTTAAGGACAACTCTGTCAACCCGGCCCCAGAGCAGCAGAATGTGGAGAGTGAGAGACACACAGTCCCACTACACAGCATAGCTTTAAACGTGACCACAGGCCTCAGGAGTCCCAGACTGCCCTGAAATCCTGTGCCTTACCCTAGTCCACCCACTCTTTGTCCTCCAAGCCCGCCACACTATCCTTCTCACGCCTCCCAGCAGCCCTCACCACTCCTCACTCTCCACGTATGTGTTTCATTTAGAAAAGAGAAGCAGTCGGATGTTCACTTCCTTATTCTCCTGTCATGAGATCCATCGGCCTCACTGGCTCTGTATCCCATTCTCAGCCTCTCTCCAGTCCCAGTGGAGGAACTGCCACATTCCTTCCTAAGGCCAGCTCGTCCTTTTGTAGTGAACTACACGGAGCTCATCCCTCATGCCTAAACAAGGGCGCCCCTCAGCCATTCTTCACTCTCTCCTATCCTAACATTTTGCCTCTTCTAGATCATTGCCATAAGCCTATCAAAATACTGTAATACCACTTATGTTTGGAAAATGTAATAGCTGTTTCTTGACCTGGGGCCTCATTCTTCTTGCCCTTGTTTTCTGAGCTATTGCCACAGTTGTTTCTTTACTGTTTCTCAAACACTCCAAGTGAGCTCCTCCCTCAGAGCCATTGTACATGCTTCTGGAATGATCTCCACATATTTGCATAGCCCACTCCCTGATTTCAGTAGGGTCCCTGCTCAAACGTTACCTCCTCATAGAGGCCTTTTGTGGCCATTATATCTAAAATAGGCTTTCTATCTTGCTCTCTTTTTAGCCTACGGCATCTTTCTTTCCAGCATGTGTCACCACCTGAGACCTATATTTATTTATTGGTTATTTTCCCATCAAAATGGAGGCTCTGTGGTAGCAGGGATTTTGTCACCTCTGTTCCCTGCTGGGTCCCAGCTCCCAAAACCAAGTCCAACAGATTAAACACTTGTTGAATGTATGAATTTTAAAAGGAGGTTTATCAAGCTTCAACTTTTACTTCATTCTGCAGGTGCAGTGTCATCAAAGCTCTGATTTTCTTTTTCTTTCTCTGCTTGGACTTCAGTGGTGACTGCTCCATTTTAAAACTGGTTTCCCTCATGGTGGGAAAGGACTGCAGCAGTTCCAAACTTCTCATCTATACCCTACACCAGGGGTTGACACACTTATTCTGTAAAGAGCCACATAGAAAATATTTTAGGTTTTGCAGACCATACAGTCCCTGTTCCAACTATTTAATAACTCTGCCATTGTACCACAAAAATACCCATAGACAATTTGTAAACAAATGAGTGTGGCTTTGTTCCAATACAGTTATTTGCAAAGCCAGGTGGTAGTTGCTTACTCCTGCCGTACACCATCCAAAGAGAGCAAGTGTCTTTTCTAGTAGCTCTCAGAAGAATGAGGGGGCTTTGTTTTCCAAAGTTCCCAATAGCCCTCCTGTTTTAGCATGTTGACCTGAACTTTGTCTAATGCCTAATCAGTTCCTAAGTGAGTAGGGTGAGACCGTCTCACTGGTGTAGCATGCTCACGGCCCAGTCTGACGCTGCCAGTGGAAGGAGCGTCCCTGAAACTCATGGACTGCATGGGGCCAGGTAATTACCAGAGCAAAACTGTACACAGTTAGGAAAGCGGTAGGGGAATGGATGCTGGCCAGGCACCAAATAAGGTCTACTGTGTAGAAGTGATCAGTGTATTACGGTATGTGCTTGTGCAACTGGTGTCCTCCTTAAACAGAATGTAAGCCCCCTGAGGTCAGGCATCAAATTCTTTGATTGTTAGTAACCTCAGCTTGCACCTTCTACAAGGTTTGAACAAATTAAATTGAAAGTAGAGAACAAAAGTATGGGCACCAAGTGGGGACAGCAGGGTAGGGGGTGGGGCAGTGGTGGTGGGATAAATTGGGAGATTAGGATTGACATACACATACTAATTTGTATGAAATAGGTAACTAATAAGAACCTGCTGTATAAAAAAAGTAAAATAAAACAAAATTCATAAAACAAAACAAAACAACAAAAAAGAAGTAGCAAGAATCCTGTGCTCATGGGGATTACTGTATTTTTGTTGGTTTTGTAAGGATTTAGTAATATAAAGGCATCTGATCCATTATCAGTCACATAAATGCCAGGAAAAAGTATTATTTGGAAAATATTTTAATTTGTTTCATTGTTGATTGAAACTACTTCTAGTTTTTGAGGGATTAAATTGAATTTTGTTTTTTAAACTTAAGGTTCACAAAAAGGATTCTGGCTTTTGGCGAGATTTTGGCTTTGGAATGACTTGTCAGTATCGATCAGATTTCCTGACCATTGGTAAGTATACCTTACATTTAAGGATAGGACTTTAGGTATATACTGTAATATGGCATTTTTCTAAAAGGTCTCAGATGTAAATGTTTTCCTATTAAATTTTGAATGTCTGAGATAAGCTGAAGAGTCTGGAAATATGAAAGGCAAAGTGAGCTTATAATTAGTGTCTTTGAATAGAAAAATGAGGTCATAATGATAAAATAAAATACCCATATTTGCAGTTGTTTCGAGTACCCTTACAAAAGATCTGTACCTGGCTTTGGTGGTGTACTCATTAATTGTTACAGCTAGAAATAATGTTGGGTTATCTAGTCCAAGGGCTTTCATATTTTTTACTTGGAGAGGAAACCACGGATTTCTTGAACATAATGCAAAATCCCAGTATTTAAAACAAATGGGAAAACACCTAACCTTTCTAGCTCTCGTTGAAGTTGGAGTGGGGAACTTGGAATCACTGGCTTAGTTATCCACTCTCCTAAACCAAAGCTAACCATGAAGGATCTCATCTAAGCTACCTGCCCCACTGTACCTTTAGTCTCACCCAGCAAAAATTAAAGTATCAGAGCTTAGTTTAAGGAAGCAGGCTGAAACCTGATTCATTCATTCCATGTCTCCTGATTCATTCAGGGGCTACCTTTCCACAACGTGTTAGAATACATGGTATATATATTTTTTAATAGAATATATTTTGTGTATTTTTTAGGTCCATCTTACCTTCATTTTTATAATCAGCCATTTGTTTTGGAAATTCCTACACCTTGTCTTTTTTTTTTTTTTTTTTTGGCCATGTTGGGTCCTCGTTGCTGTGCGTGGGCTTTCTCTAGTTGCAGCGAGGAGGGGCTACTCTTCGTTGCGGTGCACAGGCTTCTCATTGTGGTGGATTCTCTTGTTGCAGAGCACAGGCTCTAGACATGCACGCTTCAGTAGTTGCAGCACACGGGCTCAGTAGTTGTGGCACACGGGCTTAGTTGCTCCACGGCATGTGGGATCTTGATCAGGGCTCGAACCCATGTCCCCTGCATTGGCAGGTGGATTCTTAACCACTGTGCCAGCAGGGAAGTCCTCCACCTTGTCTTTTTATCTCTGTAACAAATGATGGAAAATCAGCAAATAGTAATAAAAAAGACTATTACATGAGACTAATGCCTTTTTCCCTGATTTCTTGCTTAATAAAATAGTAAGGATACATCACTGCCTTCTGACCTCTGTTATTTCTCACTGCTCCTTTCTCATTGTTTTTTCCTTGTATTTCTATTAGATACATGTTGGAGCAGTTAATGGTGTCCCACATTTCTCTGAGACTGTTCATTTTTCTTCATTCTTTTCCTCTTTGTATTGCATAATCTCAATTGATCTATCTTCAGGTTCACTGATTCTTCGTTTGTTAGTTCAGATCTACTGTTGAGCTGCTCTAGTGAATTTTTCATTTGAGTTATTGTGCTTTTTAACTCTAGAATCTCATTTCTATCTCTTTATTAATACTCTCTTCTTGATGAGACGTTGTCATCTTACTTTGTTACTTCTTTAAGCATGATTTCTTTTAATTCTTCGAACATATTTATAATGGTTGTTTTGAAATCTGCTAAAACTGACATCCAGGCGCTCTCACAGGCAGTTTCTGTTGCGGGCTTTTCTTTTGGTATATGGGTCACACTTTTCAGTATTCTTTCAATACTTTTTTGAAAACTGGACGTTTTAGATAATATTTTGTGTTGATTCTAGATATTGACTCCCCCTGCCTCCAGGGCTTGTATTTTGTTTTGACTTTGCTTATTCATTTATTAATTGACTTGGCTTTACTATTTTAGTGAATTCTGTCTCCCTACCCTCTGCCTCCCAACAATATGAAGCTTCTCATGTCTCTCATCAGGGCATGTTGCACAGCCATCCTGGGATGACGTTGGATTTAGTGGGGCTCTCTTTGACTGTCTCTTTCCATGCCTGTTGATGTCACTCCTACCTATTAGGCTGCACTAATTTGCTCTGATTTAACAGTGCTCTGGGACATAAATTGCTCCGTAGTCTGAACCAATTAAATCGAACCCTTTTACAGGGTAGTTTTGGGGGCAAGTTTTTGAGGTTTGCTTGGACCCAAGGAGGGCTGTGCGCATGGCCTGATGTCTCCCTGCCTTAGCTGTCTCTTTGCCTGCCTCGTTCTGGTAAACTGGCTGGCCTACATTTTAGCTTGTTCTAATGGGGCTACCAGCCTCCTCTAAATTGTTTACCACCAAATCTCCAGTATTTTCAAGAGCCCCCTTAGGCCTGAACTTCTGCACATTCTCTTTTAAATAAAGTCAGTTCCTTTGGGAAAAGCTCTGGAGCATTTGTTCTTATGGACTGCTGCTTCCCCTGAGCCTCTGCTCCAGACCTGGGGGTGGAGATAGTGGCACACTTCTCTCAGAGGGACACCCCTGCTTTATGAGCGGGACACTAGGTGGCAGCAGAAGGGACTACTCCCTCTTGGAGAGCCTCTACCCTATGAATGTGGGCTGGGTGAGAAAGGGAGCCCCTGCCCTCTCAGCAGCACTTGTTTGCAGTTTAGCCTCTTTCATTTGGAGCTTCTGTTCTTGTCCCTCTTTCCTGTCCTTCTGGTATTCCCATTATACATATGTTACACCTTTTGTAGTTGTCCCATAGTTCTTGGATATTCTGTTCTGTGTTTTCTTTTCTTCCCCTCCCCACCCTCCGCCCCCAGTCTTCTTTCTCTTTGCTTTTCAGTCTTAGAAGTCTCTATTCACCTGTTCTCAAGTTCAGAGATTCTTTCCTCAGCCAAGTCCAGTCTACTAGTGAGCCCCTCAAAGGTATTCTTCATTTCTGTTACATTGCTTTTTATCTTTAGCATTTCTTTGTGATTCTTTCTTAGGATCTCTATCTCTCTGCTTACATTAACCACCTGTTCTTGCATGTTGTCTGCTTTTTCCATTAGAGCACTTAGCATATTAATTATAGTCATTTTAAATTCACAGTCCTTTAGTTCCAACATCCCTGCCATATCTGAGTCTGGTTCTGACGTTTGCTCTTTCTCTCTGATACTGACCAGGGTTCTTAGCCTTCCCCAATCAATAGAAGTTGACTAGAGGCCGGACAAGAAATTCATGCAAGGCTTTATTGGGGCCCCTGCTGCAGCAGCCGGGGAGTGAGAACAAACGACAGGTTCCCTTGCTTGCTCACTCGCTGAGGCAGGGCGAGCTTGTTCCTTATACGGGGTGGGGGTAGGCGTGTGTCCAGAGGTCGGAGCAGAGGGGGGGTGGCTTAGATGGTCTGCCCACCCCTTGGTGGGGTTGAGTGCAGGGGGCATGCGCAGTTCCCTGCTTTTGCTCCTGACACCCAGTTTTTGCTCCAGGCTCTTTAGAAGTGGCAGTTGGGTTTTTCGATCTTTTGTATCTTTCTATCCATAATTTGCCCCAACTGCGCATTCATGCAGTTATTTTTCGTCCCATACGGTTTCTTTGTATTTTGTTGCTTCGAGGAGAGGTGTGTCCAGGTGTAAGCACTGCAGCAAAGGGTCCCAGGTCCCAGCCTGTCTCACTTCAAACTGTTTTTTGATTTTTAGTTTGCCTAATTTTTTTCCTCATAGCTGAACATGATGTACTGGGTAAAGGAAACTGCAGTAACTAGGCCTTTAGTGATGGTAAGGTGTGGGAGAAGAGGAAGAATTCTGTAGTCCTATGATAAGGCCTCAGTCCATCTTTAGTGAGCCTGGACCATGAACTTCACAATCGTTTCACAGACACAGCCCCCAGTCTTAGGTGGGACAGGATGGCTAGAGTGGGCTGGAGTTGGGTATATCCCTTCCCCCAGATAGGTTAGACTCTGGTAAAATAGTTTTTCCTAAACACAGGCCTTATTAAGAAGAACAAAATGCCCTGGCATATTTCAGAATGGTTACTTTCCCCCTCCTTCTGAAAGCACTAGGGGATTTTTCTCCAGTCTTCACTGTGAGAACCTGGTAGACCTAGAGGTAAAACTCACAAAAGTGTGCAGGCCTCTCTGGAATTTTCAACTCTTAGACTTTTCCACTGAGCCTCTAGCAATTCATCAATTACAGTTCAGATTTTCCTACCCCAGTACTGGTTCCCCTGGAGATTTCTACTAGTCCATTTCTTCCCTAATAGTTGTGATTCTGTCTTACCCACCTATCTGTGTCTTCACAGTTTGCCCTGTGACTTTATTTCTCCAAGGGATCTGAAAGGAGTTGTTGAGTTTTCAGTTTGTTCAACTTTTTACTTGTTGTCAGGATGGAGTGATGACTTCTAAGGTCTGTACATGCTGGACCAGAAACCGGAAGTCCTCTGTTTATTTTTATACCGTCTCCAATATTTGAGGAGCTTATTCGTATCTACAAGGAAGAAAAGCCAAGATATAATCAGACATAGCATTTAGTAAAGCTGTGACTATTTAAAGTAATATTTTTCAGAGATCTCAGGATTATTGTCATCCTATGAGAGTGAAATTAAGTGACATAGAATTATTTGACAAAAGACATAATTTGGAAACCTAGCTTTTAATTAAAGAATTAATTTTTTTCTCCATTTTTAAGAATCTTTTCTAGCTTTTCAAAAAACTCAAAATAGTTTGTATTCTCCATGCTTCTTTAAAGTTAGTTCAGCTTAAACCAATTTGAAAATAGTGTGAACTCTATCTCCCTTGCTCTAAGTAAGGCTCTAAGTGACATTTACATTGCCAGGTCTACTTGATTCTTTTTAAGTTCTTAATTGAGCAGCACACACTTGACCATTTCTTTCTCAGGATGCTTTCCTCACTTCACTACTGTGATAGCACATTCTCCAGAATTTTCTCCTTCTTCTGGGGCCGCCTCTCAGTCTGTTTTGCTGACTTGTCTTTCTCTGCCTGTTTACCCTCTAGATATTGACATTTCTTAGCATTTAGACCTGGGCCCTGTTTTCCCTGTAAACTCTAGTAATTTCACCCACTTCCATGGCTTTAAATCATCTGTGTGCCCATTCTCAACTTTATGTGTCCACCTTGGCCATTTCTTCTGTTTTCCCCTCTGGAAAGTTTTCTGTGACCCAGAAGAACTTGGATCTCAAAGGATAGAAAGAAAACATAATAAAACATTAATGGTGGTGATATTGTGGGTGATTTATGTTTCCTTCTCCTTTATTTGACTTTCTAGAGGTTTTCTGTAGAACTCTGAAGTTTACAAAGTATTCTCAAATGCTTAATCTCATTTTGATACTCTCAACAACAGATTGTGAGCTTCTAGACGTCAGCTGGTAACTGGATTTCTAAACCAGGATGTCAGTCCTCTACTTCGGGTGTCTTTGGATTATACCGTGCCATCTCATTTGAAGCAGAATGTTTAAATGTTTATCAGGTTTGACTGTGCTCTGGCTGCCAGGCAGTTACTTAACAGTGTGAGTTTTGATCCTGCAGGTGGATTTGATATGGAAGTAAAAGGTTGGGGTGGAGAAGATGTTCATCTTTATCGAAAATACTTACATGGTGACCTGATTGTGATTCGGACTCCGGTTCCTGGTCTTTTCCACCTCTGGCACGAGAAACGCTGTGCTGATGAGTTGACACCCGAGCAGTACCGCATGTGCATCCAGTCCAAAGCCATGAACGAGGCCTCTCACTCGCACCTGGGAATGCTGGTCTTCAGGGAGGAGATAGAGACGCATCTTCACAAACAGGCATACAGGACAAATAGCGAATCTGTTGGTTAATGTCATCAGTGACACATTAGTCTGAACCACAAACCAGCACTATTTAGCCTTAATTCCAATTCCAGATGCAGTGCCTCTTTCAGAGAAGACATGCTTATCTTTTGTGTTCTTGCTGACATTACTTTAGCAATTTAACTTAGTGTGAGAAGAAAAAGCAAGTTTTGCAATGCAAAGTCTCTGTTTTGTGAGTATACTTCACTATGGAATCATTGACAAATCAAAATCTGGTATTTGTTCTAAGAGTAGCTTTGAGTTAATTTTACCCGGCTTCATGTTCTGATGTGTATCCTGGTTGCGTCTGGGCTGAGGGATGGAATGTGTTGTGCTGAAGGTGGGTCGGGAGCATCCTGTTCCCAAAGAGAGGACGGAGTGTTATGGATGGAGTGTGTGGATAAGGGCTCTTCACCTACCGACCACTGAGTCAACCTACTTGGTTTTAAATTAAGATCTTTGGGCAGTTGCTTAAAGGATCCTTTTTCACTGAAGCAGAGAATAATTAAATGACACATCTAAAATCCCCAACTAATCAAGAGAAGGCAGAGACAAAAATCCCTCAACTTTGTGTTGTTGCCTAGCCCCCTCAATGTCTGTTTTTAAACAAATGGGTAATAGTAGAAAATACTAAGGTTATAATCTGTGGCTTGATTAAAAATATAATGTGTTACAAATTTAGCATCATGTTCAGGATTAGGAGTCAAAGTTGCTGTAGACTGTTTTGAACAAACAGAAATAAACATGGAAACGTCTTTAACAGAACAGTTAATTATGCTGGAGTGTAGGACACTAGGGGTGTCTGGGACATCAGTTTACATGAGCCAGGGCCGTATCAGGGCCTTCTTGTGGTGGTTCAGAATAGATGAGCATAGCATGGTGTCGTGTGTTTTTGGCTTTGTATTGTCTTATTTAGCACGGATCCATAATGTATGTATTATTCTTTTTTCTAATATGTTAATTAAGCTACATCTGTGTTATTATAATACTTTGAGTTGAGGAGGAGTTTCACTGAAGGAAGAAAAACCAAACAATTTAATGAGGTATACCATAAGATCATACTGATTTGAGAAAAGGGGAGGAGGGGAAGTTTGTCTAAATGGAAATCTGAATTACAGAATATTTTAGAGAAATATATAACTTGCAGATAGAATGATGTTTTAATTGAGGTGTAAATTATATTAAGGAGACAAGATGAGTAAGAAATTATATTCAGATATGACTGTACTGTGTTATTTATCACACATGGATCTTTTACCATATGGTCAATTGCTAGATCCACAAATTGGAGATATGGTGAAAGGCATGCATAGATTTTTGAACCTTTGGCTTTTAAAAGGGACCTATATTGAATTCTTTCTATTTGTATAGAAACTCCTGAAAATTCATAGAAGACAAATCATTACTCTTTTTTCTCAGTAAATCATATCATCTGAAATATTATAAATCCCAAATTTCTTGGTGCTACATGAATTCAATTTTATAATAACTCTTACTAAATATTCTTACAAGTTTTTAGTTGGGGTAGCATTTAGGCTTAGTTTTTTAAGATGTGTAAAATGTTCTCTGCAAAATTGTTCAGGCCATTGTCTCCTTTTATATACAGTTATTTATTGTGAAGACCAGTGAATTAAGGTATTTAAAGTGAGAGAACCTAATTATTTGCAAAAGTGAGTTGTAGCTGGTTTTTTGACAGAATCAAATGATTTTTTTTCCTTTTTTAAAAAAAAAAAAGCTTTTCATTTAAAGATGGAAGCTAAGCAATGGAAACATTACTCTGTTTTTGACAGTAAAAGGTACCAATAAAGTATTTTATTACCGAAGGTTAAATGAAAATGTGATAAGTTAATTTCTTTCTGTTGTAAAATATCATAAATACAGAAAAGTGTATGACATGTAAATGTGTACTTTAAAGAATAATAAAGCCAACGCTAGTGCACCAGCTATTCAGATTAGGATATAGAACATCACCAGTGAAAAGTCTCTGTGTGCCCTTTCTCGATCACATACCCTCACCTCACTCTCTCCATAATAGTCACTATCCTGATTTTTGTGAGTTTTTCACTCATTTTTCTTCACAGTTTTCCCAACTATGTATGTATCTCTACCCAATGACTATTTTGCCTGTTTTGAATTTGTATGCATATTATTTCATTATACTCTAACTTTCAGTATTTTGTTTTTGAGGTTCACTCATGTTAATCTCAAAATTAATTCATTTTCATTACTGACTAGTATTCCACTGAATGAAAATACTGTAGTATTATTCTACTGTTGATAGATATTTGGATCATTCATCATTTTTTTTTTGTTTGCTTATTTGCTTTTGCTATCACAAGCAATGTTGTCGTGAATACTGCTGTGCGTGTCTCTTAGGAGTGTGCGAGAATTTCTCTAGGAGTAATGATGCTAAGTCATCGGTTGTGTGTACGTTCAGCTTACTTTCCGAAGTGGACCACCTCCAGCACTGTAAGAGATTCACTTTGCATCCTTGGTAATACTTAATTTTGTCAGACTTATTAATTCTTGCTAATCTAGTGGACTTTAGGCATGAATTGTAATTATAATTTTCATTTCCAGTCTTTTTGCCCATTATTATAAGTTCACAGGAATTCTTCACATATTCTGGGTACCAATTCTTGTTGGTTAAATGTTTACAAGTAACTTCTCCCAGGATGTGGCTTGTCTTTTCCCATTGTTGATGGTACTTTCTGATGAATAAAAATTAACTTTAATGTGTTCAATTAATCTTTTTCCTTTATGTTTTCTTTTTATTACTGATTTATGACCTGATAATAGAGAAGGGTATCCTAAAGCTATTGTTCTGTATTATCTTCTAAATACCTCATACGTAGCTTTGCTTTTTCCCAGTCATAAAAGTGGAAGAGGTTTTGTATATTATGTGACGTAAGGATTGCATTTCACTTTTTTCCAGCGTCGCCTTACTATGAAGTCCATATTTTACCCACAGATCTGCAAAACCACTCTCATCCATCAGATGTCATACACACACAGGTCTGCTCCTGAGCTCTCATCTGTTCAGCAGATTAGGCTGTCTCTCACCACGTTATCACATCACAGTCTAATATTACTGTAACATTATAGGAGTTGATAATTTCTGAGAATTAATCCGCTCACCTTGTTCTTGAAGATTGTCATGGCTGTTTGCAGCCTTTGTACTTTCATATAAGTTTTAGAATAAGCTTGCTAACTTTAATGAAAACTTGTGAATTTTTATTAGAATCTCATTGAATCTATAAGGTCACTTTGGGGAAAATGTACATCTTTATCTGATCCTTGAACATGACCTTATCTATTTTGGTCTTTATTGTCTTTCAATTAAGTTTTATACTTTTTCACACAGTGGATTTTTGTGTATTATTTTTTGAGATTTTTTTTCTAGGTAGTTTGCATTTTTTATGCCATTGTAACTATCTTTTATTTATTTTTATTGTCTATTGCTGGTATTTAGAAATCAGACTGATTTTTGTGTGTTAATTTTTGTGTTCAGTTGCCTTGCTGAGCACAATTGTAATAATGTATTTCTAGTTTCTTTCGCATTTTTCTGTTATCTATGAGTAGTAGAAGTTTTGTTTCTTACCAATTTTTATATCTTTATTTTTCTTGTCTTACTGTGCTTGTTAGGATTTGTTGTGCAGTGTTGACTGGAGTGATAGTAGAGGACTTCCTGCCCATATTTCTTATTTCAAGGGAGACATTCTCAGTGTTTCATCAGTAAGTATGGTATTTGCTATAGGTGTTTTTATAGATACCCTTTATTAAGTTAATAAAGTTACCTTCTATTATTACTTGGCAAGTTTTTATCATGCTTGAGAGCATTTGTCAAATGTTTTTACTATATCTTTTGAGATAATTATATGATTTTTTCCCATCTTTAATATGTTAAATTGATGAATTAGGTTAATTGCCCTTGCATTCTTGGGGTCAGTGCCAATCTGTCATGATATGTTATATTATCCTTATACATTGCTGGATTTGGTTTGCATGCATACACAAACACATATTTATTTACATATTTGTATATATTTGTGGGGGGGTGTATATTATATATGTACTTTTTTCAGGTGTTTTTCATCTGTGTTCATGAGTAAGATTGCCTGTGTATATACTTCCTTTCTCACCCTTGGGCTTTTCTATTAAGGTTTTACTAGCTTATAAAATAAGTTACAGGTGTTCCTTTGTACTCTGTTTCTAGAAAAGTTTTGTAAGACTGTAATTATTTCTTCCTTGAATATTTGACAAAACTTCCTGAAAGCCACCTGGGCCTGAACTTTTCTATATACTAAGATCGCTGATCACTGGTTCAATTTATTTAATGATTGTGGAACTGTTCAGATTTTCTGTTTCTTCTAGTCAGTTTCGATTGAGTTCTTTTAGGTAAGGTGCTGTTTTCCAAGAATTTATCCTGATAAATTTGAAATTTTAGATGAAATGTACAAAGTTGTTTGCCATTTCCTCTTGTTATCTGTGTAATATGTATGTGATCTATAGTGATAGCTTCTTTCTCATTCCTGATACTGTTTATTTGTGCTTTTCTTTTTTCTTGAATAGTCTTGCCAGGTGTTGGCAAATTTTTCTCAGTCCTTCCAAATAACTGACCCCCTGCCAGCCACATATGAGAGACCCAGTTGCTTCACATTCTCCCCAGCACAGTATTTTCAGTGTTTTTAATTCAGACTCTTTAATTTCTGTTGGGTGTGTACAGTTATCTCCTTTTGAGTTTAGTGTAGTTTATCATCAGGGAAATGATGTTGAGTATCTTTTCATATGCTTATTGGCCATTTGGATATCTTGTTTGTGAAATGCCTATTCCATTTTTTTGCCCTTTTTCTTTAATTGGCTTTTTTTTAAATTGGTGTGTAGGAGTTACTTATATATTCTGGATATGAGTCTTTTGTCAGATTTATATATTGCAAATATCTTCTCCCAGGCAGGGGACTGTTCTTCATTCTCTTAATATTATCTGTTAAGAAGCAAAAGTTCTTAGTTTTAATAAAGTCCAGTTGATCGGTTTTCCTTCTTTTATGGCTAGTGGTTTTGGTGTCCAGTTTTAAAAACCTTTCCTACTCCAAAGTAAAGAAGAAACATTCGTGTTTTCTTTTAAATGCTTTATTGTATTGCCTTTCATATTTAGATCTATGATTCATATAGAAATAATTTTTATATAGTATGCAGTAGGAGTCAAGATTCATCCTTTAGCATTTCTTTTAGTGAAGGTCTGATAGCAAACTCCATTTTAGTGTATAAATATCTTTATCTCATTTAAGAAATATTTTTTGAAGTGTTGAGAATTCTAGGTTGAGAAATCTTTTAGCACTGTCAACTTTAATACTACAATCAGTTATTTTACCAGGAAAAGCGAGTTTATTCGGGAATAGCCAGAGGAATTGCAATTCTGGGTATGTGAACTACGGTGGACCGTAGGCAAATCAGAGAGCAAGGAAAGGAAACTTGCTTCTCTAAGGTAAAAGGGGGAATTGGGAGGGACTGTATTAACCCAAGGGTCCCTTGGAGGAAGCTGGGAGTTCAAAGTATGGAGGCTTCTCATTGGTGGGCTTCTGTAGTCTCTGACTGGCTGGCCTGTGCTCAGGGGAGAGAAGTTTTCTTCTTCCTGGTTAGTGGTAAAGCGGGCAACACCTTTCTGTGATGGAGATGTTTGCTCTCTCTGTAATTGGTGATGTGTAGCTAGGTATGAGAACTCCCCCTCCAGGCCTGTCCCAACTCTGACTCTAGCTCAGGTTTCTTTAGTTCCACAGCACATTGATGTTATTATTCCACTGTCTTCTGCCTTCAGTTATTTCTGTTGTGAAGTAAGCTATCAGCTTAACAGTTGATAACGCCTTTGAAGGTAATCAACCTTCTTTTTCTCCAGCTGTCTTTAAAACCTCTTCTTTATCTCTGTTTTGTATCACCATGATATGTCTGTGTGCAGATTTTGTTTTTGTTTTTTGTTTTTTATCCTGCTTCAGAATCTTTGGGCTTCTTGGATTGTCTTTTGTCAATTCTGGAAGATTCTCAGCTATTTCATTTTCATTGTCTCTGCCTTGTTCTCTCTCTCTTTCCTTCTGTAACTCTGATAACATACGTTAAACCTGTTTCATATTTTCCAATCTTTGTTTCTCTGTGTTACATTCTGGTAATTTATACAGAATTTTGTCCAAATGGATTTGGAAAAGAACCAAATAGAGCATCTAGAAATGAAAATGAATTTTTAAAATCCAATAGGTGGGTTTAACAGAATATTAGACACAGCTAAGGAGAGACTTTTAAAACTAGAATATAGGTTAGAATGTTTGCTTCTGCTGAGTAACTTAAGGACACTACCGGTTCAGGGCCATGTTAAACTAAATTCTCAGCTTAAAGTTTTTTTGACCAGTGTGATTTGTGCTGCAAAACTTTGTAAAACTCACTGACTTGTGGTTATAAATTATCAGGGGCAAATTTTCCCCATCTCCATTCAGTGCCGAGGTTCAAATCAGGCAATCTTCCTTAACCCCCTCGGTGGGGTTGGAGTAGGAGTGCTTTATTTCAAGTTCACTGTTACACTGAGGGGTGGCTTTTTGGGATGTCAGCTTTATGGGCTAGGGTCTCCTATTTGACCCTTCTTCTTGAGCAAGTTCTGGACTTCCTTCTCTATCTCCCTTGTGGATTGGAAAGTGAAGCTCTGGGTTTCTCACTTGGATGTTAAAGTTTTGCATAAGTTTATTAGTCAATTTCAGTAGGCACGCACTTAGTCTTTCATGCTGCCAGAAATGAACAGGTGCTTAACTTAAACTTTCTTATATTCTTGACAACATTGTCCCCTTAACATTGTTGCTGAAGATCCATACCTGAGAGTCCTGGGTATGCTGAGATAGAAGCGTGTGGGGTTTGAGCAGCAGCCCTCCACCTTCCTCCTAGTATCATGAATGCCTTTTTGAGAATAAAGATAGAAATTATATTGGCATGATCTAAGGTTACCAGCCTATAGGTGGATAGTAAGTTTTTCATTTAGAAAGTAGTTTTGCATCCCAACTTCGCGTGAATTTCTTCTATTTTTTTTTAAGATTTTTAGTTTTGTTTTTTTTTAATTTATTTTTATTTTTGGCTGCGTTGGATCTTCATTGCTATGCACGGGCTTTCTCTCTAGTTGCGGCGAGCAGGGGCTACTCTTTGTTGTGGTGCACGGGCTTCTCATTGCGGTGGCTTCTCTTGTGGAGCACGGGCTCTGGGCGCGCGGGCTTCAGTAGCTGTGGCGTATGGGCTTAGTTGCTCTGCGGCATGTGGGATCTTCCCAGACCAGGCCTTGAACCCATGTCCCCTGCATTGACAGGGAGATTCTCAATCACTGTGCCACCAGGGGAAGCCCTCTTCTCATATATGTTTATATGTTGGTTATATTTGACACTTAAATGATTCTTTGGTAATGTTAGAATATATTTGTATTGACCAGGACTTGAGTTGTTCCTTTGAGCAGGGCACTTAATAATCCTTTGCTTCACTTTTCCCAGAAGATTCCTCTCTCTGTGGGAGAAGTGGCATTCAGTTTCATCAGGCGTGCCACTGCTGGTACACAGCTAACACCACTTCTAATGCAGTAGGCATTGCACTTTCTGCCATATAACATTACAACAACCCATGATATCAAGAGTATTGTAATTCCATTTTAATCATGGGAAAAATGGAGGCTTAAA
Organism: Delphinus delphis; assembly: GCF_949987515.2. Lineage (NCBI taxonomy): Eukaryota > Metazoa > Chordata > Mammalia > Artiodactyla > Delphinidae > Delphinus > Delphinus delphis. The sequence continues at coordinate 73,949,121 of NC_082698.1, read as the reverse complement.
AAGGCAGACAACTTGTCCAAGGGTACCCAGCTGGGAACAGGAAACTAGGACTCAAATCCGAAGAGTTTAGCTCTCGATTCCTTGCTCTTCCACTTACCCCGTCTTGCCTCCCTGAGGAACGTGACACGTTTTACAAATGTGTAGGTGTAATAGGTGTATAAAAATCTTAGTTTTGTCACAGAAGTCTCTGTGGCCTTAGTAGAGATTCTTAGCTTATCTTCCTGTCACATCTGATGCTTTTAACAGGTTTGCCCCTGAAACGTGTGTGTAAAGTGAAAGGTGGTAACCCTCAGTCATCCCATGGCGTTAGGAGCTGCACACTGCGCTGGTCGCTGGCCACACAGCTACACGCCAAGAGGCTTCTACACAGAAAGAGCTGAGGCCCTAGTGCGTGAGACAGATGCCGACAGCATGTGGTGTGGATGGTGGGGCAAGGCCGGAGGAGCACGAGCGCCACTCACCAGGAAGATGTAAGGAGGCTCAGAGAACGTGTGTGGGAGAACGGGGTGGCAAGTGTACTGGAGAAGGTGCACGTGCACAGCATGTGAGTCTAGTGCCCGAGCAGCAGCGTGCCCCTGGGAGAGGTGGGCAGGAGCCATGTCCTGCAGAACCCTACCCACCAGGAGAGCTTCTCCAACTTGCCTGGGCTCCCCGCTCCCATGTTTCCCATTTAGCAGGTCTGCACAGGGGCCCAGAGAACATCTCAGACAAGTTCCCAGTGTTGCTGCTGCTGCCAGGCTGGGACCCACACCTTGAGAAGCACTGCCTGGAGGAACCACCCATGGGTGAAGGACAGGGCCGTGCCGAGCCAAGCCAGCTCGCGTCCTGCTCCCAGCTCCACATCCAAGATGCAGACCAGATGATGTGCTGCTCCTTCTTCAGCTGAGGTAGGTAGAAACTTGCAAAAGTAACTTTACCAAGAAAGTAAGGAGGCCCTTACATGGAAGGACCTAAAAAGTGTTGTCACTTACCCAGAAGTCACTTAGGCATCCTCACAGGGGTCCTAGTTTGCTCCACAAACACCTGAGCACCTACTGTGTGCTGTTACTCCGCAAGGCACGTGGAGCAGCAGCAGGTGATGAGGCCCCAAAGGCCTCGCCTTCTGTCCACTAGCTATTTAAACGTATGTAAGTTTAGAAGTTCTGTTCTTCAGTCGCACTGGCCACATTTCAGGGCTCAGTCCCTCTGTGTATCTAGCAGCACTGTACTGGGTGATGCAGTACAGAATACCCCCTCAGCACAGAAAGTGTTCTGCTGGGTGCTGCTGCTCGAACAGGCTGAGTTGGCCCTGGAGGAGCAGAGCCAGGTCTGGCGAGCTGTCGTGGGCAGACCTCATCCAGCCTGGGCACTGGTGACAGGGTGGCAGTGGGAGACAGGCCAGAGAAGAGCAGCGTCTCAGTTCTTTTCCTTCAGTGCCACAAGCTCTCGTGTGCCCCTCCACAAATCCCTTTTATTTAGTGCTCCTAAGCGTGACCCATTGAAACGGAAGGAGAACCGCACAGCAGAAAGACGTCGGCAGGCACTCCCCAATGTCCCCAGCCCCCGGAGAGACCCTCAGCACCCGTGGACACTGAAGGTTCTTGTTAGTCCCTGCAGTAAAGGAACCTTGAGAGTCGTTTAAGGTAGGCTTCCTGAACTGACATGACCATGTAATTCAAGGGGCTAGTGATATCCTTCTGGATCTTTCTTTGAGGAAAGCAAAGCAGCAGAGAACATGCCTCTTATACAGCTTTGTTTTGTTTTGCAATGTTTATTTGAAAAGCCCTTTGTCAGAATGTGGAGGTGAGAGCTGCCTGCTCCATCTCTGAAAGGCCCGTGGTGGCCCTGGCAGTCTCGTCCTCCCCCCTGGCCCTGGCATCCCCAAGCCTCCTGCCAACACAGAACCGCGCACAGAGAACAGGCACACGAGGGGAGCAACATGTTCTTTTATTGATGCAAGTACGTCCAGTCACACCAACAGTTGACATCCTTTATTATTATAAAGTACAGCTTTATACGCAGAGTTCATCATCTCGAAATACCAAAACATCATGGGGTATGTGTCAAATTGGGAAAATAAAGTAGCAAATGTAGCACTGTGTCAGGTCAGTACTAGAACTGATGACCAAGTGAAGCGCACACTGATGTGAAAGCTCCTTAACACATGGACAGAAAAGGTTCTAACATTGTATTCCAAATATATATTCTCAAGTTTTAAACCTTTCTTTATCTCAAATACATAAACAAAGCAATCTGTACTGTCAATATACAATATGTACTATCTAGAACGTCTGGAAAGTGCAAAAACACTGTGACAATACAGTGTAAATATCCTTGCTCCACCCTGGGCTGAGGGCGACATGAGCAGCGGATCATGGAGCCACCTCCCCCTGAGGCCTCGCCTTCACATCTCCAGGCTCTCCTAGGAGTTTTGGGAATTAGCAACTAACTGTCCTTACCCAGGCCTGCCAGCTGGAGGCTCCGGCGGAAGCCAGCCATGTGGAGAGAAACAGGGTGAGTAGTTCCAAATCTGCTTGGATGGAATGACAGCCCCGCCATGAGGGAGATACAGTCAGCATGGATTGCCCATTTCTGGCCTTGGAGGGAGCAGGGCTGTCACTGTCCCATGGCCGGGAAGTCAGAAAATGGAGAGTACTCCTCGAGTTCGGGTGTGGAAAGTACCTCCAAATGTTGGGCAGCTTTACGTGAGTGGGCTCCAGCAGATACTGGCCTGGCTAACCTTCCATGTTTCACACTCCGTTAGGGGAGCTCAATCCCCCACCCAGAGGGAAGGAGGATACTGATTTGTAAGTTGCTTCTTTTGACTTTGTACTTGAGTTTCAAGATGGCTTTATACGTCCCCATCCTTAATTATACTTTGTATTCGCTTCATTACAGCTAAGTAAGTGTGTCAAAGTTACAGCCTGGAAAACGGACAATTCCATGACTCCCTCCTTACGTTATTTTAGATTTTCTCTTTTCCTAAAATGTAGGTGAAGAACAATTTGCCAGACATCTTCCAACAGAAAATATGCTGCCAGGTGTCCCCCTGCCCTCCCCCCAACCCCCATAAATCCCTGATAAAGGAAAATGAAAATGTAAACTTTGGAAAGCCCGTATTCAAGGTTCACTTCTGGAAGTACGCAAATGAGACCTCCGGGCCACCCGAGCCCTTCTTGCCAGAACCTTGTGGGCCTGCGCTTTGAGGGCAGAGCTTCCCCGGTGCCTCCAGCGGCACTGGCTGCAGGCGAGAACGGGCCTGCCAGAACCCTCTAAGGCACTCACCCCGACATCAGAGACACTGGCTGGAAAGGAGGCAGGGCTCACGTTGGTTTTGGTTGGGTTTTTTTAAGTATTTTTTTGTAAGATGTTTGTTAATAATCAAAAGTAGAAAATAAAAATCTACATTTCATTAGAATAAGATGTTATCATGGATGCCATCTCCCATGATACTCTTTCCCCACCCCTCCCCAAAGCAGGGCCCTGCCCTGTCATAAACAAAAAGCTTTAAGTGCCAAAGGTTGATGCATGAAATAATTACTTCTTTTTTTTCATAAAAGTTATGTACAAAATGGACCCCAACCAGTGAGGCCTCATCTCAGCCCATCATCACTCAAGATTAAAACTCAGTACGTAGGTGTGCTTAATCCCAGCGTCTGCAGGCTGCATCCGTGCCTTCAGGCTCTGTTAAGGAGAGTGGTCCTAAAGGTGAGCAGGGAACGAGGAAGTGGTCAGGCGGGCAGGCCCTTCCCCTGAGCAAGCAGAGGGCAGGCTTGTGCTACTAGGGGAAGGCCCGGCTGCCTAGAACCGCCCATTGAGGGAGGGGTCAGGGACGTTCAAACCCCAAGTCCTCAGCCTGTACCGGGGATGCCTTCCTCTCCCCGGTCTGTGGAGAGGTGCCCTCGGCCGCCTTTCAAAAGGGCAGACCCATCATGCCTACCCCCACCCCATCCTTTCCCTTCCTTGTAGACTCTGGTATGGGGCTGGTCTTGGGGGCTCACCGGACTGCTGCTGGAGTTCTCCTACCTGAGGGTCTTCCAGCTGTCCTTTTCCATGTGGTTCTCGGGACCTTCACTTTCGAAGGAGGCGATGAAGAGAGCTGAGAGACGAGAAGCCCCGCAGAAGCCATGTCCACACCCGGTCAGTCTGCCTCCCACCCCGGTTATCCCTTCTCAAACTCTCCCTTCCCAGGGTGGAGCGAGGCCCGGGAACGAACTCCTAAACCAAGGGGGCAGCAACTTCGGGCCTCGGCTGGTCCACAGGCCTCTGCTGCATGGGGTTCCTGGCAACCTGCCTGGGGACTCAGACGTTTCCTGGTTCTGCAGCACTGGCCCAACCACGTACTGGCTCTCTCAAGTGGCCTCGGGAGCCTGATCTTTTCTTGTCCTTATCCATGGCCCACCCTCATGCACTCACCCCTGTGAGCTGAGCTTCCTCAGCGTAGCATGGGAATAACAACCCTGGAAGAGCACCCTGCCCGAGTCAGGGTGACCTCTACAGTGTGCAGAGGTGGACCTCACCTTCCTCGCTGTAGATGGGAGCCGTCAGCAGGTAACTCTGAATCTTCTTGTCCTTCTCGAAGGGACACTCTACCTGTGTCCATGTCATGAACTCATGGATCTGTCTGGAGATGTCCCAAAATTTCTGAAGGGGCAGAAGACCAACTGGATGTTCATTTGTCACCTTAAGCTTGAAAACCCTGGTTAGGGCAGGGGACGTAGGCTCTGGCTTTGGTCAGCTGATCATTTCCCTGGTCCCAGAGAGACTGGACGGTGGCCCTACAAAGCTGACTCCGTAGCCGTGGAAGTACTCTGTACAACAGGGCCAGCCGGTGTCTCCAAGGCCATTCAGTCCTGCCCTCCGCCTGAGCCACCGGGCTGCAGCCAGGTCTGTGCTTCTGCTGTGCATGACCCCCAAGAAGCCCCTCATCTGTCACTCCAGGCTGAGTCAGGCGTCCCAGCCACACCCAGCACAGCCCCACCAACCAGAACACCCCAGGATCTCACTCTGGGGCCCTCGGGCTCCTAGCACTGTAACCAGATCATCCACCCAGAACTGGGGCCACCCTCATACCTTGAGGTCACGGCACCCATGACCCACCCTGGAGCCTTCAGTCCTAAAAGGCCCTTCTGCCACAGGGCCTCGGCCTGGCAGCTCTCATGGCACAGACGGATTCTGCCTGTCCTAAAGCAAGGCCAGGAAGTCTGCCCTACCCTGTGCTGGGACAGCCTGGCCCCCTCCCCTCAGACCACAAGGGGGCTGAGCTGACCTTGAAGTTAATGTGTCCATTGGGCAGGTGGTTGGTGTGGATTTTGTGCAGGAAGTAGATGTCCTTAACGAAGAGGTTGAACACAGGGATGACAATCTTCTCCCGGCTGCTATTGGCCATCTGGGATCTCTGTGTGGCCCCCTGCAGGGCTGTGCGGTAGTTGCAGAAGTTGCTGGATGGGTCCATGTGGTGCTGTGGGCAGACGGGAGGATATGGTGGGCACTGCTCCCCCTGCACCCCTCAGAGCTGCTCAGGAGGCCCCTTTACAGGAAACAGCTCAGGGTGGCCCTGTACCGTCACCAGAAGAGGCCGCCTCTCCAGGAGTGAGCACAGGGGAAGGAAGCCCAGAGGCACGTGTCTGAGCACTGGGCTGGGACTTTCTGGCTTTGGGTCCAGGCATCACGGGGCAAGCTGTAGAGAAATCTTGAAGCTCACACACACCTCCTCCCTGCCCTGCTAAGTCTGGGTCTCCCCTCCTTCCTTTCAAAACCTTCCTTTGCCCTTGTGCTTTCACAGACACCTCCCAAACCTGACCAGCTCCACAAGACACACACTTGCAAAAACTGGATTCTCTGATCAAATACATCTGGTCAAGGCTGTAGACTCGCCTCTCAGCCCCTGGGCCCCCCAGATGGTCCGAGACCATGGAAGTCGAACGAGAAAAAGGCCAGTCTCTGCTTGGTCGGCACTGCCCAACCTGGGGCTGTCGGCCTGCTTTTGCCGACAAACTCCTTGATCTTTCCCCCAAGCTTTGCTTTAGGCGATGCCAGTTCTGACTCAAGGCCCAAGGGCCGAGGAGAGCATGGGCTACCTGCCTTCTGGGGGCGCCGCGGCCAGGTCAGCGGACACACCCAACATCAGACGGCACTCGGGGCAGCAGGCCCTCAGCAAGGGGCCAGAGCGTGATGGGACGCCCAGCCCTCCTCAGGCTGACTCGGGACAAGACAGGGTGCCTACCTCTAAGACGTCGAACTTGGCCGTCTTGACTTTGGACCAGGTTTTCTTCAGCCTTGCCACAGGACTGAGGTTCATGCCAGCTGCGGGGGGGGCGACAGCTAGGGTCAGGGCGGGAGGAGATGGGCCACACCGTGCTGGAGGGGGAGCCCCTGGGGCCCGCACACTCACAGATGATGGCCATCATGGAGTTGAAGTTCCCGATGTTGAAGCACTCTCGGGCCACATCGATGAAGAACTCCAGCATGCGAGTCCGATGCTTCTTCTTCACCACCTGGAGGGCAGCCAGACTGCTCAGCGCGGTCCCCACCAGGGGTCATCCCCTACCACACCAGCCCCCAAAGGGCAGTGCCCTGGGCCTAGGGAGGGGCCTCCCCAGGAGGGAGCTGCCCTGGGCCCTCAGAGCTGTCATGCCGGGGGTGGAGGGATTCTCGCAGGCTGCAGAGGCAGGAAATGCAGCCGTGGCATTTTCGATGCTGGGCAGAGAGGCGGGAGGGTAGTCTGAGAGGACCAAGGGAGACCCAGATGAGCTGACAGGCCATGCTGGGCACAGGCTGCCTCCCCGGATGGGTCTCTGTTGTAATTTAAGGCATTACTGTTGGGGGTTGGCGCTCCCAAGGCCCTGGCAATAAAAACTTCCTATCTCCACTTGCAAAGTTCCGTCCCCTGCGGGGTACAGGGGTCAGAGCCCCAGGCGGCACGGTGGGGTCAGGAGGAGATGAGGCCGGCCCTGCTGCTGTGTGCGCCGCACGGCACTTACCCGGCACACCTCGGTGGCCACCAGCATGCTGAGGCAGTTGAACCAGTTGTCGTAGGCCTCCAGGCTGTAGGTCTTAATCAGGTCTCCTCGGCACTGTGGGGACACAGCAGGTCACAGGGAGCCCGAGGACCCTGCCCGTAGCTGCCGCCCCAGCCCCACCCTCAGAGCCCTCAGAAGGAGCTGTGGCCAGAGGAGGAGGGGGGTGGCTGCTGGACTGGCCCCCTGGGCCCGCCCGGGTCTCCCAGGATGCCCCCACCTGGCCCTCCAGGGCTCCCTGGCAGCATGCAGCACCCTGCGTGGCTGTCCACTGAGCTGTGGGGCAGGCGCTGCAAGGCCAGACCTACGTGCATCGTCAGGTTGTGAGGCCCGACACTCCGGAGGCGCTCAGGCGTCTGGGCAAGGCCCCCGCACCCTCCCCCGGCCACCCTGGAGCACGCCGCAGCCACTCACCCTATGCTTGTCCCGAGAGTCCATGTGGCTGACGATCTGCATCAGGTCCTCAGGGTGGATGCTGCTGACCCTCTCCTGGATGAAACGGGGAGACAGCCCAGGAGGAGTGACAAGCCTGCCACCCTCAGGCAGGCCCCACACGCAGCATGGAGGGCGTGTCAGAGCAGCAGTCACGACCTCCCTGCAGGCGTGCCCCTCAGCCATGGCCCCTCCTCGATCAGAGCACCCAGACAGTGGGCAGGCCCCCCAGATGTACCCCAGGGTCTGGAAGGCCCTCCCCTGGGAGGCGAGAGCCTCAGCAGCGGCTGCTATGTGCAGGGCCCCTGCCCAGCCCGGGCACAAGCAGGATGAGGGGACGGGGCGGGGAGAGCCGTCCCCCTTGAAACCCTTCACCTCTTCCCAAGCTGCTCTTCCATCCTGAGGCCACTGCAGTCCCCATCGCCCCAGCCCCTCCCGTTAACATGGGGCTGCCGTGATCCTGGGGACCCAGGTACCAAGAAACCCTCTGCTCAGGTGGACACACAGCCGCCAGAGGCAGCGCTTGGGGCTGCCAAGCGGGCTTCCCGACACCCCGGTCCGGCCGGCAGGGGAAGGCCCTGTGGTGTCATGTTGGGAAGGTGCCAGCGTGAGCATCAGTGAACACGCCCCAGCCCATTCTGGGAAGGGCGCACTGCAGCACTAACCAGCTCGATGTGAGTCAGCTGCTGGGCCAACACCAGGGGGTCACAGCACACGCCCAGGATGTCCTTCTGCGCGGCTGGCGGCTTGGCCTTGAGGATGGGCCCTTTGTCCATGGCCGGTGAGCGGAGCTTCTCACGCAGCTCCTGAAGCTGGCTCCGGGCAGCCAGGGACAGCAGCAGGCTCTGCGTCATTTGGGCGATGGCCTTCTTCACCGTGCCATTCTCCTGGGAGGGGCGGGGGTGGAGAAGGTGCTGGCCTGGGCTGGCAGCAAGACCTGCACCGCGCCGGAGGAACCCATCTCATCTCCAGGGACGCGTCTAACTTTGAGCCCACGTCCCCTACCCAGACCTGCCATGAGCACTTGGGCCTCTGACGGCAGAGTAGGGCACAGTGTGGGCTCTGCCGAGGGCTGCAGGGGAGGGTGACTCCACAGCCGTCCTGAGGAGAAGGGAGCTGAAAGCCAGGGCTAGGCTTCTGGGTATGAAAAGCATGGCTTTCTGGGTGGCGGCCAGCTGAGCTACTTCTCGTGGCCTTTCCACCGTAGGGGGGGCCCACGGTAGGGACGAGGGACTCCGGAAGGGCTTCCTCCAGGACTAGGAGCCTTCCTTCCCTGGGTGGGAGCAGCCCTGGCTCTGCCCCACTCTCCCTGGGCTTTGAGCCCTCAGGAAGGCAGAAAGTGCTGAGCACACGGAGCCCAGGCTCCCGCAATGGGGGCCGGCGGCAGGACCAACCTCTCTGGAGGGCCCGTCTCAACGCTGCAGACCAAGCGGGAGCTGGGAGCCAGGAAAGACGGACAAGGCCTCTCGCTAGGCCCCCACTCCACCCACCCAAAGAGCGGGAGAAGGTGGGGCCTGGGATCACCCCACTCGGGCCACAGGGTCTCCCGCGTGCGCAGGATGCCAAGGGCAAGTCTGGCCGGTTGCTGGCCAGCTGAGCGGCCCTCATGGGGCTGAGGGGCAAATGGAGCCACCCAGCAGTCCTCTTGGGAGAGTGACAGCAAAGGGGACCACATACAGAGCTGTCCCTGAAGACCCACCCCTCCCTCAAACAAGGAACTCTGCCAGGCTCCGAGGAGGACCTCACCTCGTCACACTGTGTGACCCGGTGGGTGATGGCTTTCAGTTCGGCCATGGCCTTCTCGTCCTGGAAGTCGTAGGGGAAGGCCTCTGTCCACTCCTTCAGTAGCTGCACGATCTTGGCTGAGAAGGACTTCAGCCTGGCCTGGGGAGGGTGGGGGGGTCGGGGGATAAAGCAAGGCCTGACCCTCCAGAGTGGGCGACAAGATGACAAGCGGTACAAGCACCCCCAGTTCTGCAACACCTCTGACCCATTCCCCCACAGGACCTGTGTCCTCTGCCCCGACGCTGGGGTGAGAGCTGCTGGGTAAAGACATCCTTCACCCTGTCCACCTGCGGTTTTGTCATTCCTGCGTTGCTTCACATTCCCCTTAAGCCAGCTCTCTTTTTCACTTAAATTCATTTTCAAAGAACCTGTCCTATCGCTACCGTGACACAGAAAATTAGTTTCATTTGCTGTAATTAGAAGTTACCCATAAAAAAGGACACGATGAAAACCAAGCAAAATCATTAACGTTAAGCAAGAGACCCCAGCCACCTTCTCTCGGTAAAAAGCAGGTTGGCAAGTGCTGGGAAGGGCCGCAGACACACCAGGCATCCTCTCCCCAGTTCCCACTGGCCCAGGTCCACACGCACATACAGTCCAAGGAGGGGGTGCGGGATGCCTGGCCATGCTCTCCCGGCCAGTCCTCCAGGCCCAGCCCCGCGCTGGCTCACGTACGCTAAACCATTCCTATGCCCGCTTTGGCTCCTGCCTGGCCCTGACCAGATCCCCGTGCCTGCCTGGCCACCCTGGACCGTTCCGGCCCTGACTACCCTCAGGGCCCAGCTCCTTCATGACCCAACTCCCCACACCTACACCTACCTGCCCCCCTCCACCCACCTCTGCTCCGCTGCCTCCACCCAGCTGACACTCCCCCCAGGTGCCCGCTGCACCCCGCACTCAGCAGGAACTACAGCCCTGCATTCCCTTCTCAGAGGCCCTGCCCTGCCTGTCATCACAGACGAAGGCGGGAGGGCTCACCCCAGGCTCCTCTCAGGCTTCTACTGTCCCCCTGCTGACCCTCAGCCTAGAATTTCATCTCCCACTCACCCTGTTCTGGCTTCTCCCCACCCACGCCTTCAGGAGCCTTTCCTGATCTCCGGGCTGCAATGGGTGCCTGTCTCTGTCCCTGCCCAGCACACCCAGGGACGCGCCCCTCTGGAGAGGAGACTGAAGAGGGCACAGATGTCACAGACCTTTGCTGCAAACCTCCAGAGGCAGGAGGTCCAGCCTGGTAGAGGGGAAGGTCATCCGGAACAGGCCCTGCCAGCACCTTGACAGTACGCCCACCAGCCCTGCTTCCGCACCAGACCCCGGGCCTGCCCCAGGGCCTCAGGGATGAGCTGTGGTTTCTTACCCATCTTGACTGCCCAAAGCCCGACTCAATCAGAAGACATGACAGTGAAAAACAGCCCTATTTGAGTCTCTGAAAACTCTAGCCTGAGGGTGCTGCCCGCCACCCCCTTTGGAGGGAGCAGTGACCCAGGCTGCTTCTCCACCAGCTGGAGCCGGACCCTCCCTTCCGGAGTGTCTGGCACTGAGCAGGAGAGCCGGCAGGACTGTCTGCTATGGCCCTTCCCCGGGAGGGGGTGTGAGCACCCGCTGGCTCACAGCATGCAGGGTGCTGCATGCTGCCAGGGAGCCCTGGAGGGCCGGGTGGGGGCATCCTGGGAGACCCGGGCGGGCCCAGGGGGCCAGTCCAGCAGCCGCCACCCTCCTCCTCTAGCCACAGTTCCATCCAGCGCCCTGGGAGGTGGGCGCCCCTGCAGACCCCCGGGAGGCCTGCTCCAGGGATGTCAGGAGGCCAGACAAGCAGACCTGCCCCCAGCAGGGAGAGGCCCGGGCCGGGCTCAGCCAGGCCCCGTCCTGAGCAGCATTCTCTCCCAAGCGTGAGCCAGCGGGGAAGCCAGGGGCACGGAGACGGGCAGCAGCCCGGGGGTTCACCTTTACCTTATCAGATCCGGCCTCCAGCTGCTGCCTCTGCTCCAGGCAGATCTGTCCCACGCGGGCCAGCAGGTCATGAGGGGGGATGAAGACCCGGGAGCTCAAGAGAAACGTGAAGATGTATGTCCTCTGAAGGAAAGAGACAGAGGGTGAAGAGTGAGTCGGGCCCGGCATGGCCCCCAGGTATAGCCGCGGCCTGCTCCTCCGCCTGGTCCCCACCTCCCGGGCCCAGCGTCACCTTCTGCGTGGTTACCTCACCTCGAATGCCCTTCCTCCTCTCTCACTGCTCCCAAATCCTGCCCACCGTGCAAGGCACAGATCAAACCCCACTTTGCAGCAGCTCTCAGAGGTATCCCTGACAAGCGGTCCCAGTGGTTTTACTCAGCTGGGATGCTCCCCTACTCCACGCCGGGAGCTAAACCCGGACCTGGATGTTGGCGGTGTCTCCGGGCCTGTGTGGGCCTGTGGCCTGGCCCACGGTGCTCCCCGGGCCAGGCGCCCAGCCTGCTCTGTGACAGATCCTCACTGCTCAGTGGGGCAGGGCCTGGCTGGGGGGCGGTGGGGGCCTCCTTGGCCCCAGGACCCCACATTGGGAGCTGCTGCAAGCCGCTGTGTGGTCACTAGCCAGCTGTGGGCCCCGTCCCCACCTGCCACACCAGGGCCCCGCAGTCCCAAGGCCGCACGTCCTCGTCACCTGGTCGCGGTGCAGGCTGAGGGGTGCACCTGGTCTGGGCTGAAAGGCGGCAGGGAGCAGAGCCCAGGGCTCTTGGAAGCTTTTGGCTGACGTGGGATTTACCAGGCCCCTGCCTGCAGACAGGGCGGACCTGGGGGCGGGGAGGCTGCCTGGGGTCTCCCGGAGACTCGACTCAGACAGTGATCTACTGCCACATGGCTGCTGCAGGCGGGGGCGCCCAGGACTCTCGGCCTCCACTCCAGGCCCAAAGGAGCAGGTCTTCTGTGCTCCAGCCTAACGCAGCCTCCCAGATCGGGACTCGGCCCTCAGGCCCTCCCTGCCCCGATGCAGCCCTCAGAGGCCGCTGGGGAGGCTCTCCCTGGAGCAGCAGGGTGTCCCTGGGCTGTGCAGCACGGGTGCTCCAGGGGCCCGGCCCGTCAGTGGTGGGACCTTCAGGGGCCCCTCCTGAGCAGAAGGCTCAGAGCGTGAAGGAAGGCTGCACCTGTTACACCTTGGAGCTCTCAGCCAGGGGCAGAGGAGAGCCCAAGGCAGGAGGAGCAGGGAGACAGACGGAGCGCCGTGTCCCCAGCCGCCCACGTCTGCAGGGCACGGGCCGTGAGGGAAAGGCGGGGAGCCCAGGTGCTCGGCAGCCGGGCTGATGCCTAGCTGGACCCCCGTTCGACCTCCACCGCCCCTTGGCTCTCTCCTGGGAAGCCGGCTGGGACCCCAGGGCACAGTACTCTGGGGACAACACTGGGTGAGCTGGCTGAGGCTCCCCGGGGACAGGCCTGAAGAAGGGGAGGCCCCTCCCCCCGCCACACAAGGCCACTGTCGCACAGACCAGCACTGGGGTTGGAGGTCCCAGCCCCTGGGGGACCGCGGTCCTGCTCCAGACATCTTCAGGGCCTGGGGTCCCCTCTCCCCGGCTCTGCCGCCTGGACCTCAGCTGCCACATCGGCACCACCAGCCCCAGCCAGGCCCTGAGAGGATTTCCGGGGTGGATGGAAGGACAGACAGAGGAGTGGACAGAGCCCCAGGAGGGAGGGAGGAGGCCTGATATGTCTGGTGGGGGTGGGGGGGGGCGGCCAGGAGTCCCGGAAACCCAGCTGGAGGGTAAAGGGGGCAATTCCTCCCCACCCTCCCTCGCAGCCCCATCTGTCGCCCGGAGGCCATGCGCAGGGCCCTGCCCTCAGGAGGGAGGGGGCACCCATAGGGGAGCAGGTAACAGCCCCACTGCCACTATGAGACGTCATCTACTGGAGGCGGAAGGGAAGCCACAAGTGACAAGGGAACTCTTTCTCGCTCTTCCGAGAACGCGCCAATGTCACCTTGAGATGAAGAGGGAGGATACGGGTTGGCAAAGGCCCGTCCTGCCCGCACACGCGTGTGCCCAGGAGGGCACGGAGGGGCCGACCCTTTTCATTCTGAGCCACTGCGGTTCATGCACAAAACAAACTTTCCAGCTCAGAGACAGGACACTGACGGGTGGACCCTCACCAGGACCCTGAAGCACTGGCCTTGCCCCTTAGACCCCTCCTGCTCCTCCAGGGTCGCCTCCTACCTGCCTGGGGACAGCAGGGAAGTCGCTGCCGGCTCCCCTCTCCTAGGCTGGGGGCCAGGGTGGCAGGGAGCAGGAAAGCACAGGAGGTAGGGCCGGGGCTCCCTGCTGCCCTGCGCCTCCCGTGCCTCTCCGTCCAGCTCTGACTGATGGGGGACCTCCCTCTCCATCCCAGCAGCAGCCTCCCCGGGAGCCCAGGTCGATCCCACCAGTCACGGGGCACTCACATCGGGGTAATAGTCCACTGTGGGGACCAAGTGCTCCATCAGGGCCTCCAGGGACCCGGAGATGAGACGTCCGTCTTGGAAGACGAGGTCCCCGGAGCTGCCGACCCCACCTCCTCGCTCCCCCATGCCGGGCTGCACCTGTCCACTACAGCTGGGCCCGAGGATGCTGGAGAAGACCACGGACGTCTGGGGCATAGTTTCCTGGGAGAAAAGAATGAGGCCGTGAGGCATCAAAGGCACCTCCGCCAGGCCCTCCTCCCAGGTTGCCTGCAGCCTGCGTGCAGGTGCAGAGCCTGAGCCCCGGCAGGGCCGGGAGTGGGGTCATTAGATGTCAGCACAGGCGGGCGGGCAGGCTCCTCAGTGGCCCCGAAGCCGCTGATCAATGTGTCTGATAAATGTTTCTTCAGCACCTGCTCTGTGCATACCAGGCCTCATTCCAGGCATCTGGACACAGAAGGCCCTGCCTCCTGGGGTTCCATCCCAGTGGGAGAAGAGAAACTATGGAGAAAAACAGCACCAGGAGGAGAACACTGAGTGTGCGGGGGGTGATCAAGGCGGCCTCGGGGAGGGGCCCTGAGACAGACTGATGGTGTTAGCTGTGCAGCTTCCTGGGATAAAAGAGGGAGGTTCGAGGCAAAAAGGACAGCAGGTGCCAAGGTCCTGAGGCCAGTGTAGGGGAAGGTGATCAGCAGGGGAGTGGTCTGGCCAGACAATACACACCTGGGGGCCCAGGGTGCAGCATGTGAGACAGGAGGCGTCGGGACTCCGGACAAAGGAGTGACCTGACTCAGGGTGAAGGTCACCGTGGCCGCCGTGTGGAGACCCAGCAAGGGAAAGATCTAAAAACCAATCAGTGGGTTTTGCCATGACAAAACCCTGGGAGACATTGCTCAGGTCAAGTGATGGCAGAGGAGGAGGGGAGGAGGGTCAACTCTGGACGCTGTGGAGAACAGTCTTCCGCCTGAGAGACTGACCAGCACGGGGAAGGGCTCGGAGGGTGGGGTTTGGGGACAGACCTGGAACTTGCTTTTGGACACGTGGATTTGAAATGCCTGTTAGACACAGATGCTGGGCAGCAGTCTGGGGGCTCAGTGTGATGGAGGCTGAGGGTCCCCACCTCGCACTGCAGCCGGGCTTTGCTGCAGGCTCTCATGAGGCCGGGAGAGTCTGCAGCCCTCTGGGCCTCAGTTTCCTCACTGCCCGGGGCAGCTGGCCGCGTCTGAAGGGGGCTCTGAGGCATCAGCGTGACGCACACCTGCCGGCCCGAGGCCTCAGAAGCTAGTGCCGTGGGTGCACTCCCCCTCCTGCTGGCCAGGGGTGGCCTGCCCCGCCTGCTGGGCTAGTCCTACCCTTGGAGGGCAGGGAGGCTGAAGTCCGGGGGGAGGAGCTGGCCCTTCCTGCCTTGGCGGGGACCGTGGCCAGGTGTCACCCTCTCTGGTCACTGGCAGGCAGGCACCGCTGCCCCACCCCTAGCTCCCCAGGCCGCCGCGCTGGCCTCCCTCTCCGAGCCGGGGCTGCTCCCCACGCCTCAGGGGGCAGAAAGAGCCCCCAGCGCTGAGCTTGCCGTTGATGACGCCTCCAACCAGCCCTGGCCTGCTCTCTTGCCCGGACCAGGGTTGGCCTCTGAGCCCTTCTGGCCACAAGTCTCCCCACTGGGCGGAGCAAACAGCAGCCATGAGGGGCCCCTCCAAGGGCTTTACAAGGAGAGCCAACTCCCACCCCAGCACATCAGCTGAGCCTCACACCAGGGCAAAAGGGGCCCGGCCCAAACGACGCTGGCTTCTCTGCCAAACGCCTGGAGGTCGCCTTTGGATTCTCAGAAAATCCTTTGCAAGGAGGGCAAGCGCTCAAGGGAAGTCCCCGGGGACAGACCTGGATTGCAACGTCTGTGGCCCCCAGGCTCCGTGCTGCCCTCGTGTCAGGTTGGGTTCAGACTCACAGAACACTCCCCTCAGCCCACGTTAGAACGCACAGTCTCAGGCCCCACTGTGTCAGAACCCTGGGGTGGGTCCTCTTTGCCGCTCAAGTTAAAGAACCACTGACTTGAGCAAACCTTTACTTTTCACATAGTGAAACAGTCTCAGCAAGAAGGAACTCAACCGAGGAAATCAGGATTTCCAAGTCCAGCCCGGGTGTCACTACCCCTAGGAAGCCCCCCTGGGTTAATCGCTAGACTGCTGACCCACGAGGCCACAAGTGGCTGACCACCTGCCTTCACGTCTTCCTGTCTGGCTGGAACCCGCCCCATGGCCGTGCTCAGTAGCCTTTTGTGGGAGGAAATAAGGAAGGTGGGCTCCCTGGGTGCCTCAGCACTGGCAGCTGCTCTACTGTGCCGTCACTGGGACCCGAGGGGACACGACCCCCAGCACTTCAGCTGAGGGCCATGCGCTGCAGGGCGACTTTCCTGAGATTACACAGTTCCAGGTTCAAAAGTTGACCCGAGAGTGTAACCTTGGCCAGTTGGATATCCTGACCCCAAGCTTCTCGGTCATCAGAAGTGGCATTTTCAGAGCCTCTGGCCTCTCCCACCGTGGAGAGAGCAGGCTGGTCTGGTCAGAAGGTGCTACGGGGGGAGCACACTGACACCCCACTAACTCACAGAGTCCCTACCAGATCCTCCACAGGGCAAGGCCGCCTGCAGGGACACCTGCCCCAGGGCTAGCCAGTGGGGAGCCAGCCTGGGGACTCAGCCCCCCAACTCTGCAGCCCCCCGTGGGGGGACAGGTGAGCCTAGCAGGAAGCCAGGGGGCCGAGCTCTACACTGGGCACCGGCCCACAGCTCCCTAGGGAGCCTCAGACGGCACTCATTGTCCCCCTCGACAGGGGAGGGGCGTGCGCTCAGGGTACAGTCACCTTCCCCGGGGGTGGGGCCCCAGCCCATGTGTCCTGCACAGCCACTGGGCGGCATGTCCCTCATCACGCTGCTCCTCCCCCAGGGCTCCCCACCCGTGGGGGGTCTCGGTCCTCCAGAGACTGCGTCCCGCCTACACCATGCCCGTGCACCGCCCAGGAGGCCACGGGAAGGAAGGGGCAGCCACGTGAGGCCCAGCCCTTCAGCCTGGGGCAGTGACCCCTCTAACAGCAGCTGGGCCAAGAACCCCACCTCTGGACTCCCCAGCTGCACAAGATCCCGCACCAGTCACTTTTAAATGACATAAACAGGCGTGTACATGACATGTAAATAAAGGCACAGAAAACATCTGGCCACCGGTGGCCACACTCATTACAGACTTTACTGCAAGGGAGCAGGAGAGGGAGGAGACTGTCGCTTTCCGCTCTACACATCGGTCATCTATTTGGTAACTTTTCTAAATGGCGCATCTATTTTGTCATCTTCTAAATAACTTTGTTTTTTAGTGCAAAGAAGCTGAGTTTTGAAATCAGCTCTTTTTATAAAGGCATAATAAAGAGGCTGCAGCCCCAGGGCTGGGTCTGCAGACAGAAGCATGGCCACCATCTAGCGGGTCATAATGTGAGGATGGGCTTTGAGGTGGAGGCCCAAAACCCCCTCGGAGAATGGGCAGAGACCCCAGGGGTTGTGCAGGACCACCCAGCCTCTTCCCTACCCTGGGACTCTGCCTGGGGCCAGGTCTCTCTGACCACGTCTCTCCCTGCTCCTCTGTACACTGAGCCCTGTGGATCCTGGGGACCCCCCCCCCCACAGAGGCCCTTCCTTTCCCACCCAGTCCCTAGCAGAGCCCACCCCCGCCAGGCCATGAGCACCTTGGGGAGGGTCTCCAGGCTCAGTGCCAAGTGGGAGGAGACAGGTTCCCCAAGTGGGTCTTCCTGGACAGGAGTTTAGAGCCCCCTTGGGTTCAAATCCCAGCCCTGCAATGAGCCAGCTTCTTGTTCCTAGACAAGTCTAACCAACCTCGATTTCCTCAGCTGTCAAATGGGGATGATGGCAGGACTGCCCGTTAAGACCTCTGCTTGGCATCTCTGCTGGCCACCCCACCCCACTCTGTGGTCCCTTCTGCTCTTGCACGTGGGGTCCTCCTCTCCTGTCCCAGCAAGAGCAGGGACTGAGGCTTCTGGCCACACACCTATGTGTCCATCACCCCCAACTGGACCCTTTCTCAAGGAAGGGCCACTCAGAGCAGAGCACACAGGAAATTTGGGCTCCTGTCTTGGGAGGGAACACATAGCAAGAGCAAGCATAGTCAGAAATACAGTAGCTATTAGGAGGGGCTCCCGCTAGGGTAGGCCCGTGTGTCCCGGTCACTCGCAGCCTCTGCCCCCTCCCGCCTGGGAGGGCACCTGTGCTCCGGGGCAGCCTCAGGAGCAGACACTGGTGGGTGACCCACATGCAGAGGTGGGGCTGAAAAGTCACAGCTGAGCCCCAGGGGCCATGCAACGAAGGAAGAAGAGCTGAAATCTCTCCTTGCCGGCTGTGTGAAGCAGATTTACACCCCTGTGACCGGCTTTGTAAACTCAGCTGCAGAACATCCGAACAGACAATGAGTGCTCCCACCACTGAGATGGGTCTAGTTTTAGCAGCGGTGGACTTTGTGGGCACATACACACAGGGGTTGGGCCAGGCCAGAGTCTGAGCTGCCCCCATAGCGCCCACAGAGGGGTCAGATGCATGATTACTGCAGTCCTGGGACATGACTTCAGTGGATCTATGCTGGTGGCCTGGTGAAAACAATACCTGAGAGACACCAGGGCCAACTGCCAACATACCCACGGTTAAGGTGGAGCTGAAAGCAGTACCAACAACAGTGTAATCTGTGAGCCCACACAACAGGTGAAAGGTGACACAACAGAGCAGCTCACAGGTGAACATCTCCAGAGGAGGAATACTCAGGGGCTTCTCTCCCAGTGGGACTGCTCCAATCCTGCCTACCTTGCGCCGCAGATCAGAAACAAAACAGATCTGGGGGCCTCTACAACAACAACCAGGAAGCAGACTCCGCCCCTGACAGGGAGGTGACAACCACAGACCAAAGGGGAGGCCCCGCTCAATACCCAGTGCAGGCTCTGGTCACAACACCAGTCAAACCTCCTATAAAGGGGATAACGGCCAGCATACACTGAGGAAAGAGGTGGCAGACACCCATACTAAAAACAGCCCTTGCACTAAAAAATATTAAAATCACACAGGCTATATAAGGACGTAAAAATAGCCCTTCGAGACAGTCTGAGGGTCTGGCATTGGGAGGAAGAACCCCCAGAGCACTCAGCCCTGAAGGTCAGCGGGGCTTGAGAGCAGGAGCTCCACAGGGCTGGGGGAAACACTCCGGGAGGGTGCATACAAGAGTGCACTGGGACCCAGCACAAAGTAGTACCTCCACAGGAACCTGGGCTAGACCTACCTAGGGATCTTGGAGGGTCTCCTAGGGAGGCAGGGGTTGGCTGTAGATCACTGTGGGGGACAAGGACACTTGTGGGGGGAAGGATCAATATTCCCCAAGGAATACTGATCAGCGTGAGCTCTCCCGGAGGTCCCTCTGTTGGCAGCAAGACCTGGCCCCACCCAGCAGCCTGCAGGATCCAGTGCTGGGATGCCTCAGGCCAAACAACCAGCACATAGGAACACAGCCCCACTCATCAGCAGACAGGCTGCCTAAAGTCCTACTGAGCTCACAGCGACCTCAAAACACACCCCTTGGCACAGCCCTGCCCACCAGAGGGACAAGACCTAGCTCCACCCACCAGAGGGCAGGCACCAGTCCCTCCCACCAGGAAGCCTGCATAAGCCCCTGGACCAACCTCACCCACCGGGGGCAGACACCAGAAGCAAGAGGAACTGTGATCCTGCAGCCTGTGGAAAGGAGACCACAAACACAGAAAGTTAGACAAAATGAGACAACAGAGAAATATGATGCAGATGAAGGAACAAGATAGAAAACCCACAAGGACAACTAAATGAAGAGGAGACAGGCAATCTACCTGAAAAATAATTCAAAATAACGATAGTAAAAATGATCCAAAACCTTGGAAAAGGAATGGAGGCACAGACCGAGAAGATACAAGAAATGTTTAACAAAGAGAAGATTTAAAGAACAACAATAAACAAAAAGAGATAAACACCACAATAACTGAAGTGAAAAATACACAAGAAGGAATCAATAGCAGAATAACGGAGGCAGAAGAACGGATAAGTGAGTTGGAAGACAGAGTGGTGGAAATCACTGCCATGGAAAAGAAAAAAGAATGAAAAGAAATCAGGACAGTCAGGGACTTCCCTCATGGTGCAGTGGTTAAGACTCCACGCTCCCAATGCAGGGGCCTGGGTCCAATCCCTGGTCGGGGAACTACATCCCACATGCATGCCGCAACTAAGAGCCCGCATGCTGCAACTAAAGATCTCACATGCTGCAACTAAAAAAGATATCGCATGCTGCAACTAAAGATCCCAAATGCTGCAACTGAAGATCCCACATGCAGGACTTCCCTAGTGGCGCAGTGGTTAAGAATCCACCTGCCAATGCAGGGGACATGGGTTCGAGCCCTGGTCCAGGAAGATCCCACATGCCACGGAGCAACTAAGCCCATGTGCCACAACTACTGAGCCTGTGCTCTAGAGCCCATGAGCCACAAATACTGAGCCTGTGTGCCACAACTACTGAAGCCCATGCGCCTAGAGCCCGTGCTCCACAACTAGAGAGGCCACCACAATGAGAAGCCCACGTACCGCAACGAAGAGTAGCCCCTGCTTGCTGGAACTAGAGAAAGCCCGCGTGCAGCAACGAAGACCCAACACAGCCAAATAAATAATTAATTTTTTAAAAAAAGATCCCACATGCCACAACTAAAGATCCCACATGCCACAACTAAAAAATCCCACATGCCACAACTAAAGATCCCACATGCTGCAACTAAAGATCCTACATGCAGCATTGAAGATCCTGCATGCCACAACTAAGACCTGGTGCAGCCAAATAAATAAATGAACGTTAGAAAAAGAAAAAAGAAATGAGAACAGTCTCAGAGACCTCTGGGACAACATTAAACACACCAACATTTGCATTAGATGGATCCCAGAAGAAGAAGAGAAAGAGAAAGGGCCTGAGGAGATTGCAAACAGATTTCAAATAGAAATCTCCTCTATTTGAAGAGATTATACCCTAAAACTTCCCTAACACGGGAAAGGAAAGAAGTCACCCAAGCCCAGGGGGTGCAGAGAGTCCCATCCAGGATACAACCAAAGAGGAGGCCGAAACACATATTAATCAAACTGACAAAAATTAAATACAAAGAAAAAATATTAAAAGCAACAAGGGAAAAGCAACAAACAACATACAAGGGAATCCCCATAAGGTTATCAGTTGATTTTTCAGCAGAAACTCTGCAGGACAGAAGGGAATGGCACAATATATTTAAAGTGATGAAAGGGGAAAAACCTACAACCAAGAATACTCTATCCAGGAGGGCTCTCATTCAGATGCGACAGAAAAATAGAAAGCTTTACAGACAAGCAAAATTTAAGAGAATTCGGTGCCACCAAACAGCTTTACAACAAATGCTAAAGGAAGTTCTCTAGGCAGGAAATGCAAACCAAAAAACAATAGATACACACACAAAAAAGATAAAGCAACCAAACACAGCACTAAAGATAGTCATCAAATCACAAGAGAGAAGAAAAAAAGAGGAAGGGAAGAAAAAAGACCTACAAAAACAAATCCAAAACAAGAAAATGGCAATAGGAACATACATATCGATAATCACCTTAAATGTAAATGGATTAAATGCTCCAATCAAAAAACACTAGGTGAATAGATACAAAAACAAGACCCATATATATGCTGTCTACAAGAGACCCACTTCAGACCTAGGGACACATACAGACCGAAGGTGAGGGGATGGATAAAGATATTCCATGCAACTGGAAATCAAAAGAAAACTGGAGTATAAATACAATTATCAGACAAAATAGACTTTAAAATAAAGACTGTTACAAAAGACAAGGAAGGACACTACACAATGATCAAGGGATCAATCCAAGAAGAAGATATAAGTTGTAAATATATATGCACCCAACATAGGAGCACCTCAATACATAAGGCAAATGCTAACAGCCATAAAAGGGGAAATCAACAGTAACACAGTAATAGTGGGGGACGTTCACACCCCACTTACACCAATGGACAGATCATCCAAACAGAAAATAATAAGGAAATATAAGCCTTAAATGACATATTAGACCAGACGGATTGAATCGATATTTATAGGGCATTCCATCCAAAAGCAGCAGAATAAACTTTTCTTCTCAAGTGCACATGGAACATCCTCCAGGATAGATTACATCTTGGGCCACAAATCAAGCCTTGGTAAATCTAAGAAAACTGAAATCATATCAAGTACGATATGACCACAACACTATGAGATTAGAAATAAATTACAGGGAAAAAACAAACACATGGAGGCTAAACAATATGTTACTGAACAACCAATGGATCACTGAAAAAATCAAAGAGGAAATCAAATAATACCTAGAGACAAATGACAACAAAAACACAATGATCCAAAAGCTATGGGACACGCCAAAAGCAGTTCTAACAGGGAAGTTTATAGCAATACAATCTTACCTCAGGAAACAAGAAAATTCTCAAATAAACAACCTAACCTAACACCTAAAGCAACTAGAGAAAGAAGAACAAGCAAAACCCAAAGTTAGTAGAAGGAAAGAAATCATAAAGATCAGAGCAGAAATAAATGAATAGAGATGAAGAAAACAACGGAAAATATCAATGAAACTAAAAGCTGGTTCTGTGAAAAGATAAACAAATGGATAAACCTTTAGCCAGACTCATCAAGAAAAGAAGGGAGAGGGCTCAAATCAATAAAATTAGAAATGAAAAAGAGAAGTTACAACGGACACAACAGAAATACAAAGGATCAAAAGAGACTACTATGAGCAACTCTATGCCAATAAAATGGACAACCTAGAAAATATGGACAAATTTTTAGAAAGGTACAACCTTCCAAGACCGAACCAGGAAGAAATAGAAAATATGAACAGACCAATCACAAGTACTAAAATTGAAAAAGTGATTTAAAAACTTACATCAAACAAAGTCCAGGACCAGATGGCTTCACAGGTGAATTCTATCAAACATTTACAGAAGAGTTAATACCTATCCTTCTGAAACTCTTCCAAAAAACTGCAGAGGAAGGAACACTCCCATGCTCCTTCTACGAGGCTACTATCACCCTGATACCAAAACCAGACAAAGATAGCACAAGAAAAGAAAATTACAGGCCAATGTCACTGATGAACATAGAAGCAAAAATCCTCAACAAAATACTAGCAAACAGAATCCAACAACACATTAAAAGGATCATACACTATGATCAAGTGGGATTTATCCCAGGGATGCAAGAATTCTTCAATATATGCAAATCAATCAATGTGATACACCATATTAACAAATTGAAGGATAAAAACCATCTGATCATCTCAATAGATGCAGAGAAAGCTTTTGACAAAACTCAACCCCCATTTATCATAAAAGCTCTCCAGAAAGTGTATATAGAGGGAACCTACCTCAACATAATAAAGGCCATATATGACAAACCCACAGCTAACATCATTCTCAACAGTGAAAAACTGAAAGCATCTCCTCTAAGATCAGGAAAAAAAAACAAGGATGTCCACTCCCACCACTTTTATTCAACATAGTTTTGGAAGTTCTAGCCACGGCAATCAGAGAAGAAAAAGAAATAAAAGGAATCCAAATTGGAAAAGAAGTAAAACTGTCACTGTTTGCAGATGACATGATACTATACATAGAAAATCCTAAAGACGCTACCAGAAAACTACTAGAGCTCATCAATGAATTTGGTAAAGTTGCAGGATGCAAAATTGATACACAGAAATCTCTTGCATTCCTATACACTAACAATGAAAGATCAGAAAGAGATATTAAGGAAACAATCCTATTTACCATGACATCAAAAAGAATAAAATATCTAGGAATAAACCTACCTAAGGAGGCAAAAGACCTGTACTCAGAAAACTATAAGACGCTCATGAAAGAAATCAAAGATGACAAACAGATGGAGAGATATATACCACGTTCTTGGATTGGAAGAATCAATATTGTGAAAATGACTATACTACCCCAAACAATTTACAGATGCAATACAATCCCTATCAAATTACCAATGGCATTTTTCACAGAATTAGAACAAAAAATTTCACAATTTGTATGGAAACACAAAAGACCCTGAATAGCCAAAGCAATCCTGAGAAAGAAAAACGGAGCTGGACGAATTAGGCTCCCTGACTTCCAACTATAGTACAAAGCTACAGTAATCAAAACAGAAATAAAGATCAATGGAACAGGATAGAAAGTCCAGAGATAAACCCACACACCTATGGTCAACTAATCTATGACAAAGGAGGCAAAAATATACAATGGAGAAAAGACAGTCTCTTCAGTAAGTGGTGCTGGGAGAACTGGATAGTACATGTAAACAAATGAAATTATAACATTCTCTAACACAAAACACAAAAACAATCTCAAAATGGATTAAACACCTAAATGTAAGACTCTCTGACATAAATCGCAGCAAGATCTTTTTGGATCCACCTCCTAGAGTAATGAAAATAAAAACAAAAATAAATAAATGGGACCTAATTAAACTTAAAAGCCTTTGCACAGCAAAGGAAACCATAGACAAAATGAAAAGACAAACCACAGAACGGGAGAAAATATCTGCAAACAAAGCAACCAACAAGGGATTAATCTCCAAAGTATACAAACAGCTCATGCAGCTCAATATCAAACAACCCAATCAAAAACTGGGTGGAAGATCTAAATAGACATTTCTCCAAAGAAGACATACAGATGGCCAAAAAGCACATGAAAAGATGCTCAATATCAGTAATTATTAGAGAAATAGAGATCAAAACAACAATGAAGTATCACTTCTCACTGGTCAGAACAGCCATCATCAAAAAATCTACAAACAATAAATGCTTGATAGGGTGTGAAGAAAAGGGAACCCTCCTGCACTGTTGGTGCGAATGTAAATTGGTACAGCCCTATGGAGAACAGTATGGAGATTCCTTAAAAAACTAAATGTAGAATTACCATATGATCTAGCAATCTCACTCCTGGGCATATATCTGGAGAAAACCATAATTCAGAAAGATACATGTACCCCAATGTTCATTGCAGCACTACTTACAAGAGCCAAGACATGGAAGCAACCTAAATGTCCATCAACAGAGGAGTGGATAAAGAAGATATGGTACATATACACAATGGAATATTACTCAGCCATAAAAAAGAACAAAATAATGCCATTTGCAGCAACATGGATGGACCTAGAGATTGGCATACTGAGTGAAGTCAGCCAAAGAAAGACAAATATATTGCTAACATGTGGAATCTTAAAAAATGGTACAAATGAACTTACTTACAAAACAGAAATCGAGTCACAGATGTAGAAAACAAACTTATGGTTATCGGTGGGGGATGGGGGAGGGATAAACTGGGAGACGGATTGACACATACAGACTGCTATATATAAAATAGATAACTGGGCTTCCCTGGTGGCGCAGTGGTTGAGAGTCTGCCTGCCGATGCAGGGGACACGGGTTCGTGCCCCGGTCCAGGAAGATCCCACATGCCACGGAGCGGCTGGGCCCGTGAGCCATGGCCGCTGAGCCTGCGTGTCCGGAGCCTGTGCTCCGCAATGGGAGAGGCCACAACAGTGAGAGGCCCGCGTACCGCAAAAAAAAAAAAAAAAAAAAAGAAGATAACTAATAAGGACCTACTGTATGGCACAGGGAACTCTACTCACTACTCTGTAATGACCTATATAGGGAAAGAATCTAAAAAAGAGTAGATATATGTATAACTGATTCACTTTGCTGTATACCTGAAACTAACACAACATGGTAAATCAACTATACTCCAATAAAAATTGTTTTAAAAAATGAAATACAGGAGCTAAGACTCTTAAGTACTTCACGTGCCAGCAGTGACAGTAATGCTAGAGCTGAATCATCTCATTAATCCTCACAATAACCCCACGAGAGACACCGTTACTCTCTGCACGCTGCAGATGACAAGGCACAGAGAGGCCAAGCAACTGCCCCAGGTCACAAAGCAGATAATCAGAGGAAGGGGATGCAATGAGGGCTTCAGAGCTTCCACTGACAAGTTTTACGATAAACCTTCAGTAGGTGACGATGATGAAGGCTTGGAGACGTTGGAAGAAGACACAGAAGAAAGTTCAAGATCGCGGAGATGGCAGCAGGGCCAGGATGGAAGCAAAGGCGGTCAGGCAGGCCTGAGTTTGACCCTGGCTCAGCTACTTGTGGCTTTATCAGGATCCTCAACCTCTTGGAGCCATAATTTCCTCATCTGTAAAATGGGCACAGGGAGCACTACTTCAGAGGTTTGCTGGGAGGAATGAATGCGCTCACTTGGGTAAAGCACTGCACACTAGACATGGTAGCACCTCCCCACTGAGGTGCTGACTCCCACAGGTGTGCCTGCTCAGAGCCCCACACAGGCCATTCCAGACACACAGGCCCCAAGGTTCCTAGGGAGCCAGAGCCTGCGGGGACGCCCTAAAGCAAATGCAGTGCATCAGCATCACCAGGAACCTGTCGGCAGCGCCAGCGAACCTTCCCCCGAGTCAGAACTCAGCCTGCTCTGGAGTTTCAGATCCTCTCCTATATAGAGCTTCGCTGCTCCTCCTGGGGCCCAACCAGCAGTGCCATCACCTGTCGATCACTGAAATGCAGGACCTCGAGTCCGAGCCCAGGCCTGCTGGGTCACGTCCTCACCTTCCCTGGACGTGCTTATCCCTTGGAGAGTTTCATCCTCCAGGTGACGAGAGCAGCTTCACCTAGGCCAGTGCCTCTGGCTGTGGCTGCACAACAGAATCACCTGGGGAGTTTAAAAATCCACTGTGCCCAGCTCCCACCGCCACAATTCTAACTGGCTGGGGGTACAGCTTGGGCACTGGCGTTTTCCACGGCTTTCCAGGTGAAAATGGGAGCAGGGAGCACAGGGAGCCTCTCTCCTGCCTCGGCTGCTCCTGGCTGCAACCAGACCCACTTTGAGGCTGCAGACTCAGACATCGGTGGACAGCTCTGGAAGCCTCCAGAAGCCAGCCCGAGGGAGGGGGAAGATGGGGCTGGGGTGAGCCCGAGGATGGAGCCCCCAAGGACCCGCACCTCTGCCCCAAGTCAGCTGGCGCTGGTATGGACAAGGCAGAAGCCCTTTAGGGGGCAGTGGGGGACGGACTTGCACCCACCCTGCCTCCTCTGATTCCTTACAGCTGTGCCTCTGTTCCCACAGGAGGAAGGCCAGCACCTTCTAATTATAGATGCAGACGACTCACAGCCGGGCCGGTGAAAGCGATTCACCGGCTCCTAGAAGCCAGGCCCTGCCAGTTTTCCACCTTTCCCACCTCACGCGCAGGCCCCGGTGGGCGTGAGGGCATCCCAGGCGCAGGGGGGAAAGGAGCGCTCCTGCCAGCTCGGGAGAGAGCTGGCTCTGAATTCAGTGTCAGCGCTTGCCCGTCTCTTCCCTGGGTTTACTTGGCTCTCTGGGGGCACCATGGAGGAAGAGGGTCCTCCCTGCATGTGGTCCCAGGGTCCCCATGGCCAAGCCTCAAAGGGTGCCGGGGTGCCAGGCGAGAAGGCTACAGCCACTGCCCCTGCACAGGCAGAGTGGCACGGTGGCGGTCAGGGGGTGGGCAGGGAAGACTGGCCGGGCAAAGGCTGAGCCTGAGGAACCCTTTGCTGCCTGTCTGGATGAGCCGCCACCAGCGGTGTCCAGCGGGCTGGCCGTGGGTCAGGCGGGCCAGGTGGGCGAAGCAAGGAGGCGTACGAGTTTCTTGTGTCTGCACTGTTGCCCCCTCCCTCTTGCCGCCCCTCCCGGGGCTCCCGCCACCACTCTGCCTGACACAGGCTGGCCCGGCACCCCTAGGCTCGGCCGAGGCACTCCATCCGACTAACTCCTGCTGCCGCCCCGAGCGTGATACGGCTGCAGCTACCCCTACACCACGGCCCAGCCCAGCCCCCCGCCTCCTGAAACTCCATTCCTTCAGCGCTCCCTGTCTGCACCCTCACCCGCGACCCTCACGTGCACACCTGCCGAGTCCTTTCCTGTGGTTTCAGGCCTGCGTCTCGGACCTGGCGACAGAGTCCAGGCTGGAGTCAGGAGACACTGTCTCGACGACGATGGGGAAGCCTCTGAGCTGCTCTGAGCCTCCATTTGCTCCGCTGTAAAGTGGGCGTAGAGGTTCTTGCCCCTCCTCCCTCGCAGGGTTGCGATGAGGGTTCGATGAGAAAACATGCCCCTGGGAGCGGGAGCAGTGCTGTTCTGTGCCACCCGCCTCTGTGCCTTGCCTCGATGGCACCCTAGTGGCCCAGCACGGGCTGCCGCCGCTTCCGACCCACGGCCTCTGACCTAGGGCCTCACAGCCATCCGCAGGCCACCGGCCTCCCGCGCGGGCTGTGGGCTCTGCTCAGGTGCGAGACCCTGTGGCTCCACCCCAGCCCGTGCGTGTGCGCGCGCGTGCGTACAACCCAGGCGTCCGGGGGTGGGGGTGGGGGAGGTCAGGTAACACCCTGGGGCAAACTCGGATTAATGAGGCAAAAAAGCGTCCCATCCCCACTATCTACTTGCTCTCCCTCCCTCCCGCTTCCCTGGGACCAGCTCTCCCGTAAAGTGGTGGCACGTTAGCTTTGCCTCCATCTCTAGGGGAGGCTGGGCTCAGAGAAGGGCAGCCATTCTTCTTGCTTCCACAGCCCCGCCCATGTCGAGATGAGGCGCAGCTGAAGGCTCCCAAGTGCCCCGAGGGCCTGAGCTTAGGCGCCCACACACCCAGTCCCCGGCCCAGGCCTTCTCCAGCTGTTGGTTTGGGGCAAGTTACTCCATCCCTATGAGCCCCAGCTGTTTGTCAAACAAGACACTGGTCCCCAGACTTCCCGGCCTGGGTGTGGGGATACAGGAGGGGAGAAGGCAAGGAGGGTGGCTTCAGCCCAGAACAAGTGCTCACACACCCGGCGTGTCGTAGTTCCGAAAGTAATCAGCGTCCTCTGGGTTCCGCTCAGCCCGGCCAAGGCCTGCATGAACATGGGATTCCTTCCTGCGGGTACAGCCCGGAGCTCTGCGTCCACACAACTCAGGCTGGAGACCCCGTTGAGGCACTCGGTGAAAACCTTTAGCTTCTGAGTACGTGCAGCTGCCCTGCACACAGAGCGCCCACAGACACACAGACACATGCGCACACCTTCTAAGGAACACACCGCTCCAAAGCATCAAGGACATGGAAGCTGCTGGACTGAGGGCCCAGGAGGAGAGGGAAGCACAGTGGGGAAGTAAGAGGAGATCTTAGGCAGCCCCACTGCTGGAAGAGATGCCGGCAAAGATGGGAAAAGAGAGTTTTTAGGAACTTGCCACAGAAGATTATGAATGAAATTCCCTTCTGCA
The DNA here is from genome assembly GCF_949987515.2 of Delphinus delphis. Lineage (NCBI taxonomy): Eukaryota > Metazoa > Chordata > Mammalia > Artiodactyla > Delphinidae > Delphinus > Delphinus delphis. The sequence continues at coordinate 73,920,097 of NC_082698.1, read as the reverse complement.
GCCTCTTCAAGAGACTCGGCCACACCACACAGCTTGTGGGATCTTAGTTCCCCATCAGGGATCGAACCCGCACCCCCGGAAGTGGAAGCGCGGAGTCTTAACCACTGGACCGCCAGGGAAGTCCCTCTTTAAGAGACTTCGGCTAGAGTTCTGGGTGCCGCTCACTGCTGCAGTGCTTTCTAACGTGGCCCTAGCGAAGGGGAGCCTGCAGGCAGCAAAATCGGGAGGAGAGTATCTGTTCCTGGCTACACGCGTGCAAAAGCCGGACACCCGCCAGGAGGGGCGGCCACACACACAGGCATGTGTGTACGGCTTTTGTGACCTGGGGCACAGTCCTTCCGCTCACAAACTCCAGCTGTGCCCAAGACGGCCTTCAGAGACCCTGCACTCCACTCTCATCACACAGGAGCCCCCTGGACCCCTGGGAGCCGCAGCTGTGACAGTGGCCCAGATGGTGCTGAGCCAGGGCTGCTGGACTCACTACGACAGCCAGAGCCCACCGTGTGCACCCGGATGCGTCCATGGCTACACCGTCATGTATCTTCATGTCCTCCACTCACACACTCGTCCAGGCCTGGGTACAGACCTTTCCCAAGTGCTTTTCCTGCTTCCTGTACTGAGAGGCTCAACAAGCCCTGGGGAGGCCTGACACTGCCCAATGGTCTCGTAAAAGGTTCCCACAGCGGAGGCTGTCACAAACAATTTACTTAAACATACTTGGGTAAGGAATGCACGTGACACTGACTTGAGACAAACATCCAATTAATGCAGCATCTATGTGCAGGGTTGTCCGTGCTCACAACTGTCCGGGGCAGCGCTGCACAGCTTCCCGGAGGTGCTCCCATGCCCGGGGGCTGCTCCTGCCTCATCTCTTGCCTCCTGGCCCTTGAGGGGGAAGGTCCCTGCCCAGAAGCAGGGCCCGGGGGCCTCCGGTTCAATGCCCCAGCTCTGGGCAGGAAGGTGGGCTGGGAGGGGACGGCAGGAAGGGACTTGGGGCTACAGGTGGGGCAGGGACCTCATCCTTCATGAGCCACTTGGGAGGGACCCCACCCGTGGGCTCTCCGGGCTCCGCAGGCCTCCTGGCCTCTGATGCCCAGCTACCTGCTCCCAAAACCACCCCTGCCCTCGGGGCACATCCTGTGAAAGGGGTGGCAGTGCTCAACGAGCATTCACTGCGCCCCCCCAGGGCAGCCTCAGACACAGCCAGCTCGGCCCCAGCTGAGAATGGGGACAGCAGCCCAGGGAGGGGACAGCCTGCTACACAGCTGGACGGGAGCAGTGTCAGGCCCCCCACTCAACTCTGAAAGGGAGGAGCTGTCTGGGGCAGGTTCCCAGGGCACAGTCAGAATTCAGGATCCCTTCCAATCTTGGAGTCTGCAATTCTGGAAATTTCTAAGAAATGGAGAAGCAGGGAGAAGCTTTCTTTGACTAACCTTTGGTACTTTCAATGTTTATCATCAGGAGTTGGGAGCCCAGCCATGTGCTGGGCTTTACATATCTCATCTCAACTCAATCCCTCCAACCCACAGGGGGCGGTGTGGAGATGCCCATTTCTTAGATGAGGATGCCAAGTGCCCACGACTTGCACTAGGCTGCTTAGGCAGGCAGTGGTGAGTAGGTCTGTCCAGGCCTGCCTGCCCCACTGCCCTGCTCCTTCTGGGGACTGTCATTTCTCCTCATCATTGTGCTTGGCCGGGGTATAACCTTCCGAGCATCAGATGAAGGCTGAGGCCCTTGCCCTGGGCACATGGATAAGTGCCCATTCCCACGGCATTCTGCATATGATTTCAGGGATTGACGGGCTCCCAGAAGCTCATCCATGGACGCCAAGTTAAGCATCCCAGCTTCCTGGAAAACTGGGACAAAAATGGTCCTGAGGGCCCATCTTGCATGAGCCCCCAGGGATCTGCTGGGAGGTGGAGGAGGGGCACGAGTCAGCCCCCTGCCTCTGCCAGGCTTTGCAAGTGGTGCTTCTTTCGGAGGCAGCACATGGACTTCTATTTTTTAACCCACTCAACAAAATGGAGACTATTTTTAGCTCAGCAAGCTGCAGGGCATCACAATTAGCAACTGAAAATTACACATCTTGCCAGTCTCCCCTCTGTTGGCTGGAGGAGAGAGAGAGAAAGTGCTCCTGGGGGGAGCTGGGTGCCAGCCCTGGCCCACACCCTGGTGGGCCACTTAACCAGGAGGGCAGCCTTTGGCCGAGATTTCAGAATGAGTGCATTCAGGGGGCTGTCTCTGGTTTCATCCCAGTTCCAGAAAAATCCAGAGCTGGTGGGAGCCAGGCAGGAGCCCCATCAGTTCTCAGAGGCCACAGTTAGGGAGAGACCCATGCTGGCTGCTTGAACCAGGGCCAGTAACACTGGAACTCAGCTCGGCTGGGGACCTCGGGCAGCTGAGGCCAGGCCTCCTGCCCCGTCTGCACAATGGACCCAACCACCCTTCTAGGGCTAACTGTCTGGTTCTCTGATGTCATTTGCACTGGGGTAGGGTAGGAGGTGGGGTGTTCCACAGAGCCCTTACTCTTCGACCGACAGACTAACCAATCATTCATTCATTCATTCATTCACAAATGGCACCAAGGACCTGCCTACACACTGGAGATCTGCCAGTGAAGGAAACGGTCTCTGTCCCCACTGAGACCCCCGGCGCAGGCTGTGGCTGTCAGGCGTGATGACCACATGGATGAGGATGTGATATTAGGGGTTAGAAGGAGAGCAGTGCTCTGGAAGAGGAGAAGAGGGTCGGGAGAGCAGCTGCCAGCCCGAACCCAGACACTCCTAAGGCAGAGCGCTCCCTCCTGGGGGCCCTTCTTCCCCTCCCCAAACCCCAGCTTTCAGAGCTTCCTAACTTTGAGCTGAAATGTGTGTCTCCTAAGCTCCAGAAGCCCTGGTCCTATCTGCTGGGACCACATGCTGAAGATCTGGCTGCACACGGGCTGGGCGGAGGCCCGGCCACCCCATGAGCTGGGACCCAGAGCCCTCTCTGTAAAATGGCTACGGCAGCAACTTCACAGGCAGCAGTGAGCACGGCCGGAGGCCACCATGCTCCAGACATGCTTAGTACCTGCTGGTTTCGGTGGAGTCAGAACTGCAGGACACTGACAGGCACTTGGGATACCTGTCCTCCAGGTTACCCACCGCCTTCCTAGACACAGTTATGGCAGTTGGTACTGCCCCTCTCCTGATCCCGCCTCTGAGGCCCTCTCCGCAGCCTGGGCAGCCACGGGGCCCTGCTGCGGCCAGGAAGAAAGTGGGGAGAAGCTGACTCCTCTGTCCAGGCACACAGATCCACTGGCCCGGCTGCACTGCCCTGTCCTGGCAGGTGGCGCTCAGAACTGGCTCTGGGGACTTCCCTGGCATCCCGGTGGTTAGGACTCTGCTTTCACTGCCAAGGGCGCAGGTTCGATCCCTGGCTGAGGAACTAAGATCCCGCAAGCCTTGCAGCGCGGCCAAAAGTTTTCTAAAAAATTTTTTGAAATAGAAGAACTGGCTCTGCCTTAGAGGTGGCTGCTCTGCCTGGGGTGGGGAGTGGGAGGGGTGACATGCCCTCTTTAGTCCTCACCCCTGTACTCCTGTGGCCTTGCCAGCAGGGAAGAAGTCCTCCTGAGGGCATGGCCGGCCCCATCCTTGCAGGCGGGGCCGCGGGAGCACCCTGCAGCTCCCATCCTCCCAGCCTGATGGGCCTCGGGGGCAGGAGGGCGAGGGGTGACGTTTTTCACATAAACCAAGCTTCAAGAAACCTTACTCGCAAGTGCCGGGAGGAAGAGCCACATTTACCTTCGTGTACCCTTGGGGCCACCAGGGCAGGCCCGGCCCCAGTGGAGGGCTGCAGGCCGGGCTCCAGCCAGGAGGTGGCCGGCATGGGAGCCAGAGCCACGCAGCACTTCGGCGCCTTCTCCACAAAGGCCCGGCCTCCAAGAGACGCTGAACAATTAAAGCTTTGTTACAGATGCATGATTCATTTTTTTTTTCCTTCTGAATTCCTTCCTATTACCAAATCCTATTTGAATCGACTACAGGAATCTTGCCATCTCCTCCTCACACTCCTAAATACAGATTCTGCCGCGTTGGGGTTTTCTCCTCCTTCTGTTCTGCCTTTCTGTCCAGTCAGCTTCTTCTGGTGGCTGCTCAAGGGACAAAATGGCATTGTCCACCAATAACCATCCCATTATTGAGCCTTGAGAGGCCCGAGGAGGAGCAGGTAGGATTTCAGAGAATCCCTGCCTTCTCCCCACAGGGTGGGCTGCTGGCAAGCCGGCCTCCCACTCAGGGCCCTCAGGGCAGGGCAAGGGTGCCCGGGGCCTCCCCTTCCGCCCACCCACCCCACCCCCACCCCGGCCTCAGATTCCACAGGGGTCACCCTGCGCTCCTGCACACAGCCAGGTGACGCTCAGACTCCATGTGGAAACTGACATAACCTGGGGAGGCACTCCTGTCATTTCTGGGGGTTCCAGCAAGGTGCCACGGAGGAGGGCGGGCTGCAAGGCAGAGCGCAGACCCCCACCTCAACTGGAACTGCACCTCTGGGATCCCCTTCCTGTATGGGGCATCCACTTAAGGCTGCTGCTCGTAAGTGTGCTAAGCAGAATCTGGGGCAGCCAGAGCTCCCCCCCGAGCAGAACCCCAGGTTCCAGGCGGCAGCATCTGACCCAGGCTCCCGCTGCTCCGGCCACAGGAGCCAGTCAGGACCCCAAGGAGCGGCAGGGCGTGGCTGTGAACGAGCAGGATAACGGGGGACTGCGTCAGAGCTCAGGGTCCTTCGGAGGCAGGGAGGCTGGGCCCCTAGGGAGGGAGGGGGGCGGGGTCCGAGCCACGCTCAAGCCTTTCCAGGAGTGAGTAGCAGCCTCTACTCCACACGCCAGGCTGCGTCGGGGGGGTGCCAGGGTACAGAAAAAAGAACGTATAGTCCTTTTATTTTTAAATGACATCTAATTAGGCTGAGCAACGATTTTCCTTTGTGTTTAAAAACAAATAAAAATCAATTTCCTTCGCTTGAATTGTCATCCTCCTGGCAGACACCCGGAGTGGCAGCCCTGGGATCCCGCTGCACTGCAGGAGCTGGAGACTTCTGTACGCTAACCTGCTGGTGGAGGGCAGCAGGTGCCCAGCTCCCTGCTGGGCCTGGACAGAAACAGGACCAGGACGTGCGTCTTGACCCTCCAGCAGAAACATCTCCCGCTCCCTGCACACGTTCTCTGTACACAAGCAGCTTTCCTGCCACATGCCCTATGTCCCCTGGCCCTGGCGGCTGGTAACCAGGTGTCTAGCCCAGCCCCCAGGAATACCAGCTGCACAGCTGCCTGCATCCCTCCCCAGGGCAGTGCACTTCCCCGCACACCGCCCTGCACACACTGCTGGCAAGGCAGCTGTCACCCCATTTTCCAGACAAGGAACAAAGCCCCAAGGGTTTAAGTCATCAGCCTTAGGCCTTACAGCTCCAAAGTAGGGGAGCTGGGATTTGAACCCTGGTGTGTAACCACCACGATCTGATAGGAAACCCAGGACCATCAGCGCAGGCTCAGGAGAAGGAAGGGCAGGTGCGAGGCGAAGGCAGGTGGAGCCGGCCAGGGCCCCCGCGAGATGGGCAAGGCCTGGCCCAGAAGGAGCCACCTGCTGGCACTGTGCAAGGTGAGGCCAGTGAGCACAGCATCGTGGGGAGCAGGGCAGGGTCCAAGGGCCAGCTGTGTACGTGCCCGCACGGGGCCCCTTGCTGGACAGCCCGATCCAAACCCTCCCTGAAACAGCTCAGCAGCCTCACTGCCAATGAGTGACACTCACAGGGGGTTTCCACCTACTGGGCTGCCTACACATCCCCACAGGGCCCTCCGAGGCATTATTGACCATTGTCCAGATGAGGTGCAGCCCAGGAGGCGAAGGACAGCCTGAGGCCACACTGTCTGGCAGGGCAGAGCCAGGAACAGCCCACGGCTCCTGCCTGCAGGCTGGTTCTTTCTGCCAAGAGTTGAAAGTGCAAGGCAAACTGCCAAGAACACGCCTGCCCCGCTGTGCCCAGGAAATGGGGCCGGTGCCCAAGCACAGAGCAGGGAGCTCCTCTTCGTGGACCAGAGACAGGCAGGATGACAACTAGAACTTTCTACAATTCCTGACACGTGGTTCAGACCCAAAGAGACGAGTGGTAGAAAGGAATGAAAATACTGCAGGGCATTCTCTCAAGACGTGGGAATGGAAACATAAAGAGAAAAATGCATGAAATCCCATGGCCTAAAGACAGCACGGCACATTCTTCTATCCGAGAGTACTTATCCACATTGTTCATACATCATATCACCAATGAAACCCTGACGGAGTACCCAAACAGAAATGTACAGGGGACAGAATGATGTGTCTAGATATTAATAAACACAGCTGGATATTAATAAACAAATGATGAACCCAAAAAATTCACCCACTTGATTAAAAAACTTCCCTAAATCATGTTTGTGTTCAAGTAGCAATCAAAACTCCAATTACAGACACATCAGAAAAATAACCCTTGTAAGAAATCTCCTCATGAAATTCGACATGGCCAAAGCTGTACTCAGAGAAAAATTCATGGACTTCAATATATTTTAAATAAACAGGAGGAAATGAAAACAAACTAAGCACTTGATTTAAAAAGCTAAAAAGAGCTTCTCAACAAAACAGACATACAGCAAAGCAAACTAGAGGAAGGAATTACTAAAAGATAAATTAGTGGATTGAAGGAAGGAAAGACAGTAGAACTGGCTGATTACATTCAAGAGCTGATTTTCTTTGGGAAACACAAATTAAAAAGATAAACCTCTGGCAATTCTAATCAACAAAAGGATGGAAGAAAGGAAGGAAGCTGGCAGACAGGGAAAGAAGGAGGGAAGGATCGAGACTGGGAGGGAGGAAAGGAATGAAAAGAGGGAGAAATGCAAAAACAGAGGAATGAGAAAGAGACTCTAACCACAGATGTGGAGAAGAAACTTTACACGAATAGATGATGTAAATCTGTGCTAAAAGGTCTGAAAGCATTTTGAACTAGGATATTACCTAGAAAATATGAATAACCGAGATAGACTAGAAATGTTTAGAACGCAAAGAAGACCAATAACCAGAGTACAGATTAAGTAAGCTGACAGCCAGCTAAACCTCAGAGAATATAAAAGCAAGCCCGGGCTGAGCCCGTTTCCAAAATGAATGTCTTCAACCCTTAAAGAGTAAGATAATTTTATATGATAGTTAAACTATTTCAACTACACAATTCATACTGAAAACCTTTCCTATTCATTTTATGAAGCTAACATAACCCTGATTTATAAATGTGACAAATATCTCCCCTAATAGAAAAGTAGGTATAAATTCTTACCTATGAAGATAAAGGAAAAATACCCCAAGCAACATATCGGCAGAATGAACCCAGCAGCATTTCCAAGCACAATCGAGCCTGACCCAGTGGGATTTATTCCAGAAACAGGATGATTTAGCTCAGAAAAGCTAATAAGTCAACACATTAATAGGTCCAAGGAGGAAAGGAATTTGATGATTCTGCTATATACAGGAAAGCCTCATATGATATCCATTCTTGGTGTACACTCTCGGCAATTAATGTAGGAATGAAATGTACGTCATGATGAAGATTATGTATTTGAAATTTAGGGCCAGTTTCAGACTTAACAGTAAAACATTAGAGGCCTCCTCATTAACATGAAGATCAAGCCAAGGACAACTGCTAGGATGTGGGGACGTATGTATATGTGTAGCTGATTCAATTTGTTGTAAAGCAGAAACTAACACACCATTGTAAAGCAATTATACTCCAATAAAGATGTTAAAAAATAAATAAAAAAATAAAGTTGCTTTGTACCTTTCAGAAAACACACTAAGATAAGAAAATGTTAACAAGATACATTAGAAATGAATTAAATTCATTCCTGGGCTTTCCAGGGAGCCCAACTGAAAAATCTGTTCAAAATACTGAGAGTTTAATTACCAATTACCTAACATACATTTTTTAAAGATCGCTGTCTTACCTATCAACCTCGCCTGGAGACAGGTATTCCCATCCCCAAAGACATCCTGACTCAGTCCGTGTGGAGTGCGTGCTTTCACCCCAGCGGCAGAAGGGAGGTGGGTGTGTGTGAGCCAGTGCCTGCCTGCGTGCGTGCGTGCGTGCGTGCATGCGTGCCTTGGGGCCTCCCAGCTCTGCAGGTCTCCCAGCCTTTGGGCAGTGTTGCTCCCAGTGGGCCTGCCCTGCCACCCAGGTCAGCCACCCAGCCCACAGCCCCCTTACTGGCCACACACCCCTGACACCGCAGCATTCTGCCCTCCGGGCTGGGCACCTCTAGGGGCCTGCCACCCCTCTTCTAAGGAGGTTGCACGGGGCCCTGGTGCGCGCAGGGTGGCCAGGCTCTGGGGTCGGCCAGCCCCAGAATGAATGTCGCCTCTTCCTGCTCTGCTCATGGCGCTGCCTTACACCTCAGAGCCTCAGCTTTCTCTTGTGTCACTGGTACAGCCACCTCGTGAGGGTTAAAGGAGACGCAAGAGCTGGCTCCAAGTCCTCTGACTCACACTCGCCACAGGGGGCGGCTCGTGCGGCAGCGACACTGACCTTTGGGAAATGCCGTGGGCTTGGCCCCAGCCAGGCAGGCCGGTGTGAGCGGGACAGTGAGGGTGGGGTTCTTCCACTGGAGGCTGAGACACAGGGCAGTGGGTTTGCCAGAGAAACCCCACCGGCTGGCCGGCGACCATGAGGCCACAGGGCCAGAATGCTTGGGGGCTGCAGGGCTCCAGGGGGTGAGAAGCAAAGAACCACGATGGAGGTCCCTGGCTGCTTTCCTCTGGAGACCCCGGGGCCACTGTCCACATGACCGATCACCCAGGGCCCTCCAATCTGTCTGCCTCTGGGCTCCCCTTGTCCTGGAACACACAGGACTCCAGCCAGCCCAGAACCTGGCATAGTGGACATCCTGGGCAGGGGGCCAGCTGTGACCCCTGACACCCTGGCTGAACTCAGGCAAGCCGCAGCACCTGTGGGCCTCAGCTTCCCCACGTGTAACACATGGAAGCAGAACTAGGCAGTCTCCGTGGGCCATTCCAGCCCTCGTGTCTGTTTCTCCCTTCCCTCACTTATTCAGTCAACAAACATCCCTGAGGTCCTACTGATCTGTGCTGCACACTTGGAAATGGAAGAATCCATGGAGCTCAGTGTGTGCCACTAGGGGTAGAAGTAACACCGCAGTGCAGTATGAGAGACTCGGGATTAGAGGTCTGTGCTGGCTGGGTGTTGAGGGGTCACAAGGGTGGAGGGACTATCTCTGTAGGGAGAAGTCAAGGAGGGCATCCTGGAGGAGGTGATTTGGAGGTGGGCTTCCAAGGATGAGCAGGGGGTTTCCAGTGGCTTAGGAGAAGGAAGAGCAGGGAGATAAAACAGGTCTCCTGGCTGACCTGTTTTTATCAGGATTGTTTGTCAGGACTGTGACACCACAGTCCTGACAGACCAGCCCTCTTCTGGTCACTCAACAGCAGCTCCCCAGAGGGTGAGGGCCAAGGAGCCCAGCGCTGTGGAGGGTGCAGGCAGCTTCCACAGGTACCTCAGCTCCGTCTCTCAAGTCAAACCCTACCCATCCCAAAGCCAGTGTGTGACTCCCCACCCCCAAGCAGCTCTCCCAGGTGGCCTAGCTCGCAAAGCCCCTGCACCACTGTGGTCCCTGTGCTTGGTGGGTACGTGACCTACAGGTGGTACTGCCCCCAGTGCTCCTGAACCTCGACGGGGATGGCAGCCAGGTCGACACAAGATGCTGTGGCCCCCCACCTCACCTTGCCTCCCCCGGTGGAGCTCACACGAAGCTCCTTCAACCCCAGCAGCAGGCAGGCCCAGCAAGATGAGGTCGTGGTGCCTGGACCAGGCTGTCCTGAGCCAGCAGGTACAGGTGTAGGCGGCGTGGCCAGGAGGCAGCAAGGGCTTGCAGGATGGAGCAAGCTGGGGCTCCAAATTAGCACCCCAGGCAAGACCCTCCCCTAACTCCATACACCCAGCCAGTGCCAGGAGACATCGCCCCGAGGTGTCAACCTGTCCCACCTCCTCCCCGACCCCGACCCCCGCTCCACCTGCATCCTTTGCCGCCTCTCCTTCCTGGAGTCGGCTGTCTCCTCTCCATCTCTACACCACAGCTCCACCGTCAGCAAGGCCACCTGCTTTACCTTCAGAGTAAATCGGCCCTTCTCTCCGTCTCCGCTGCCACCTCCCTGGTCTGAGCGCCTGGGCCCCTACGCTTACGCTCGCCAGCTCTGCTTCTGACACCGGCCTCCAGTCTGGTCCTCTTCGAAGCCTTGCCTGACCTCGTCCTGCTGTGCTCCTCTGCTCCCACTGCCACGTATCTCCTTCCCTCTCCTCCAGCAGGTCCTCAGGCTGAGGCCTCCCCTGACTGCCCCACCCAAGACACAACAGCTGCCCCACACTGGTGGTCAGTGCACTGGGCACCAAACGTGTTGGACCCCTGCTCGCCAGGCTGAGCAGAATTGTCATTACTGGTCCTAGCGAGACTGAGTGGGGCCCTGTGACTCATCTGGCTCAAGAGCAGTGAGTAGAAGTGACGTGTGGCACTCTGAACTGGGGCACTGAAAGGTTAGTGCAAGGGCCTCTCTCCCCCTCTGCCATGGGACCTGTCAGCCCAGGTCCTTGAGTGAGGAAGGCTTGGAGCAGGGCCCCGCCAAACCATGAAAAACTCGCTGATAAGTGAAAATTACAAGGTGTTGTTATAAGCTCCTGGCTTTGGGGGTTGTTTGGTTACCGCTGATAACCTAAACTACCCTGCCCTTGATATGCACCCTTGATATGTTCTATTTCTCTTTCCTGCTTTACTTTTTCTCTTTAGCACTTAGCACCATGTAACATTCCATATTCCATTTCTTGATTGTGCTTTTCTTCTTCCCTGTCTCTCTTGCTAAAAGGTGAGCCATGAGGACAGGGACTGTGGTGTCTCTGGTTCCCTGCTGAATCCATGGTGCCTGCACACAGCAGGTGCTCAATAAATGTGCACTGAATAAGTGAATGAAGGACTAAATGAGTCCTGCTTCTTGGGCACAGCCAGGCCCAGTCAGCCCAGCTGCGGCCCCCTTCTGTGCCCCACCTGCACTGAGCCTGAGGTCTACGCTGGTCAGCTCCAGGCTGAGGGCTTAGAACGGCGGCACCTGAATCACATTGCCTGATTGCCTCAAAGGAAGGGTTTGAGCCATGGAAATGCAACACTGCCTCATGCTCTGGATTAATTCCAGGACAGGTTCTCAGCCTCCCTTCCTGTAGAAAGGAAGCTGGCCCTCACCTTGGGGTCCACACCCCTGGAAGCCCCAGGCTGGGCCTCACTCTCCTGAAATACACAGGTGTCTGTGGGCCCACACAGGCACAGTCCTGCCCGCCCTGCCTCTCCCTCTCTCTCACACACACTCCATATATAAACATGCCCACATCTTCACATACTCTCACTCTCGCCCACACATCACACATACACACCTCCCACGTGCCCACCTCATCACAGACCTCCTCTCCCGGCACCTCCTCCAGGGCAAACAGGTGGTTCTGTGTTCAAGTCCAGAAAAGGATCCACTGTCGTCTTGGCGCTTATAAGCCTGCCTGTGCCAGTCCCAGGGCAGCCACCCTCCTGCCGACCCTGTCACTGGGGCTGCTGTCTCCTGCCTCTCCGGCCCTGTCCACCCCGCATGGGTCCCTACCAGGTGTGCAGGTGCCACGCGGCCACAGATTATCACCGGCGTCCGCAGGCCGTGCCAGGTAGCAGCCTGGGCTGCCCATCCGTTCTAAGCCCTGGGCGCAGCCCACGTGACAGCTGGTGTCCCAGTGGGGACCCACAGAGAGAGTGGTTCCCAAGGGCAGGCTTCCTCCGGGCCTGGCCAAAGATGTTCTCAGGATGGCCACACTCCTTGTCCGGAGGTCAGGACTGCTTCCCGAGCTCGGCGGCGCAGGAACCCCTGACCCCGCAGTCCGACTGCAACCAAGGGGTTGCCCTGCGAGCTCGTCCACGTCACCGCCTCCGCGACCCGCCGCCCCGCACCTGCCACGCGCCGCAGCCCTACCTGGGGCTCCAGAAACATCCTGGCTGCCTGCTCCCAGCGCTGTCTCCCGGCGCCCCGGGCGTCCCGCGTGCAGCCGCTTCTCTCCCCGCGCGCCACTGCAGCTCCAACCCTCCGCCCCGCCCGCGGACTACCCCACGCCCGCCTCCTCCCGGGAGGCGGGGCCCGACCAGGGCCGGGAACGCTAGGATTCTGGATGGGGCGGAGATGAGGGGTCAAGGGGTAGCGAGCGACAGAGTGGGGCCGAGGGACCTCGAGGCAGGGCCAGGGGCGGTCTGGGGCATAGTGGAGTTCGAGGGGGGCGTGGCGCAGGGGGCGGGGAAAGGACTGGAGGGGCGGGGCGCTGCTTGGAGAGCGTTGGCGAAGGTGCAGGGGTTGGGGCGCCGGGAGGGGCGCGGCATGGGCAGGGCACACAGGCCTGGCGCTGGATTTGGGGGCGCTGGGAGTGCAGGCGGAGCGGGCCGTGGCGTCAGGACGGAGGCCATGGCAGGGTGTCGGTGCTGGGTGCGCCGGGTGGGCTTGCGAAGGGGGGCCGTGTGGGTCGGTGCTTAGCGCGCGGTAGGAGCGGTCGTCCTGGTGAGATCCAGCTAACGGAGAGCCCCGTGCGCCCCCATATCCTCCCTCGAGCCTCTCTTCCCCCTCCCCGACCTCACCTCATCGTAGAGGTCCACTACAGAGCTATGGCAGGTGCTTGGCCAGCGTCTGGCTTGAATGCCTCCCCTCACGGGGCTCTCACTCCACACAGCTCTGGCCTCGAGCGTCCCACGGAACTCTCTGTCCTTCCGTTTCCTTGAGTGAACACAGGGGACACAGCAGCTGCTTTTGTGGGAGGACTACTCTAAGACACAGCGTGGGTCGGACCTGGCACATGGCACAGCGAGGCGTCCTCCCGCCCCCAGAAGCCCCGGCGCTCAGAAAGAATCCTGTCCGGTGACGGATCTTCCCCTCCCCCGCGTTCCTGCGTTGCCCCCAACGCGGGCTCTGAGAATCTGAAAGGAAAAGGTGGACTGAGGGAAGAGCGCCCTCTCTGGGAGATCTAGAACCGGAGGGCCCAGAGGCTGAGTGGGGAGAGGGAGGGGGTGGGATCTGGAAGAGCTCAGGAACAAGCTCTGGGGCTGGGATGGGGAGAGGTGATGCTGTCAGTGTCCAGGCAAGTCCCAGGACGCCGGCCCCCAGCAGCCCGTGAGACAGCCATCTCTCTTCCCAGCTACCCGTTCTCCTTTGCCTGTTCTCTCACCAGTAGCAAGATTGGCCCTGAGGCTGAGTCCTGCTGGACAGCTATTTCCGTCTTGAGGAACTAGGGGCTGTGCTGAGTCCATTCACCAGCCTCCTCCAAGAGAATGCAGGAGTTTGGAGACAGCCGTCCTTCTCTTGGAGGTCTGCCCCCCCACCACTTTCTCTACTAAGACTGGAACCCAGGTCTCACTGCTCCAGCACCTGCTCCTGTGGGCGGGCAGTCGGGAAGAGGGGGGCAACATTAGCAGAAATGGCCAGGGCTGCAGACTGCTGGCACATCAGCCCCCCAAGCTTCCACACTGTCCGTCTCCCCCTGCTGCTTCTGCATCTCATTTCAGGCCAGTCAGAGGATGCAAAGCTAACACTGGCCTCTGCAGGGGACTTGTGGAACCGGGACCAGCCTGGGCCCTTGGTCCTGAGCCCGCCTGGCCACTCTTCCCCTTCAGACAGCTCCACAGTGCCAAGAGGGGTGAGGGGTTTTGCCCTGAGGGAGCTTGCCAGGCACCTACCCCTGCTGTCCTCGGCCCTACCCCACAGCCCTGCAGGACATCTGGGCCCTCAGGCAGCCACAGTATTTCCTCAGGAAGTCCATGTGGGCAGTTAACACCCTCTGCACCCCGAGCAAGCCTTCCCCTCTGCTTCTCTAGATGTTATGGCCCAGAGGAGTTGGCTAGGCCGATATGCAGCACCACTGCACCTTTCTGTACATGCTCACTCACAAATTTCACAAGCATCCCTAAGAACCTTGGTAAAGTAGATGTTTCCCCAGGATGAAGGAGCACCCTCTGCCAGTAGTCTCTGCAATGGGAATGTCCTCACAGACACAGGTGGTGCTCTCTCGCCTTTGCTCACAGGTGTGACCTCAGCATTCATGTGTGTACATGGACTACATCCGCATCCCAAGGCAGCAGGGAGATGGGCGTGCCAGGGCTGTCCCCTGCCAGGGCGCTCCCCTGCTTGAACCTGTGGGTGGGGCTGGGCGTAGAGAGCAAGGTGCTGCAGGGAGGACTTGTGGGGACCGGCACAGGAACACAATGACCTTGCCAGAGCTGGCTTTAGAAAGTGGAGAAGGAACCAGCTGTGGTGCAGCCAGCAGACATGTGCTGGGGGCTTCTGGAAAGATGAGGCACCCCAGATGATGTGGGCTGGCCATGAGGCCAGGAACAGTGCATCCATCCCGTGACCATGAGAGGATGCTCTGAGCAAAGAGCAAGGAAGCCTGGTTCCAGAATGACAGTGACCCTGGACATCCTCCCAAGTACGGACACCTGGGACAGACGGGAAACTGGGACAGGAGGCTGGACTCACTGCTACAAGCTCCTAATCAGTGTCCTTGCTTCCACCTGTCCTGCCTCAACACAGCAGCTGGATTGGCCCTGTTAAAACCTGAGTCAGGTCCTGCCCCTCCTCTGCCCAGACCCTCAGTGAAATGAAAGCCAGGGTCCTAGTGGCCCTGCAGGCCCCATTGGCCTGCCCCCATTTGAAACCTCCCACCTTCCACTCACCTCTGCCCCCGCCGGCCCTGCATGTCTGCATGGCTTTCCCACTTGGGTCTTTACTGACGTGTCACCTTCTCGGTGACATATTTACAGTGTTAACCTCCACTCCCACACTTCCTCTCCCACTGAACTTTCCTTCTCATGGCTACTTCAGTTGACATATTCTTTCTACTTCCTTATTTGTTAGTCTCCTCTAGGGAGAATTCGAGCTCCATGAGTGCAGGGCCTTTGTCTGTTTTGTTCACTGCTGTGCCCCAGTGACTGTGACATGTTTGCATGTGGCGGCACTTGACACCTATCTGTTGAATGAACATGTGTGTATGTATGTCTGTGTATAACCGTGCAGATATAGATATAGGTGTATGTATCTAGTATAGGCCTCATATTCAGAATATATAAAGAACTCATAAAAATCCAAAAAGTCAGAAGACCCAACTTTTTAAAAATAGGCAAAAGATTTGAAGAGGTACTTTACCAGAAAGGATATCCCAAAGGGTGATACACATAAGAAAAAGCATTCATTAGTCATCAACGGAAGGAAAATTAACACCACAGTGTGATACTGCTGTACACCCACCAGGACGGCTAAAATGAAAAGGCAGAAATATCCAAGTGCTGACAAGGATGTGGCACAACGGAAACTCCCAGCCGCTGGTGGTGGGAGCTGAACTGGTAAAGCCACGTGAGAAGATGAACCCATAGTGCCTACAAAAGTCGAGCATATACAGGGCCAGAAACTCCTCCCTGGGTATAGACCTACCAGAAATGCTTACATACTCACACCCAAAGACCCATCCATGAGTGTTTATAGCAGCACTCTTCACAATGGTTCTAAACTGGGAACCACCCAGCCGCCCTCCACAGCCAGGAGGTGTAGTCACTCAGGGAGCACCCCACAGCAATGAGAATGAACGAAGACAGACACACACAAGGAGCAGTCTCAACCACCATCATGGGGAGCAAAAGAGACCAGGCGCGAAAGAACATCTAATCAGCATCCTACGGGGCTGCTGGGGCTGCGGCTGGGTGCTGGTCACCCACGTGCTCACCCCGTGAAAAGTCACTGAGCTGCAATGTTTATGACTCATGCACTTGGCTGTATGTACATTACACTTCAAAACAGTTTATGTTTTAAAAACAGAAATAACTTCCCAAGCAGAGCAGGCAAAGCTGTCTGAGCCCCAAGGCCCTTCCAAGTCTGCTGTGAGCCACAACTCAGAGAAGCCGAACTGGGGAAAGGAGCATTTTAAGGACACTAGTGGTCTCTGCCTCCCTCTCCTCATTCCCCTCAAGACCAAAGGCACCTCTGGTAAAAAAAAAAAAAAAAAAAAAAACCACAAACAAAAAAAAAGCCTGCTCCTTCCTTTAAAAAGGTACAGCCTGCAAGGTTTTAGTTTTGGAAGATGGAAGGTGGCCTGATGTGGGGTGACCAACTTTGAAGAACAGAGGAAGCAGGAACCCAAGTGCCCACACAGGTGGTGCCCACGCCAGCATCACGACAAAGCCCCTGCAGAGGCTAAAACCTCAGAAGCCAGGGTTCCAGCGCAGCGGGGTGGGGGGCAGGCTGCCAGAAGACGCAGGTGAAAGTCTGATGGCATCTGCGGGACCACGCAGGGGTGAGCACCAAGGGCGAGGGAGCAGGTTACGTGCAGCCTCTCCTTCCTGCACGGACTCCCCTCCCCACGCTGCCCAGCTGGGGCCACCCTCCTCCATCCCCACCAGCCACTTATCACCCAGGGCAGCCGTGCAGGCAGAGCTTCGGCTCCAACTCTGAGTGCGATGGATGAGGTGGGCGCCTCTCTGAGTTATCGTTTCCTGGGTATAAAGCAGGGTTCATGACACCCAACTCAGGATGGCTGGCAAAACATGAAGCCAAGTGAATCAAGCACTTGGTGAGCCCTAGAGACTTCTCAGTTTCTAGTTCCGAGGGCTTGAGCTGTCCAGAGGCTCTACGCCTGCCCTGGGAAACAGCCTGGGCCGCCTGCGCTCAGCACCTGTCCACTGAGAGGTCCTCTCCTGTTGCCTCCACGCCCCCGCAAGAGGGCTCAACAGGACCCGGATGGGACATGGCGTGGCCTGAGGGCCAGTCAGCACTCTGGGTGGTCAGGGTCGCCCTGCGGCAATCACACCCATGCAAACCCGTGAGCTTCAGGGCACACGCATGGCCGACACCCTGGGGAAGGGCGAAGTGCCAATTCTACTCAGCTGCTGACCCTGTCCCCGGGCGACCTGGAGCAGTTGGGCACAACGATGTCCACCGAGGAACACACACGGGTCTCTGCATTTCCCTAACCCTGTCTGATTAATACTCCCCTTTGGAGAATAATGTTGGAAGCAAACAAATCGTTACGGTTTTAGGTGCCACTGAAGCACAAGGTATGGAGGAGGGCAAATGGGGGGACAGCTGACCGTTCTGATGCCCCCCTCGTATCACAGAGGTTACTGCTCTGCCTTAAGAAACAGCCCCCAGCAGGGCAGGGTCCTCCACGAGCCTCACCCCATAGCCTCTGCTTGTCCCCCTCTGTAGGTAGAACTGCCCGCTCACCCCAGGTGTGTCACTTGCTGCATGCGTGTAACCGGGCGCGTAACTAACCGAGACTAACAGCACGGACTGCTTGGGACAGCGGCCACTTGCTGCACCCGGGCCCTGTCATCACTCTCCCGTCAACAAGCTGGGAAAGGAGCAGGTGGAGATGGGACTTCAGCTGGCCACAGGGCTGTGTGGTCCCTGCAGCACGGCCCTCTCCACTGTCCCAGCTCTTACGCCTCCCCCACCAGGCGCAGGGACCAGTGGGTGTGGTAGGGGTACCGCAGAGCCAGGTGGGCTGGGTGGGGACAGTTCCCCAGGGGCCTGGCCAGACCCAGAGGGTCCTGGGGGCTAGGGAAGGACCTGGGTGGCCCTGGCGAACAGGGCTGGGAGGATGCAGAGATTTGGTGCGCGGGGCAGGGGAGGGCCGTGCTCCCACAGAGGGCGCCAGGAGGTTAGAGGAGCAGCCCTTTGGAAGGGGGATTGGTCGCATCAGGAGAGTAATCCCTCCCTGCTAGGTGCCACCTCCGCTTCCAGAGAAGGAGGAAACACAGGTGGGAGGAGGGTCTTCCCTCATGCAGGTGAGGTCCCTCAGTGGAGGGAGGGAGGGAAGTGGGGAGCCTGGGCACGAGCACGTCTAGGTCCTGTCCGCCCAGTGAAGGGGGCAGTTCCTAGCAACGCCCCTCCCTGACCACACCCACCTGAGTCCTGCCGCCCCTTCACACCGAGTGCCCACCGATCCCGGCTGGCAGTGGTGGGCAGAGCACGGACCCGAGCCCACTGCACGAAGATCACCAGGTAGAGGTGGAGCGACCTGCCCAGGGCGGCCTGCAGGAGCCCCTGGGCTGGTGCCCTGGTGCCTATATGGGGAGTGGGCCAGGATGGGGGGTGGGGACGCACCAGCACCAGGAGGGCTGCCCAAGGCCACACTCCAGCCCTTTCCACAGCCCACCCCGAGGCCTCAGAGAGGCCACACTCAGGTTCCTGCTCTCAAAGAAATAAATTAATTTCTCCTAAGCAAGGTTTCCTTTCAGGCAACACTCCCTAGCCAGTCCAGCTTCCGGAGTGAAGCTGTTTTCTAGTCTGTGTGTGGGACCAGCCACCAGCATTTATCTTCTGAGAGCAGAGGAGGGGAGAGAATGCTCTCCCGGGGAAAGGTGGGAAGAGGATCCACTCCTTCCCCCAAGGAAGCCCAGACCTGCCTCCCTGGCCGGTGCCAGAGGTGGGAGCTGCAGAGGAAGCTGCCTGCTCACCTGGGGAGATTCCCCCTGGACTGGAGTGGCAAGGCCCCGCCCGCCACTGCACCCCAAAAGTTTCCATTCCTCTGACTCCAACGTTTGGCCGATAGACAACCCTGACATTGAAGGGCCTGGTCCTTTCCAGTGCTGGTCACCGTCAGAGAACATTCCTCTTGCCAAGAGAACATGACCTCCCCATTTGGAGGCCCTGCCGCAGGGAAGCTGACCCTGGAGGGGTCACATGGAGGTCAGGGCCGAGGTGAGACTACTGGGTCTTGCAGGGTCCCAAAGCTGGGAGGACGAAGATCCTGAGGCTGGGTCCTTCGGAAGGCCCGTGACCTCAGGCTGGGCAGCCCTGTGGCCTTGGAGCCCCGCAGGCCACTCTGTCCAGGACAGTGGTTGGTCTCTGGGTGGCGGTGAACCAGGAAGCACACGGGACTCTCAGCGAGCTGCCCCCTGAACTGTGATGTCATTAGCAGACAGTCCTGGACCAGGTCACAGCCTCTGTGAGCCTCAGTCCCCCACCCAAAACCAGGACTCACTACCTGAGATGAAGCAGGTCACGATGTAAGCCAGGCGCCCATAAAGAGCCTGATGAGAGTATCTGCAGGGGCAGCGGAGGCAGGGGGCGTAAAGGGGAAGACGGAGGGAGACCCTTCCCCACACAAAGCTCCCACCCGAGCGGAGGACTGCCTGGGGAACACGGACAAGGCGTGAATGTCCTTGTGGAACCCTGCAGAGCCTCAGCCTCAGAGCCAGACAGCATGCAAATGAAGAAGCAGGAAAGGTCCGTCCACAAGGAGCAAACTGCTTCACGGCAACCGAAAGCCCGAGTCATCAATTTTCACCTGTGCAATCTGCAAAACTAACTTTAAACGTAACACAGGGTGTTTGTGCAAGTGTCAGGGTCACTGGTGGGAAAAAGGGGAGAAACGGGTGGCAGAGATGGGTTCCCTCAAGGCACCTCATGGGAGAACAGCCCCTCCTTGGCAGCAGGCCTGGCTGAAAGCATAACTGGTTCATGCACACACACGTGACCTTGTGCATGTGCACGTATATGTGTGCATGTGTTTGCACGTGTGTGCTTTGTGTGTGAATGTGCATGTGTATGGTGCGAGCACGTGTGTGTGTGCATGCACGTGCCTGTGCTCTCCATGTGCACATGTGTGTATGTGCCTATAACACAGACTGGCATACACCCTCTGGAAGGTTAATCGGGGTGCCTGCCCGCCGTTGGCCATCTCTCCAGTGGCCTCTTTTGCTCTCTTCTCTCCATTTGTCCTCGTTGAATGCTTTCCAGGTTTTCTCCAATGAACGTGAAGGGCTCTGTCACTGGCATAACGCAGTGCATGTTCTTTCGCTAAAACCAGGACGTGAGGCTACAGTACTCCTCTGGAGGATGCCTGGCGGGAGGCCACGGGGGGAGCCCACGGGGGGGGCCTGCCCTTGAGCACCCTCACCGGCTCCTAGAGAAGGGAGACCCATTCCTGCCAGCCGGGGTATAACCAAGGGAGGAAGGGTGCCCAGGGCAGACAGGTGGCATGGAGAGTCAGCGGAGCCTGAGGACCCCGCTGGTTGGGTGTCAGGAAAGGCTGCATCAGGCAGCACGGCTGCATGGGAGCAGCACCCTCCAGACAAGGGACAGGGCCCCGTTCCGTCTCACCCACCAAGAGCGTGATCTGCTGCGTGTGCTCAGCAGCGCTCATCGCTTCTCTCCTTACGTCCTGCTAGCTTCTCCCTCCAGCTGGCAGGCCAGAAGGCTCTGCTTGGTACTGGGCAGGGCAAGCTGTGGGAGTCAGCCTGACAGGTGCCCTCCTCTCCACATGGGCTGGTTTTCACCGTCTCGGGGATGTGTCCACTTGATTCTTACCTCCAAGACTTACGTTATCACCCACACTCCACACTGTCCTTCTCCTTCCCCCTCTGTCCCAATACCTTTCAGGCCCACCCTGTCCCCTCCTCCAGGAAGCCTTCCTGACTCTTAGAACATGCTTGAGGGCCTTGCCCTTGGACTACCAGCCCATTCACGAGGTGCACCTTATACCCTAGTCTTCTTCCCACCACCTCTTAAGGAGAGCTAGTGGCTCCCTAGAGGCCTCCCCGAGGATCGGAGCTCCTGTCTGGGCTCCATAAATCCAATGTGCTGTGTTGTATTAGTGATGTCTGCCTCAGGCGAGGCTGTGGAGGAATAGGGTACCAGGGCCCTGGATCTGCATCCCTCCTCCAGCTCCTCATTGGTGGGCTCCTCAACCACTGGGTGGCATTTTGCATTCCTAACTAGACTATTCACTTATTCGTTTTTTAAAAGTTAATTGAACATTTACTACATGCTAAGTTCTCAGAGACACAGTCCCTGCTCTCAGGGTTTACTCTCAGGGCTGTGGGAGGGGAGAATGGTAAACACAATACAGCTGGTGATGAGAAGGGCGATGGCACAGAGTCTGTGGGTCAGAGGGCGCCTTCCTGGGGAGGTGAGCCTGGAGCGGAGGCTGGGCTGCTGGGTGGGAGTGTCCTGGTAAAGGTACCAGGAAAGGTGTGCCAGGCAGAGGGCACAGCGAGTGCAAAGGCGCCCAAGAATGGAAGGAGCTTGGTGCATTCAAGGCACAGAAAGACCAATGTGGGGACCTGCAGTGAGAGACACCTGGACACTATGGCTGTCCTGGGAATTCTCCAGAAGCTCAACTGAGTGGCCAAGTTGGGAGGGGGCAGGGAGGAAGGGAGACCCAAGCTACCTGGGAGGCTTTCCCCAACAGAAGGTGTGAAACAGAAGGTGCAGGGTTTGACACCCCTCTCGAGGCCCTGAGCAGTCCCAGTCCCAGCAGTGCAGCTGGGCGCCAGCTTTAAGCCCTTGGGGGCTGACCTAGCAGCGAGCTCCTAGGGATGCTCAGGGAAGGCGTGGTGGGGCTGGGTCAGTGACCAGCACCCACAGGGTCATCTGGCTTCAGTTCTCAGAGGAGACTCTGGCAGAGAACTCACGCCTGAGGTCCCCTGTTGAGCGTGTGTGTGTTGGGAGGTGGGGCTGGATGCTTTGGGCCTGCTGCTGTGGGTAGGGAATGGGGGCAGAGAGTCAGTACCCGCCTGGTTTGGTGGGGCAAGGGGGTTGGAATTTGGAGCTGCCAGAAAGTGAGGCGAGGGACTTCTTCTGTCTCACTGGGTTCCCCTTATCTGTGCCCAGCTCCCAAACTCCCTCCCAACCCCCCTCATGCTTCTGGAGCTTCTTCTGCCCCTCCCCCTGCCCTGTCCCTGGGGGCTCCCTGTCTGCTCTCCCACTTCATCCTCCCCTTGGGATGGAGTACCAGCCAGCAGGTGGGCCAGTCCTTGGAGCCCCCCGGAGGCCTCTCCTACCTCCCACCTCCTTCTCCCCTTCAGCCTCTCTCTCTGCCTCCCCTTCATCTCAGCTCTGCACTTCTCCAGACCCACAAACACAGTCTCCCTGACCTCTCACCCCTTTTAGCTGCCTTCCAATTTCTTCTTTCATCCACATTTCTAGAAAAAGCAGACGGCATCTGCCACTTTTATTTCTCCTGGTTCCATGCACACTCCCCAGCCCAGGCCCCCTCAACTTCCTCGGCCTCTGGAACAGTCTTCCCGCCTCTTCCCTCCCTGTGGCTGCCTGACCAATCCTGGGGCACCTGGCTGACCCAGGCCCTGGATTTCAACGAGACAACTGCTCACAGCCGAGGCTCAGCCTGGTGCCAAGCCCAGGCGCCCGATGCCAGGGAGGTCCACAGGGGCTCCATGCAGGATTCTGGGCTGGCCTGGGCTTCCCTCCTCCTGAGCTGCTCCTCCGCGGGGCCCAGCCCCACTGGCCGGCAGGAGTCCCCAGGGACCCGCTCACACACACAGCCAGGCCCACAGCCACCAAGACACATGTCCTGGGACCACCACAAGCCTCCCTCTTCGTGGTCGAGAGCAGAAGCTTGTCCTGCGATCTCTCGGGCACAGGCAGCAGGGGACCCACCCCTTGCACACCTTGGACAGCGACCTAGGCCCCGTGAGGCCCTGACCCCGGCGGGGGAGCGGCGGCGGCTGTGCAGGTGGAGATATGCCAGGCTTGACACAGGTATGTTTGAATTCCACCTTCGGGAAAAGGTTTTAACCGGAGCAGAACATATGGTCTCCTACGCTCGAGCTTCTCTATTTACTTGGCTGACTTCAATATTTTGGAGAGTCACATTACACTTTTTGACGGTTTACTTATATTTTGAAGGAGAGTTTGGGTTCCTCCTCCGATTTCCTTGATCACTGTCCCATTCTCATACCCACATATAGTCCTGCCGAGATCCTGCAACCCGGACAAGGCACCAGGGCCATTGCGAGGGCCCCTGGGCTCTCCCCCCGCCCTCTCTCCTGTGGCAGGAAGAGGCCGTCTGTGGTGGACAGAGAGGCATCTGAGCAGGGGAGGGGCACTGGGGGACTGTGACGAGCATCCAGAGGGGAGGCTGGTGGGGCTGACTGGCGAGCGAGCAGGTGGTGGCCCCCTGGGAGTTCTGCCCTCCTTCCTGGGGATGGACTGCAGCTGCCTGCCCATGAGAATCCGCTCAGCCCCAGCCTGTCTTGAGCCAAAGAGAACGATGCTCCAGGCTGGCAGGAAGGGACCTGATGCCAAACGGACACGAGGTGACCTGTGTGTGCTTCTGTGCACATACCTGTCCCTAGAGCAGACACAAATGTTCCCAGGAGGGGTCTTTCACAGTCAGTCCCAGAATCACGGGCTCTTGAGGGGTGCCACCATCGTACCCTCTCCTCTCACCCCAGAGAGCTGCGGCTGTCCTGAGGACACCCAGTAAAGGCACAGAGCTGAGAGCAGAGCATGTGCCCTTCCCCTTCAGGGTCCCAGCCCTGTCCTGGACCCTGTAGGAGGGAGAGCTGTAGGCACAGCCTGCAGAGAAGTGCTCTTCATTCTCCCAGCCTCCCAGCCAGAACGAGGGCCCCGGGGGAGGGGAGGAGACCAGAGCTTACCTGGGCAGGGCCTTCCCGTGCAGTCACATGTTTGTTTGCCTAGTCTGCTTGTTTATTTTACCCATTTTAAAATTGAAAATGCAATATATGCTCATGAGAAAACACTCAACAGTACAAAAGATGATACAAAAAGTAAATGCCCTGCTGCCCCAGGCCCCAGCCCCTCCACAAAGACACCCACAATTAATTAATCTTGTGTGCAACCACCCAGAACTTTCTGTGTTCATGAGATGATTTACATGTGCATGCGGGGTTCTTTTTCTGAACTAAAGGGCTCACACTTCACACATTATTTTCAACTTGCTCTTTTCTCTGGGCAACCCCTCATGTTCTGTACCAGCTGCAGGGCATTCTGCTGGGTGGCTGGGCTGTCCCCTAGCACAAGGCACTCAGGTGTGGCATGAAGTGGTGACCACAAACATACCTCAATGACCATCTTGACCAAGTGTCTTTACTCAAATGTGTGACCATATATGAAGAATAAACTTCTAAAATTAGATGTGTTAGATCAAAGATTATATGCATTATAAGTTTAAAGAGACATCACAGACCCGCTCTCAAAAGAGGATGGACAGATGTCAGCAAAATGGTATAGTAAGGACCTCTGAAAAGCCTTTCCCCATAAAAGCAACAAGAAAACTGGCAAAATGATTAGAATCAACTTTTTTAGAACTTCGAAAATTAATCAGAGATGTGGAGCAAAGCAGGGAGCATTTATTCACAAAAAGCAGCTGAGTACCACTGAGAACTGTAAGCTTTGTGGTGTGCTAACTTGCCTCAGTCTCATCTCCAGTGCCTTGAAAAACAAGACCCTTGCCATGGAAACCAGTAGCCTGGGAGCCACTGGGGGGAAGCCGAACAGGGCTGAAACTCTTTCAAGGCCTCATTTCCAGAAAATTGTCATTGTTCAGTCTGTCTGGTGGCTTCCCGGAAGACTCATTTGCAAGGATGTCTCTCTGACTCAGAGCTCACCCTGTACAAAAAGCCTATTCCTGAGGGTTGATTGTCAGAGATAATTACAGGCATTTAACTTCACAGCTGCCTGAGGCAGTGGATAACATTTGGAGCAAACATCTGACGAACCAAAAAGCTTAAAAGACAAAGCTCAGCAATGAGATGTCCATAGGGGCTTTTAAAAGTTGCAGTGTATTCCTGGGAATCTAGAAGGCCACATGCATGCCCAGGCATGTGCACATGTTTAGGTAAGCCTTGGGAAGGCCCTCAGCTCTCACTCTGGCTGACTTTGAAGCTCTGTGCAAACAGGAAGTGAAGGCTAAGGCAGAGTTGTTAACTGCCTGGCTGAGAGTTGAAGATGCGCCCCAACATGCACACAGAGCCCCTGGGCCGAGACTGGGAGACTGGTTCCAGGCATTTAAGGAAACCTCTGTCCAATCATTAAATGGCAACTAAGATAACCAAACAGAAAGTACAGTGGCCATACACGACAAAAGAATAGACTGCAGATTTAATTCAGAAAAGTCACTAAACAAACAAATCACAGTGACTTCAACAAACAGAAACAGCAACAAACCCTGAAGAGGAGTGAGCATCTGACTTCCAGAGCTGTCACATGAAATTATTTAAAATGTCCAGTTTTCAACAAAAAAATTACAAGACATGCAGGGGGAAAAAAGATATGTTCCACAAGCAAAAAAGCAATCACCAGCTGTCCCTGAGGAAGTCCAGACGTTTGACTTTGTTTTAAACAAAAATTTTTAATCCGTTATTTTAAATATATTAAAAGAAAATAAGTAAGGTAACTTACAGGTTGGGTGAAAATATTTGCAAAGCACACATCTGATAAGGGGTTAATATCCAAAATATATAAGGAACTCACACAACTCAAGAGCAAAAATAAAACCCCAAACAATCCAATTTTTTAATGAGCAAAGGACCTGAATAGACATTTTTCCAAAGAAGATATTCAAATGGCCAACAGGTATATGAAAACTAACTCAACATCACTAATCATCAGGGAAATGCAAATCAAATCCACAATGAGACATTACCTCACAACTGTTCTAATTGCTGTCATCAAAAAGACAACAGATAACAAACACTGGCAAGGATGTGGAAAAAAGGTGGGAATGTAAACTGGTGCAGCCACTATGGAAAACAGTATGGAGGCTCCTCAAGAAATTAAAAATAGAACTACTATATGATCCATCAATCCCAGTTCTGGATATGTATTCCAAAAAAATACAAAATCACTATCCCAAAGAGATATCTGCACTCCCATGTTCACTGCAGCATTATTTACAATAGCCAAGACATGGAAACAACTTAAATATCCATCATTGGATGAATGAATGCAGACAATGTCACACACACACACACACACACACACACACACACACACACACACAAATAGAATACTATTCAGCCATGAAGAAGAAGGAAATCCTACCACTTGTGACAACATGGATGGATCCTGAGGGTGTTATGCTAAGTGAAATAAGTCAGGCAAAGAAAGACAAATACTATATGATCTCACTTATATGTGGAATCTCAAAAAACCAAACTCATAGAAACAGAGATAAGATGGGTTGCCAGAGGTAGGAGGTGGACGTGAGGGAATAAGGTGAAAGTGGTCAAAAGGTAAAAACTCACAGAAAGATAAATAAGTTCTGAGAATGTAATGTACAGCATGATAACTATAGTTAACAATACATACAGTATGTTTAAGAGTGGCTAAGAGAGTAAATCTTCAGTTATCATCATAAAGAAACTAAATTTGTAACTATGTGGGTTGATGGATGTTAACTAAACTTATCGTGCTAATCATTTTGCAAAATATACGTATATCAAATCGTTATGTTTTATACCTTAAACTTACACAATCTTATATGTGAATTATATATCAATAAAACTGGAAAAAAGGAATTAAAGAAAAAGAAATTAAGGAAACTACGTCAGAACAATTAAAGCATGGAAACAATGTTTCACCAAATAAAGAGTATCCATAAAGGAGTATAAATTATTTGAAAAAATGGAAATTCCAGTGTTGAAAACTACAATAACTGCAATGAATATTTAACTGGAGGGACTCAACAGCAGATTTGTACAGGCAGAAAAGAGAATCAGTAAACTTGAAGAGAAGTCAATAACTGTCATCCAGTCTGAGGAATAGAAACTAAAAAGAATGAAGGAAAATAAACAGAGCCTCAGGTACTCCCATGCATACCAACATATATATAACGGAAGTCCCAGAAAGAAAAGAGAGGACGGAGCAACAAGAATATTGGAAGCAGTAATGGCTGAAATGTCCCAAATCTGATGAAAAACATTAATCTACACACCCAAAAAGATCAACAAACTCCAAGTAGATTCCCCATCAGAAACTAGAGAAGGGCAGGGCAGAAAGCAGTGGGATAACATATACAAAGTACTGAAAGAAAAAAGATGTCAACAAACAATTCTTTATGCAGCAAAACTGTCCTTCAAAAATGAAGGAGAAATTTCCCAGCAAATAAAAACAGAACTCATCATTAGGAGGTTTACCCTACAATAACTACTAAATAGAGTCCTTCAGGCTGAAATTAAAGGACATTAGCCAGGGAGTTCCCTGGTGGTCTAGTGGTATGGATTCCGGGCTTTCACTGCTGTGGCCCAGGTTCAATCTCTGCTCAGGGAACTGAACTCCCGCAAGCTGCATGGCAAGGCCAAAAAAACAAACAAACAAACAAATAAATAAATAAAAAGGACATAAGCCAGGACCTCAAATCCAGATGAAAAAATAAAAATTATCAGTAAAAGTAACTATATAGGTAACTACAAGAGACAATACAAATGTATTTTATGCTTGTAACTCTTTTTTCTCCTATCTGAATTAAAAGACAACTGCATAAAGCAATAATTGTAAGTGTGTGTTGATGAGTACACAATGTATAAAAATGAATATTTTATGACAATAAAAGCACAAAGGAGAGGGAAGGTAACAGAACGACAAAGGAGCAAAGTTTTTGTACACTACTGAAATTAAGTTGGTATTAACCTGAACTATATTGTTATAAGTTAAGACGTTAACGTTAATCTGACAAGCAAAAACTAAGGAAATAACTCAAAAATATATAGTAAAAGAAATTACAAGGAAATTAAAATGGTACTACCAAGTATCTATTCAACACAAAAGAAGGCAATAATGGAGGAATAGAAGAACAAAAATGACATAACAATTGAAAAACAAATAGCAAACCCTATCTTACCAGTAATTGCATTAAATGTAAATAAATTAAACACTCCAATTAAAAGTCAGAGATTGGCAAAATGAATTTAAAAACATGATCCAGGGCTTCCCTGGTGGCACAGTGGTTAAGAATCCACCTGCCAATACAGGGGATACGGGTTCGAGCCCTGGTCCGGCCCACATGCCATGGAGCAACTAAGCCTGTGTGCCACAACTACTGAGCCTGCGAGCCACAACTACTGAGTCCGCATGCCACAACTACTGAAGCTTGCACGCCTAGAGCCTGTGCTCCACAACAAGAGAAGCCACTGCAATGAGAAGCCTGTGCACCGCGATGAAGAGTAGCCCCCACTCGCCGCAACTAGAGAAAGCCCGCACGCAGCAACAACACAGCCAAAAATAAATTTTAAGAAAAGAAAAAACATAATCCAACTATATGCTTTCTACAAGAGACACACTTTAGATTCAAAGACAAATAGGTTGACAGTGAAAGGATGGAAAATATATCGCATGTAAACAGTAACCTAAAAAGAGCTAGAATGGCTAGATCAGTCAAAACAGACTTTAATATCAGATGACATAGACTTTATCAGACAAAAAGGACTCTAAGAAAAAAACATTACTAGAGACAAAGAAGGTCATTTTACAATGATAAAAGAGTCAATCCACCAAGAGGATATAACAATTATGAACATAGGCACCTAACAACAGAGCCCCCAAGTTTAAGAGCAAGAACTGTTGGAACTGAGGGGTGAAATAGACAATTCAACAGAAATAGTTTGAGACTTCAATACCCTACTCTCAATAATGGATAAAACAACTAGAGAGTAGATCAGTAAGGAAATAGAAGACTTGAACAATACAATAAACCAACTAGACCTAACAGACATGTATAGAACACTTAACAATAACAGAATACATATTCTCCTCTAGTGCACATGTAACATTCTCCAAGATACATGAGTTAGGCCATAAAACACATTTTAATAAATTTAAAAGAACTAGCATCATACAAAGTGTGTTCTGTGGCCACAAGGAAGAGCAGAAATCAACAACAGAAAGAAATCGGGGAAATTCACAAATATGTGGAAATTACACAACCCACTCCTAAATAACCACAGGGAAAAGAAGAAATTACAAGGGAAATTTTAAAATGACTTCACATAAATGGAAATAAAAATACAACATACTAAAACTTATGCAATGCAGCTAAAACAGTGCTTAGAATGAAATTTATAGATGTAAACTCATGTATTTAAAAAGAACAAAGATCTCAACTTCTATTCAATATTGTACTAGAGGTCCTAACCAGGGCAATTAGGAAAGATATAAGCCATAAAAGACATCCATACTGGAAAGAAGAAGTAAAACAATCTAGGGCAAGTTACATGATCTTGTATATGGAAAATCCTAAAAAGTACACATACACACACACACATACACACACAACCACACACAATTAGAACTAATAAATAAATATAGAAAGAGCTCATGCAGCTCAATAACAAAAAGACAAACAACCCAATCAAAAAATGGGCAGAAGATCTAAAGAGATATTTCTCCAAAGAAGACATACAGATGGCCAAAAAGCACATGAAAAGATGCTCAGCATCACTAATTATTAGAGAAATGCAAATCAAATCTACAATGAGGGGCTTCCCTGGTGGCGCAGTGGTTGAGAGTCTGCCTGCCAATGCAGGGGACACGGGTTCGAGCCCTGGTCTGGGAAGATCCCACATGCCGCGGAGCAACTGGGCCCATGAGCCACAATTACTGAGCCTGCGCATCTGGAGCCTGTGCTCCGCAACAACAGAGGCCACAACAGTGAGAGGCCTGTGCACCGCGATGAAGAGTGACCCCCACTTGCCACAACTAGAGAAAGCCTTTGCACAGAAACGAAGACCCAACACGGCCCTAAATAAATAAATACATTTAAAAAAAAAAAACTACAATGAGGTATCACCTCACACCAGTTAGAATGGCCATCATCAAAAAAAATCTATGAACTACTGCAGAGCAGAATAAAGAAAAAAGATTGAAAAGAATTGAGGACAGTGTCAGAGACCTCTGGGACAACATTAAACACACCAACATTCGAATTATAGGGGTCCCAGAAGAAGAAGAGAAAAAGAAAGGGACTGAGAAAATATTTGAAGAGATTATAGTTGAAAACTTCCCTAATATGGGAAAAGAAATAGTTAATCAACTCCAGGAAGCACAGAGAGTCCCATACAGGATAAATCCAAGGAGAAACATGCCAAGACGCATATTAATCAAACTATCAAAAATTAAATACAAAGAACACATATTAAAAGCAGCAAGGCAAAAAAACAACAAATAACACATACAGGAATCCCCATAAGGTTAACAGCTGATCTTTCAGCAGAAACTCTGCAAGCCAGAAGGGAGTGGCAGGACATATTTAAAGTGATGAAGGAGAAAAACCTACAACCAAGATTACTCTACCCAGCAAGGATCTCATTCAGATTTGATGGAGAAATTAAAAGGTTTACAGACAAGCAAAAGCTAAGAGAATTCAGCACCACCAATCCAGCTTTAAAACAAATGCTAAAGGAACTTCTCTAGGCAGGAAACACAAGAGAAGGAAAAGACCTACAATAATAAACCCAGAACAATTAAGAAAATGGGAATAGGAACATACATATCGATAATTACCTTAAATGTAAATGGATTAAATGCTCCAACCAAAAGACATAGACTGGCTGAATGGATACAAAAACAAGACCTGTATATATGCTGTCTACAAGAGACCCACTTCAGACCTAGGGACACATACAGACTGAAAGTGAGGGGATGGATAAAGATATTCCATGCAAATGGAAATCAAAAGAAAGCTGGAGTAGCAATTCTCATATCAGACAAAATAGACTTTAAAACAAAGACTATTACAAAAGACAAAGAAGGACACTACACAATGATCAAGGGATCAATCCAAGAAGAAGATATAACAATTGTAAATATTTATGCACCCAACATAGCAGCACCTCAATACATAAGGCAAATACTAACAGCCATAAAAGGGGAAATCGACAGTAACACAATCATAGTAGGGGACTTTAACACCCCACTTTCACCAATGGACAGATCATCCAAAATGAAAATAAATAAGGAAACACAAGCTTTAAATGATACATTAAACAAGATGGACTTAACTGATATTTATAGGACATTCCATCCAAAAACAACAGAATACACATTCTTCTCAAGTGCTCATGGCACATTCTCCAGGATAGATCATATCTTGGGTCACAAATCAAGCCCTGGTAAATTTAAGAAAATTGAAATCATATCAAGTATCTTTTCCGACCACAACACGATGAGGCTAGATATCAATTACAGGAAAAAATCTGTAAGAAATACAAACACATGGAGGATAAACAACACACTACTTAATAACCAAGAGATCACTGAAGAAATCAAAGAGGAAATCAAAAAATACCTAGAAACAAATGACAATGAAAACACAACGACCCAAAACCTATGGGATGCAGCAAAAGGAGTTCTAAGAGGGAAGTTTATAGCAATACAATCCTACCTTAAGAAACAGGAAACATCTCGAATAAACAACCTAACCTTGCACCTAAAGCAATTAGAAAAAGAAGAACAAAAAAACCCCAAAGTTAGCAGAAGGAAAGAAAGCATAAAGATCAGATCAGAAATAAATGAAAAAGAAATGAAGGAAACGATAGCAAAGATCAATAAAACTAAAAGCTGCTTCTTTGAGAAGATAAGCAAAATTGATAAACCATTAACCAGACTTATCAAGAAAAAAAGGGAGAAGAATCAAATCAATAGAATTAGAAACAAAAAAGGAGAAGTAACAACTGACACTGCAGAAATACAAAGGATCATGAGAGATTACTACAAGCAACTCTATGCCAATAAAATGGACAATCTGGAAGAAATGGATAAATTCTTAGAAATGCACAATCTTCCAAGACTGAACCAGGAAGAAATAGAAAATATGAACAGACCAATCACAAGCACTGAAATTGAAACTGTGATTAAAAATCTTCCAACAAACAAAAGCCCAGGACCAGATGGCTTCACAGGCGAATTCTATCAAACATTTACAGAAGAGCTAACGCCTATCCTTCTCAAACTCTTCCAAAATATAGCAGAGGGAGGAACACTCCCAAATTCATTCTATGAGGCCACCATCACTCTGATACCAAAACCCGACAAAGATGTCACAAAGAAAGAAAACTACAGGCCAATATCACTGATGAACATAGATGCAGAAATCCTCAACAAAATACTAGCAAACAGAATCCAACAGCACATTAAATGGATCATACACTATGATCAAGTGGGGTTTATCCCAGGAATGCAAGGATTCTTCAATATAGGCAAATCAATCAACGTGATACACCATATTAACAAACTGAAGGATAAAAACCATCTGATCATCTCAATAGATGCAGAGAAAGCTTTCAACAAAATTCAACACCCATTTATGATGAAAACCCTCCAGAAAGTAGGCATAGAGGGGACTAGACCATATATGACAAAACCACTGCCAACATCGTCCTCAATGGTGAAGAACTGAAACCATTTCCACTAAGATCAGGAACAAGATAAGGTTGCCCACTCTCACCACTATTATTCAACATAGTTTTGGAAGTTTTAGCCACAGCAATCAGAGAAGAAAAAGAAATAAAAAGCATCCAAATCGGAAAAGAAGAAGTAAAGCTGTCACTGTTTGCAGATGACATGATACTATACATAGAGAATCCTAAAGATGCTACCAGAAAACTACTAGAGCTAATCAATGAATCTGGTAAAGTAGCAGGACACAAAATTAATGCACAGAAATCTCTTGCATTCCTATACACTAATGATGAAAAATCTGAAAGTGAAATTAAGAAAACACTCCCATTTACCATTGCAACAAAAAGAATAAAATATCTAGGAATAAACCTACCTAAGGAGACAAAAGACCTGTATGCAGAAAATTATAAGACACTGATGAAAGAAATTAAAGATGATACAAATAGATGGAGAGGTATACCACGTTCTTGGATTGGAAGAATCAACATTGTGAAAATGACTCCACTACCCAAAGCAATCTACAGATTCAATGCAATCCCTATCAAACTACCATTGGCATTTTTCACAGAACTAGAACAAAAAATTTCACAATTTGTATGGAAACACAAAAGACCCCGAATAGGCAAAGCAATCTTGAGAAAGAAAAACGGAGCTGGAGGAATCAGGCTCCCTGATTTCAGACTATACTACAAAGCTACAGTAATCAAGACAGTATGGTACTGGCACAAAAACAGAAATATAGATGAATGGAAGAGCTCTGTGCTTTGTGACCACGTAGAGCAGTGGGATAGGGAGGGTGGGAGGGAGGGAGGGAGATGCAAGAGGGACGGGATATGGGGACATATGTATAACTGATTCACTTTGTTATAAAGCAGAAACTAACACACCATTGTAAAGCTCCAATAAAGCTTGTAAATATTTGTAAATAAAAGCTTGTAAATACACACCATTGTAAATACTCCAATAAAGATGTTAAAAATAAAATAAAATAAGGACAGAAAGCACAGGTAGGTGTGAGTACCCATGCCTCAGTACATTAGGTGAGACTGGGATGGGAAGCCAGGCAGACCCTAAAATTTGAGGAAATAGTATGACTTTTCTATAAATGTCACACCTTGGATGACTCCGGCTCTAGACATAATAGGTCATTTGGTCACTGACAATGGAATTGGATCCTGGAAAATGCAGCTTAAGAGAAAAATGAAAGCTCAGTCCTTATTCCTGAAGTAAGGTTCCCTTTCACGAATAGTCAGTCAGGCAGCTGAAAAACAAAAACAAAAAATCTACGAACAATAAATGCTGGAAAGGGTGTGGAGAAAAGGGAACCCTCCTACACTATTTGTGGGACTGTAAATTGATACAGCCACTATGGAGAACAGTATGGAGGTTCCTTAAAAAGCTAAAAATAGAACTACCATATGATCCAGCAATCCCACTCCTGGGCATATACCCAGAAAGAAACATAACTCAAAAAGATACATGCACTGCAATGTTCACTGCAGCACTATTTACAATAGCCAGGAAATAAGTGAAATAAGTCAGAAAGACAAATACCATATGATATCACTTATATGTGGAATCTAAAATATTACACAAATGAACTTATTTACAAAACAGAAACAGACTCACAGACAGAAAACAAACTTATGGTTGCCAAAGGGGAAAGCGGGTAGGGGAGGGATAAATTAGCAGTTTGGGATTAGCAAATAAAAAACACTATAAATAAAATAGATAAACAACAGGGTCCTACTGTATAGCACAGGGAACTATATTCAATATCCTGTAATAAACCATAATGGAGAAGAATATGAAAAAGAATATATATACACACACACACACACACACACACACACACATATATATATAACTGATTCACTTTGCTATGCACCAGAAACTAACACAACACTGTAAATCAACTATACTTCAATAAAAAAGAAGTCATTGCCAAAAAAAAAAAAAAAAATAGAGAGAGAGATTGTGCAGTCACTTTAGAAAACAGTCTGTCAGTTTCTTAAGATTTTAAACATAGAGTTACCAACATTTACAGTCCTAGGAACATAGTCAAGATATTTGGGAGCTTATACCCACATAAAAATTGTACACAAATGTTCATAGCAGCATTATTCATTTTAGCCACAAAGTGGAAATATCCCAATATTTATCAACTGATAAATAAACAAAATGTGGGATATCCATACAATGGAATATGACATGGCAATAAAAAGGAATGAAGTACATACTACAACATGGATGAACCTTGAGAAGATCATGCCAAGTGAAAGACACCAGACACAAAAGGCTGCATATTGTATGACTCCCTTACATAAAATGTCCAGAATAGGCAAATCCCTAGAGTCACAAAATAGATCGTGGTTGCCAGGGCTGGCGAGCGGGGGGAGGGGAAGTGGGTATTAATGGGTATGGGGGTTTCTTTTGGGGGTAATGAAAATGTACTGGAATTAGACAGTGATGATGCTTCTACAACCCTATGAATATACTAAAAACAACTGAATTAGTCACTTTAAAAAGGTGGATTTTATATTATATGAATTATATATTCCAATTTTTTTTAAAAAAGAGATAGCCCAATTTATACTCCCAGGACAGGACCCAATTCCCCTCACATTCACTACAATCTAATAGGTGACAATGGTCTCATCGCAGACTTAATTTGTATTTCTTTAATTATGAGTGAGACTGAAGTAAAAAAGGCATTTTTTTTCCTGGAATTGCCTGCTTTGGGGTTTTCCCCCTTGATTCAACTGGCTTGTGGATTTTTCTTATTCATTCATTCAGTAATCACATACCGAGCATGTGACTTGCACTGTTCTAGGCACTAGCGATACAACCGTAAATACAATCAACAAAGTCCAGGCCCCCATGAGGCTCACGTGCTAGAGGGAAGACACAAATACTACACAAGTGAATGGACCCCAGCTGTCAGGAAGTGCTGTGCAGAGTACCAAAGCAGGCAGCGTGGACCAGGAATTGATAGGGGAGGTGGGGGCTTTGTCATTTAAATCAGGCAGTCAGGGAAGGCCCTTCTGATGAGGTGACTTAGCAAGCCCTGAATAAAGTAATCCATGTGGATCTGAGGGAAAAGCAAGTGCAAAGGTCCTGGGGCAGGAGCATACGTGGCCTGTCCAAAGAACAGGCCTGCTCAAGGCCAGTAGTGCTGAGGCAAAGTGAGGGTGGAAAGAGGTGAGAACAGACCCTGCTAGGCCTTGTACACCCGGATAAGGGCTTGTTTCCTAGGGTTGCTCTACAAATCACCACAAAACAGGTGTCCTGAAACAACAGAAATGTATTCTCTCACAGTTTGGGGAGTTAGAAGTCCGGAATCAAGGTGTCAGCAGGGCCATGTTCCCTCTGAGGTCCTAGGGAAGAGTCCTTCCTTGCCTCTTGCCAGCTTCCGGGGGCTGCGAGCAATGCTCAGCACTCCTCAGCTTGTACATGCGTTGCTTCAATGTCTGCCTTCATGGTCACGTGGTCTTCCTCCCTCCGGGCCTCTACATTCCCTCTCCTAATAAGGACACCAGTCATTGGATTTAAGGACCACCTCAATCCAGTAGGGCCTCGTTTTCACTTGATTACAAAGACCCTATTTCCAAATAAGGTCACATCACTGTTTCCAAGTGGACATAAATTTGGGGAGACACCACTCACGCCAGTACAGGGCTCCTCTTCAGACCCTCAGAGTCTACGTCTGTGTGTGGTGTTCGCTGCCTCTTTCACGCCTCCACACACTCTCTTCACTTCCCACTGGAGGGTTTGAGTGGAGTTTGACATAGTCAAATTTAAACCACTCTGGCTCAGTTATGGAGCCCAAACCACAGGAGGCAAAGTCGAAGCAGGAGACCAGTCAGAAGCTCCTGCAAAAATCTACGTTCTCAGGAGGGTGCGCAGGGAGTGAGAAATGGCAGGTTCTCGACTTTATTGCAGAGACATAGGATTTGCTCACTGATCAGATGTAGGTTTTGAGAGAAAGAGAAATCAAGGCTGCCACTGTAGCTTTAAGCCTGAGAAGAGGAGACAGAATCTATGGATTTGTAAGAGCATTTTATGTAGCACTTCCGACTTCTGGTTCAAGATGGAGAACTGAGCACATGCGTTTGCTTTACACCCTTCCCAACCTCCATGAAATAAAAGAGAACAGAGGAACAGTGGTGGAAGAGGGTGGGTCGCTGGTGGACAAGAGTGACTCATGCTTCTGGAAAACGGAAGGCAGAAGGGGCGGGTGGAAGGAAGGAGCCACAGAGGGGCCCAAGCAGGAAACCCCACCTTCCAGGTGGGCACACAGACAAAGACCAGGCAGAGGGCTGCCCAGGGGTGGGGGAGTGTCACTCCCACCCTCCAGACACAGGACACAGACAGGTCATTACCGAGCTGGCAGGCAGGGGCAGACCCCACGTGGAGAGCTGTCACCTAAGTGGGCTTCCAATGTGGAGCCAGGAGCCCAGTGGGAAGCCCCCTGAGAGCTGGCACGTCCCACCTCACCTCACCGTGTCTGCCTGGGAACTCCACGCAGGGGAAAGATGCTGTGGGGCAGGCAGACCCCAATACAACAGAGGGGGAGCGCTCAGCCGACCCGCAGAACCCCTCCTCA
Organism: Delphinus delphis; assembly: GCF_949987515.2. NCBI lineage: Eukaryota > Metazoa > Chordata > Mammalia > Artiodactyla > Delphinidae > Delphinus > Delphinus delphis. The sequence continues at coordinate 73,883,215 of NC_082698.1, read as the reverse complement.
AAATGGACAGACGGCCCCCAAGTTCAGGAGGTAGGAGAGAAGAATGGACAGCATGAAAGCAAAAGGCCAAATGGCCAAGGGAAGAACCGAACCCAGAGAAAACAGATGCTTTAAGCAACAAAAGAAATCTTAAAAGAAGAAACAATTGTAAAAGAGAGAAAGACTTGAGAAGCTGCATCCCTATAGTGAGTGGGACGCAACAGCGAGGCCCAAGAACGGCTCAGATCTCTCCCTGGCCCCTGCCCCATGGCCAACGCATCGCCCGATGCCGGCAGTTTGCCTGCTCTGTATTTCTCACATCTGACCGCATGTGTCTGTCCACGCCGCTGGCACACCCTAGTCCAGACAGCCTTCCCCCTCCCCCCCGGAACGGCACTGACCTCCCAGCAGCTGCTTCACTACCGTCCCATCCCAGCCCGTCCCCACCTGCTATTCCCTCTACAGATGGGATCATGCGTGTGGCTTCTGCATGCCCCAACTTAAAACACTTCAGCAGCACCTGCCCCTCCCCCAGCCCCAAAGAGGACAAAATCTGGTGGCTTGGCTGGCTAGGCCCAGACTCACCTTGACCCCATACCCATTGCTGTCAGGTGGCTCTGCTCCTGTACCCACACCGGGCCCTGCACGGGCTGTTCCCTCTGCTCAGAACACTCTTCCTGCCCGGCCTCCCCTGGCCTCCCCTCCCTGCCGGGGACCAGGAGCCTTCTCTCCAGCGCTTCCCGGGTCGCAGCCGCGCTATTCCCGGGGTTATCCTGTGACTGTCTCCCCTACCAGACTCTCAGCCACCTTCTGCCCCTCCTTTCAAACCGAGCTGATTCTCTTTCATGAATTTCGTATTGCCCTGGGGTTTCTTTCCCTTCACTGCTACAGAAAGTTTGAGAACGGCTGCCACACACCATGTCGCCTCCAATTTGGAAGAGGCACTCGGAGTACCGGGCGTGCGTGCCGTGCCCCTTGCAGTCTGGCCTGAGTCCCATTCTCGGTGTCTTGCTGTCTTGCTGAGCAGGGGGATGGGGGAGGAGACCCGGGACCTGAGAATAGGTCACAGAGGTGGGTGGAGCTCTACCTTCTCTGCCATCAGGCTCTCAGGACCGACTCAGCCTTCCTTCAGACACTCCCAGAACTCTGGGAGGACCCTTCTTTAGAATGAGAAGGCGCATTAACAATTCACTCTCAGGAATCAGGGCTCAGCGAGCACCTCTGCCCCAAGGGTCTGAGGCCGAGGGACTTGGGGTGGAGGTTTTGGGGGCCGGAGACCACGTCCCGAGATGGCGGGGGGCCTTGTTTGAGTCAGGTGGTGCTAACTGAGGCATCTGGCTCCAGGCTCTGACAGTTCCTTATTCAAAGAAAATACTCCTGCAGGTGTTTCAATTCAGGTGTTTACCGTTTCTTTTTAAAACAGGATTGTTCCACGTCCTCTTTAGGTAAGGCCCCCTGAGTGAGGCAGCACTGTGCTCGCAGCAGTGCCCGGCAGCCTGGTGAGGTCGCCACCTCTGCGTCCCCCGAGGGAGTTGGCACAAGCCTTTGACCTCTCTGAACCTCAGTTTCCTCTTCTAGAAAACACAGTGTGTCACGTACACCCAGAAGGGTGAGGCAGCTCACCTCCTCCCAGCATTGCCCCCCCAAGATGAGGCTGAGGCCTCAGGTCTAGGAGAGCGACCCTGGAGGGAGGGAAGGTGGGAGGGCGTCCCCACCGCAGGATGCGCTGGGCAGCTCTGACGATCCCCAGCTGGGGTGATGCCGAGACGAGCTCCCAGTTCGGCGAGCACCTGCCACCACCCATAGGGAGACAGCCATCCCGGTGGATGGAGGACACTCCAGTTTCTGCCTGCTGTCTGGCATAATTCACTCTCAGAAACTGCTCCCCCGACCCAACAAGGTGCTAAAAATAGATTTCTGGGCTCCACCCCCCCAGACCGTTTAAACCGGAGTCTCCGGAGATGTGGCTTGGGAATTTACACTTCCCACCAGTTTGAGGGGACTTCTAACGCGCAGTCAGGACTGATAGCCCCTGGGCGTGGGGTATGCACGCAGCAGGGGAAGGTGGGCGAGGTACCCCAGGTGGAGCCCCTTACCCAGCCCCAAGGTCAGGCTAAAAGTCGTCAAAGGTACCCGAGGGGCATCATGGCTCAGCTGTCTCCCCACCTGCCACCTGGCCAAGGACAGCTTCCCATAGGGCAAGGGAGAAAGGGGGCCAGAGGCTGGGCTGGGCAGCCCTCAAGAGACAAGGCTCGACCAATGCGGGGGGCCCTGCAGGGAGGATCCGCCCCGGGCCAGGCAGAGGCTCCTGCAGCCCGCTGAACCTCTAGAAGGATGGGTGTCAGCAGGGGCCTCTGCCCCAAGGAGCAAACTAAGAGTCAGTGGGGCCCGGGCATCACACAGGGCAGTGCAAACTGCACTGCAAACCCAGGCATTCTGGGGGCACCCCCATAGCTGCAGGGCACGGAGGCACCGGTCATCCCTCTGATGGAGCCAGGGCATGAGGGAAACCTGGGGAGGCACCAGAAATCCAACAGGAAAGGCTGTGGGAAGAGGCAGCTCTGAGGTTGGGGCCTGGCTCCAGTTGCGCTGTGACCCCACTTCCGAGACTCGGTTTCCCCTCCCGCCCCAGTCCTGGCATGCGGTGCTGATGAGCCGGTGGCAGCCACCTGGAGCCCTGGAGCGCAGTGGTCCTGTGCGCTCGGCAGCAGGTCCCCTGTCTGCCTGGGGTGGGCCGCCCCCTCGCCATCCTGTGATTTGCGGCTTTATCCGGCGCTCCCCGGGAGGCACAAACCCAGGAGCAGGAACGCACCCACACACGTACTGGAAAGAAAAGAGAAAGCCACACAGATTGATTTGCTGTTCCTCATGTGCAGCGGGGCAGGAGGCATCCGGGTGTGTGATGGATGCAGGCAGCTGTGAAAATTGAGATGTCAGCCCCAAGCCCCCAGCCGCGTCCCCTCACCTCCAGATGCGGCCGGGGACGCGCGGCACAGTCCCGCTCACTGTGCGAACCCGCAGCCGACTGTGAAATACCCTTCGATGCGGTGGCTGCAGAGCCTCAGGCCCATCAGGACTGTCAGAAATCTGGGTCGTTGCCTCTACACTCCCAGCTCTGCTGACGGGCACCTGTGCTTCTGCCCCTGACCATAGCCTGTGCCTCCAGGCCTGGACCCCGAGGGGGGATGGGTGCTGCCTGACAAAGACAGAAGCCGTGCTCCGGCCCAGCTCTGCCTCCAGTGAGGTGGCCTGCGGGTGGCCTGCACTGGCCCCCCAACCCCCAGGAGTATCAGTTTCCTCTTGTTCTCCTTGGGTTCAGAGGAAAATGGGTGAAGGTACCCCCCGAGTCCCCACGACAGCCTGATCGCTGACAACGTGGGAACGGGCGGCAGGGGCAGGAGTCCCTGGCTGGATGGTGGCAGCAGCCACGAGGACACATGGGGGTGTCACCAAGCTCCTGCCCGGCCCTGGCCCTGACACGTGGTGTCAGATTCTGGACGAGGACATGGGGGTTACCTGTCCCCAGTGATGCTGGAGGGACCCAGGTTGGAGACTTGCCCAGGTCAGGTCCCCAGAAGCAGACGGGGCTTGGAGGCCCTGGTGGGCCGAACAGGACATCCCTCCCATGCGTGTTTGGTGTCCCAACCAAATACACACACTCTGCACGTCAGGGGACACGCCTCCGGGTCAAAAGCTGTCAGCAGGCAGAGCAGACGCAACACTCCCCAGGCCCGGCCTGGCAAAGGCAGAGAGATCTGATCCACGAGCCATGAGCTGAGGGCTCTGACAGTGGCATGGGGTGGGGTGGGGTGGAGTGGAGAGTGGGTGGTCTCAAGACGGGCCAAGGCTCAACATCCGGAAGCCGTTTCTAGGAGGGGAGGGAAAGAGAGGTACGTGAGCTGTGGCTAGAGGGCTGCCAGGCGGGGAGGCTGGGCTCAACAGAACATCCATGTGTGCACAAGGATGGAGGGACAGATGGACAGACGGATGAAGGAAGGAAGGGAGGCCGTGGTCAGACCCCCTGGCAGGGTTTCAAATCCTGTGTCAGATACAGTGGCTTGACCTGGGTACGGTGCTGAACGCAGATCCCACACTAAGCGTCCACAGCCCTCCGTACTCCCCTCTCCGGCCCCAAACTTCAGGCCTTTCGGCAGCACTAGAGGAGGTGCATTCTGGGCCTGGGCTACAAGCACTGCCTGACTGGGGCAGATAGCTGAGCGAGCAACTATGCAGCGTGTTTGCTGCACGGAAGGAAAACCTCCTGCAGGAAGGGCTGGCCACGACAGCGGAGGCAGGAACTCCGCCCTTCCTGCCCCGCGGCGGGTGGGGCAGGGTTGGGGTTCTCTGGCTGCCAGCATCCTGAGAGCAGCCCTGGGGACCCTCCACGCCCCCATCACAGGCTCCCTGCTCCACGCAGATGCTCCCCCTGTGCCCCAACCCCACCAGAACTCCACAACGTGCCACAAATGCCCCTCCCTTTCCCCAAACTCTCCTCTCAGAGCACATGCTTGTCCCCTCCCTGCAGGACCAGCCAAGTTCACAGGGAGCCACGTCATGGGGAGACCACCGTGTCCCCTCTGGTGTCCATCCTCCAAACAGGGGGCTGCACACCCAGCCCTGGAAAGGCCCACGGTGGGGCATGGCTGCTCCCACAGACCCCCACAGGGGATGGTGTGGCACAGCGGGGATGCTGGGGTGTGAGGCCCCCCGCACACCAGGGAGGCTGGGCTGTAGCGGAGCCCCAACCCAGCCTGCCCCAGGCTGTGATTGCCTAAGGCCCTCTGACAGAGGCCCCTCTGATGCCCAGAGAAGGGACTAGGCTCTCAGCAGCAGGTATGGGCCCCAGAGATGCCCAAATCCTGATCCAATGACTGTGAATGTAAGAAAACAGACTTTTGACAAAAAGACTACACTGCGAAAAGGACTTCGCAGATGTGATTAAATTAAGGCTCTTGAGATGAGATTATTATCCTGGATCATCCGGGCGGGCCTAATCTAATCACATGAGTCCCTAAAATTGGGGAGCCTTCCTGTCTGTGACCAGAGAAAGAGATGTGACGACAGGGTAGGGTCAGAGAGATGGATCTGAGCCCCCGCTGCAGGCTCTGAGGTGTAGGGAGTCATGCAAGTGGCCTGGGGGGGTGAGGGGTCCCAGGCGACAGCAGCAGAGAATGGGGATCTCAGTCCCACAGCACATGGAATGGACACCTGGATGAGCGGGAAAAGGCTCTACCCCAGAACCTGCAGAGAGGAGGGCCAGCCGACACCTTGGCCTTAGCCCACTGAGACTTCGCTGGCCCCTGAGACCCAGCTCCATAAAGTGATAAGTGTGTTATTGATCATTTTGTAGCAGTTAGGGCAGCCACCCCGTGCACATCCCCGGGGCCACGGCAACAAGCTCTGCTTCGAGGCACCAGGGTGTGGCCTCGTGGGAACCAGGAAAGGGGCCTCACACCCCTCCTGGGCTCCATGGCACAAGGCCATGTGGACGTGGGCTCCGGAGGCCGCCCACGACCAGCAGCCACAGCGTGGCCACACGCATGCTTGCCTGTCCCTGCTCTGCGCAGGAGCAGGGCCTGGGTCTGCGACCAGCCTCCACACCCCGCAAGGCTGCCGTGAGCGCTGAGCAGGACCCGCGGGCCAGGCCCGAGCACGTGTCGGCATCGGCACCCGGAGCTGGTGCCTCCAGAAATGCGTCCCATGAGCCCAGCTGTCCAAGGAAGAAGTGAGCTGGACAAAAATACCGAAGGTGGGAAGCCCAGGAGTCAGAGGGGATGCAACGAGGGCAGGCGGGTGGCCCTCAGGGCCCCCTCAGGCACCTGCACTGCGACAGTGGCACAGAGATAGCCATGAGGGGCCGTTGACCGCCACCCCCGCACGCTGACAGCCCCAGCGCAGTCTCTTCGCATCTGTCGTGGTGCCCGCTGAGGCCACACTTCCCCAGGCTGCTGCCACCACAGGGCACTGGGGCTGTCCCTACCCGCAAACCACTTCTGCTCAGGGCAGGCCTCCGCTGACAGGCACGTTTCCTGCAGGCTCCCTCGGCCTGACCCAGACCAGGCTGTGCTTTGTGGTCTGCAGCTCTTCCTGCCTGGTCTTTCCTACCCTAATCTCTCCATTTGGGCCTCACAGAGGCACTGCTGGCTGCCCCCTCCAGCTCTCGCCCTCTCTCATACTTCTAGTCTAATCCCACCCGTGACTGCTTCTTGGAGGGCCTGGAACTGACACCGTCACACCCAGGTCACAGCCCTGCGACACCAGGCCTCCCGGGCCCTGTGCTGCAGGAAGGGCTGAGGGGATGGTAGGGCACGCCGCTCGGCGGTCACTCTGGTGCTGCCCTCCTTAAGGCTGTGCTTCCTGAGCAGAGTGTCTACTGCTAAACCAAGACTGGAACCGTGGCTCTAGCTCAAGGGCACTGCAGGATGAGCTTCAAGCAGGGGTTCTCCCTGGAGTCCCCGAAACTGTGGCTAAAGGGAGGGAACAAAGGGGGCAGCCTCAGAACTTCCCTGGTGGTCTGGTGGTTAAGACTCCGCGCTTCTAATGTTCCAGTGCAGGGGGTGCGGGTTTGCCCCCGGTCACAGAACTAAGATCTCACTCGAGGTGCGGCCCCCCCAAATAAAAAATCAAAGGAGGCAGCCTCTGCATGGCATGTGAGCAATGACAAGAGTGACACTTGGTCTGTATGTCCCCATGGCGGGTCTGACCACACAGGTGCCCCTTGTATGGCTGGTAGCCACACCCACTGGAGGCTCCTGGACCGCAGCCCTGGCCACAGTGCACAGCAGGGAAAGTTGGGGACTTTCCTCCTGGACAGAGGCCATGGCATTCCCAGGAATCTGGAGAGGAAACCGGGCAGCACTGGGGTTTCCAGCACCCTCCTGGGAAGCCCCCTCAGCCACCACCTGGTCACTGCCCGGCAGAGTCCAGGCCCTCTGGTTGGCTGAGGTGGAAATGCCACATGGGGACACAGGAAAACCCTCCCAATGTCACTGTCCTGCGACAGGCCCTCCCAGGAGCCAACACCCAGGCACCCTCTCCACCCCTGGCTTTGGCTGACCGTGCCGTCCTCACTCCCTCTCTGGTCACCTGCTCAGTGCCACTCCTTCCGGCTCCACCCACTGCCACCACCCTCGCCTCACTCATCACTCTGGGTCTGGACCCCTCCAGGGATGACCCGGACAGTCATGCGGGCGGGGGTGTACAGAGCTGGCCCCAGTCCTGATCCAGCCTCAGGGCTGGGCCTTCAACCAGTCTGTTCAAAGGCCCTGGATAGGCTGTCACCCTCATCTTCTTTTAGACTGTCAACCCCTGAGGGCAGGGGCCACTCCTCATGAAGCCTCCTGTGTCCCGCAGCCTCACTTGTAGGTGCTCAGCGTGCCCTTGAGGACGGACTGGCCCCAGGATCGAAACATCACAGCTTTGTCATTTACGTCTCACAGTAACTCCTCTGAGGAGTGCTACTGGCCCACTTTACAGGAGTGCAAACTGAGGTCAGAGATGTGAAGCCGTCCATCCAAGGACACAGGGCACTGGTCACGTTCAAAGTCTAAACCAAAGTCCAGACTCCATATCAGGGGCACCCTGGATGCCGGTGCTGGAGGGCAGAGGGGGGCGCTCAGCCTCAGGACCACCACGTGGTAGGTGTGTGGCCATTCCTGGGAGCCCCATCACCCTTGGCTCCTCTGGGAAGACAGCTCTGGAGAGAGAGCCTGAGGCCACCAGGGAACTGGTTCCTAGCTCTGTCTGCCCACTGACACCCCCCTCCCCAAGGATGCTTACCCGGCACGGGGTTGAGGCATCAGTACTCCTCTCTGACACCCTCCTTGCTCCTCTGGTTGCCAAGCAACACTAAAAGCTCCGGCATGTGTGTGAATTCGGAAGGCGCTCCTAGCCTTCCCCACCCCTCCCCTTCCTCACCCCCTGCCACCTCAGTCAGACTGCTTACAGGAGAGGCTGTGCACTGTGTCCCCTGCCTGGGGGAAGCTCTGGGGGAACAGGCCCCCCGACCTGACCGCAGGGAGCCCGCACCCGCTGACACCCAGGCCACGCCGAGCTGCGCCTGCTGTGCAGTCTCTCCAGCACTCGGCCGGGTGGGCCAGGGCTCACCCACCAGGGTCGGGACCTGGGCCCTGAGAGACCGAGCTGGGTGGAGCCCACGTGGGCCTGGCGCCGGGAACGCTGGGAGCCCTGTGCCAGGTGGGAGAGCTGGGGAGGGGGCAGGGCAGAGACAGCCCAGGGCCCCAGGGATGTGCAGCCACATCGCCCTGGAGCACAGTTCACAGATCACCTCCTTCTACAGAAGAGGCGTCTGAAACCCAGAGGGGGCAGCCACTTGTGCCAAGCAGGAGGGAGCAGAGCCACCTTCCTACGCAGGGCTGCACCCTGGCAGCCGTGTGCCTTCTAGGCTCTCTGCTGGAGGGGGTCATGTGGGAACGTGCTCCCCCCACCCGCTTCGGACATAAGGGAGAGGGAAGAGGCCCAGGCCTGAGCAAGTGCTCAGTGCCAGGGAGTCAGGGTCTAGGGGTGCAGGCCTCTGGGGGAGACGTGAAGCACGGACCAGAGCTGCAGCCTGGCAGCCCCGGGCCGTGACACTTTGGGGCGTCTCTGACCAGTGCCTCCACCTGGCATCCCTGGCACTTCCCACCACTCCTGCCCTGCAGAGGGGCCCTTGTCAGCAAGAGGCGACAGGGACTCAGGCCTCGCAAGGGGGTGATGGATGCCTCCTGGCCTCACGTGAGAAGCACAGCAAGGGGAGTCGGCCCATCAACCCGCCTGGGGGACTGGGGGACAGGGTCAACAGGCCAGTGTGCGCTGACCCTGGGGCAGCCTCGGCCTGGCTGTCTGCCTTACACATGGGGAAACTGCAGCTAAGGTGCCACACTGCTTATCCTGGGCCCGGCCAGGTGATGGGCCTTGGTTCTGGGCTGACCCTGGTGGCCCAGAGCATGGCTCCCACTGCATTTTGCTGGGGAGCAACAAGGGGGAAGGCGAGTCTGGCCACCTTACCACGCCCAGCAAAGGCAGCCAGAGAAACCGCCTGGGGTACCGCTTCACGGGCCAGCTCTATCAGGGTGCTGCAGGTGAACTCAGAAGCCAGACCTTCCAGGTGCATAGTTGTGGGGCCTCTGAGCCCCAGCAGGGTGCCCACAGAGCCCAGGCCTTTGCCAGCGGTACCCCTGCAGCATCCCTTTCTCCTCTATGGTCAACAGCGCAGCCTGGAACCAGCCTGCACCTCCTGGCCAGTCCTTAACCTCTTAGTTCCCTCACCTATAAGATGGGGGTGGGAACGGCCCTGTGTCTCAGGACTAGATGAGTTACCACGTGTGAGATGTTCACAAAGCACCCCATGTCAACACAGGCATCATCACTGTAACGTCCTCTGCCCACACGCCCACACCAGGACCCCACGGAGCATACCCGGTGCTCTGGCACTGAGGCCCCCGTGCCCACAGCCCAGGTCTGCACCTCTGGAGCGGGGAGGCAGGCTTGTCCCTGAGGTCCCCGCACCACAGACAGGGCTGAGGGAAGGAGGACGGCTGCAGGGGCCCTGTGGACAGACACTTCTTTTCCACGGAAAAGGCTCCAGTGGTCATTGGTCTGGGGTCGGGCTTCCTCAGACTTCAGCTCTGTGGCATCCGGTTCCCCCGCAGTAGGGGCAGGGGAGGGGCAGGGAGCTTGGCTGCGGGGAGGAAGGTGGAAGTCAGGAGGGGTGCAGTCCAGGATGTGGTAACTGGCGGGACGTGGGGACTGGTGGTGGGCAGCAGGCAGTGTGGGGACAGGGACTGGTCTTAGGACACAGCCTGAGCCAGGGCTCATTAAGAGGCAGGCAGGGGGCTTCCCTGGTGGTGCAGTGGTTGAGAGTCTGCCTGCCGATGCAGGGGACACGGGTTCATGCCCCGGTCCGGGAAGATCCCACATGCCGCAGAGTGGCTGGGCCCGTGAGCCATGGCCGCTGAGCCTGTGCGTCCAGAGCCTGTGCTCCGCAATGGGAGAGGCCACAACAGTGAAAGGCCCGCGTACCGCCAAAAAAAAAAAGAGGCAGGCAGGGGTGGGATGAACTGGGAGACTGGGATTGGCACATATACACTACTATGTATAAAACAGATAACTAATGAGAGCCTACTGCAGAGCACTGCGAACTCTACTCAGTGCTCTGTGGTGACTAAATGGGAAGGAAATCCAAAAAGGAGGGGATATATGTATACATATAACTGATTCACTTTGCTGTACAGCAGAAACTCACGCAACATTGTAAAGCTACTATACTCCAATAAAAATTAATTTTAAAAAGATGTTAAAAAAATTAATTAAAAAAAAAAAAAGATCCAGGCAGGCCTCCGCCCAGGGCCATGGGGCCTTACCAGGACTTCAGCTCCAGGCTTCAGCTCCTGTGGGACCTCAAGCGGTCCACAGGCTCCCAGGGATCAGGCCTGAGGAGCGGAACAGAGGGCCGGGCGAGGGCGATGGTCTCGCTGGGGACGGGGCAGGGAGGGGGGACAGCATCCTTGGTGAAGTAGAAACCCCTGGAGGGGGCACCGTGGGTGACAGGAGGGAGGGGTGAAGAGTAAAGTCTTGGTGGGCAGGCGGCTGGGGGCTCCCTAGACAGTGAGCACGGCCACAGGGGGTGAGTGAACGAAGTGCGGTCTCACAGCATCAGGTGTACCTCCCCGACCTGGGGCTTCCCCTGGGCTATGAAGGGTCAGGGGCTCCTGTCCCCCACTCTCCTTGGGCTGAGTCTCTGCCCACATCTGCCCAGGACCTGGGGAGGATGAGAGCTTGGAAGACCCACCAGGCGGGTGAGATCCACCTCTGAGCTCTCAGGGAACGCCTGTCCTGGGGACACTTCTTCCACTCACTTACCCCTTGTACTTAATGAAGGGCCCCCTGCTCTCCCCAGGCCTGAAGCTGGAAGGGCAGGGGCTGCAGCCTGGGCCCCATGGGTGGACAGAGGCTCCGGATGTGCAGCTTCTCTGCCTACTCCTGACAAAGACCCGCCCACCCGCCAGGTCTGACCCAGCCTTGGCCTGCCGCCTGGCGGTAGGCGGGCAGCCAGGCTGCGGTCTGCGTGGCCACACCATGGGACCTGCCTTTCTCACCGAGGCACGTCCAGCACCACGTGCCCTGGGCTGCCCGGGCGGCAGTCAGACCAGGAGGCCCTGCTTCCCAGACCAGGGGCTGCAGCCTCGCTGACAGGGCGCTGACAGGGCCTCGGGCCACAGCCGCCTGTGCAGCCTCCCAGCTCACGGGCCCCTCACACAGGGTCTGGGGCCCCCAGTCCCTCCTCCCCAGAGCCTGTGGAGATTCTGTTCACTCTGTTCCCCTCCCAAAGCTTCAGAAACCAAATGAACACACTATGGCCCCAGCAAATCCCATGATAAAGACATCAATTTAACTTGTCATTTAACGACTAAATAGTCCTCCCTATATTTCTGGGGGAGGGGAGAAACCCCCAGGTTATGCACTTGCTCCTAGAGGCTGAGGCTTGTCTTTTGCCTGATGAGAGGGTCTGGGTCTCTGGGGGCAGCCAGACAGGGTCTGAGTCCCGGTTCTGACCCATAGTGCTGAGTGACTGGGTTTCCCAGCCTCTCTGAGCCTACTGGGTTTCCCAGCCTCTGGGTTTACTGGGTTTCCCAGCCTCTCTGAGCCTACTTTGTGCTTCTGTAGGACTGGAAAAGGCCATTATCCTAGGGGATCTGTGAGAATGAAAAGATCTCACCTGAAAGAGCCCAAGAGCCCCCTTTCCTCTCATCCCACCCCCTCCCTTACCCAAAGTCAGGGATCCTCTGTCAAATGGTCGACTTAGAGAAGGTCTCTGCCAGGTACAATCTCCCAGTAATGCAGCGGCTCCTTGACCCAGATGTTGTTTTGCCCCAGGCAGGGAGAGAGATGCCAACAAGAGACATCAGGCCCCCGAGTGTCCCGGAAACCCTTCCAAGCTTCTGAATGCCAATTACGGGAAGTCTGATTCATCTGTGCTCTGCGTAGCTGGGTCCACTGACACCCGAGTTATTGTCTGAGCTGAGTGTGTTGGGGGGTGACAGGCAGGGGTGGCCTGGGAAGTGAGTGACCCCGCGTCCTGGTCCAGGCCAGCCACTAACCTCTCCCAGAGGTTTTAGGTAAAGGCATGGACCACAGCCCCTGAGGGCCCTCCCAAGGGTGCAGTCAACCTGATCTGCCCCATGATTCTGTGACTGATGCCAAGAGTTGGCCGAATGCCACTGGGCAGCTCGCCAGAGACCAAAGCAAATACAATGAAAAGGAAAGTTCCCCGTTTTCTGTGTACTCAAAGTTCCCTGCCCTGAGGCCTTTAGGCCCCCCAGTGTGGTAAGCGTCCAGGTCCCAACTCAACTTGACATTCTGGGCTGACCCTGGTGGGTCAGCATCTGGGAGCAGGCTTGGCACTCAGTAGGGTCCGGTGGGCTCAGAACTGCAGACTGTGGTCTGGGAAGATTCCAGAAACAAGAGGAAGAGCCTTACTCTTGTCCAGGCCTGAACCCCTGGGCTGGTCTGTTTGCCCTTGAGAAGTGGTTCTCAGACTTTAGAAGGTGTCAGAATCCCCTGGAGGGCAGCCCCCTCCCCCAGAGTATGATTCAGGAGGTCTGGGGTCAGGCCTGAGAATCTGCAGTTCTAACATGGTCCCAGGGGAGGCTGAGGTCGCTGGGATCCCTCTTTGAGAGCTGCTGATCTAAAATCATAGTTGGGAGAGGGCCTGGGAAGCGGAAGGAAGGAGGCACTGTGCTCAGAGCCCGGCCAGAGGCAGCCTTGGGTCAGCAGGGGCCCAGGCCAGGCTGGGCAGGGCTAGGACGCAGGTGGCTCGAGATGAAGGCCACGCCGGGTGGGAAGAACACCCCAGCCTGCGAGGAAAGAAGCCCCGGGCTTCAGCACCCTTGCCCAGCACTGCCCACCCCCCTCACTGGACAGGTGGTCCTGGGAGCTTCAAGAAACCTGCTTCCTCCCATTGTGCTTGTTCCTGCCTCTGGGCCCTCGTCCATTGCCCACCAATCCCCCTCAACACTTCACCTCGGGAGAGGCTCTTGACCCCCAACCAAGCAGAGCCCTGTGATTGGTCACACACCTCTGGATGCCCCACCACAGTGTAGAATCCAATGTATAGCAGGCCAGGTGGCCCACAGGTGTGGCTGCCCTTGTGGCCCCAGCACTGCGTTGGCGGGGAGGCAGCTTCTGCCTGTTCACTCATTCAACAGACATCGGGGGCTGGGTGCCCGGGGGGGTGGGCGGGGAGGGGAGAGGAGGCCGCCTAAACCCTCGAGACCCTTTGTTCAGGCACCATGAACCCTCACTGTCGGAGTCCCCACTCCGAGCCAGGCAGGTGCTGGCGCAAGGCCAGGCTGTGAAAGGCATCCTGGCAAGAAAGAAAGAAGCGGGCTCCTAGGTGTGGGTTCTGCTCCTGGTGGGTTCTTCTGACCAATGATGTCAGAGACCCTCTGCTCACTGCCCGTGATCCACACCAGCACCAACACATCCATATGGGGCCTCAGCAGAGCTCAGGCATAGCAGGACAGGGGCAGAGCTCAGATCCGCACAAGTCAGCATGGATGGAGCAGGGCGTTGAGCTGGGGTCTGGAACCCAGGGACCACTGTGCGGGCCCCTCCCACAGGCCCTGCCCCCGCAGACCCTGCCTTCCCATAAGACTCCGGTCTGTGCCTCCAGGGGCCCTTCCTCATCACAGGTCCCCACCTCCTTAAGCCCTTCACTGGAAAGCCGAGTTTCTGCAGGTACCACCTGTGCGCCCCACCTCCCCCAGCACTCTAGGTTCTCCCAGCTGGGAACCCTGCCGTGTCATGAGGCTGCCACCGTCTGATGTTCCCTAGTGTTCTCTACCATGCAAAGGAGGCTCTTTGGTTTCCATAGATGCTGGGCCCGCTGGGGCCTTCAGCTTGCCCTCCCACCCTCTTTCCTAACGCACAGATGGCTCACATCCACAGACCGAGAGAAGACAAGACAGCTGGGATGCATTTCTCCCCACGTCCCAGGCAGGTCTCCCGCCACGCATCCTCTTCACCAGCCTCCCAAATGTGCAAGCCTTCTGCTCCAATGAGATCTAGCATTCAGGGAGAAAAAAACAAACAAACAAACCTCACCTGCTGTAAGACTGCCCCTCAACATATCAGGACTGATGGGAGAACCAGGTTGGGCCAAACACCCCGTGGGTCTGATGTCACACCAGGAAACAGTCAGTCACAGTGACAACCAGAGTAAATACCAGCACAGTTAACAAGGCTAAGTCCTACCAGATAAAGGAATACTGCAGTAAACACAGGGCTATACCTGCAAAAAAAAAAAAAAGTAAAGGCAGCTTGAAAAGGAATGTGGTCAGGTGAAGCTGCTGAGTTTTGGAAACAAGAGCAAACTGCAAAGATCAGAGGAACCACGTGTTGGCAAAAAAAGAATTTAGTACTTATCTGCCTTTTTTTTACTGAAATGATTTCAGGGTACCCAAATAGCCCTGGTTGGTAAGGGAACGTTTTTTATAGAAGAATTCCACAAGTGCATTCAGAAGGAACAATTAGAAAGGTACCATGTTACAACTCTGGATGTCATACTTGACTCAGACGTGGTCATCAATGGTTCAAATGGTCAGAAGGATGGACAAACGGATGCCAGGGCATCCCACGTTCATGCCCACTGCAACAAGACGACATGATAGACTCCTGCCACAATGCCATGCAAAGGGCAACGCCACGTAGCATTCTTGCCCAGATAACATGAACTCCCATGAAGCTGTCTGAGCTAAATTCCAGTTTAGAGGAAATACTAGGAGTTGAGGAACTAGTTAAATGACACCAAGAGGAAGCAAACAGGCAAGTCTTGAAAATAAGGCATTCTGCAGACAGCTCACCAAGATTCTGCAACAAGGCAATGGCTTTTTAAAAAGGTGGGGGGAAAGAGGCTCTGCTTTAGATTAAAGAGGCTTTAAGAACAATACACACTAAATGCCACATGTGGATTTAATTTGGTTACCAATTTTACAAACCAACTGCAAAAAGGCATTTTCAAGACAATTAAGGAAAACGACATGTGTACTGGGTGTTAAGTGATAGCAAGGAATTGCTGTTATCTTGTTAAGTGTACTAATAACCATATGGTTTTGTTTGAAAATGGCCTTGTTTGTTTTAGAGATCCACAGTGGAGTATATAGGAGCAAATTACTGAGGTCAGGATTTGATGTAAATACTTCAGTCAAAAGGAAAAAGAATAACAGGGGAAAAAAAGAAAAGAAAAGAAAGAGGGAGGGAGGAAGAAAGAAAAATGAGTAGTGAAGCAAGCTGGTAAAATCTTAACTGCTGAATCTGGGTAATGAGAATATGAGATTCATGATTCTATTCTCTTTACCTTCCAGTGCGTTTGAAAATTTGCATAATAACAGTTAAATTTAAAACACGGTATCACCACATGAATATACAATCAGAGCAATGAAGCCAACAAGAAAGTCTAGAAATAACCCCAAACACATATGGCAGCTCAGTATATGATAAAGGTGATATTTCAAATCAGTGAAAAAAAGGTAATTATAAGTGGCTTTGGACAAATGGGTGGCCATCTGGAAAAAAATTAAGCTGGAGTCCAGCAGATGGATCAAATATTCACATTTGAAAAAAAATGAAACCGTAAGCCTATGAGAACATATGAGAATTTCTTTATATTTTCACAGAAGAGAAGGCCTTTCTGTTACTTTGAATCCCATGAAAGTACCAGTAGGCAACCATTTTTGCCGACAGAAATAGTAATTTCACCTAATTTCATGTATGTTACAAAACCCCAAACACATTTTTAAAATGATGGTTCTGGCTGCATACATTTTTAAAATTTTGCATGGCAAAATCGTAACAAACAAAATGAAAACACAATAAATTGGGGAAAAGATTTGCAACTCATACTCCAAAGTATCCGTTTCCTCAATATATAACTTCTATGAATCAGTAAGAAAAATGTCATCAACCCAACAGATATACTAAGTTACTAATTCAAACACCAGTTCGCCAAAAAAGAGAATGCAGGTGGCTCTTATATATACGAAAATATGCTCAATCTCATTCACAGTAAGAGAAATGCTAACTAAAATCGCAACGAGATGCCATTTCTCACCTATCAGATCGGCAAAGTTAAGGGGGTGAAAAAACAGGTGCTCACACACATCGCCAGCAGAAGTATAAATAGGTATGGCTGTGGAGGACAGTTTGGCAAAATCTATCAAAACTGTAAATGCACCTCCACTTCACCCTATTTTATTTCTAGGGATTTATCTTACAAATATGCTCACACTTGAGCAAAAGGATATGTGTGCAAGGGTCCTCACAGCAGCACTGGGTAGAAAAGGAGAGTGGACACAGTCTGAACAGCCACCTTGCAGCACCTGGATGAATGAGTTATCATACACACATCCATTGTGGGAAGACCGCACAGGCGTTAAAAGCAGCAAGGCCACTCTACACACACTGAGACAGGAGCTCCAAGATGCACCGGGAAGAGAAGCCAAGCTAGGCGCAGGCCCGTGGCTGCCAAGTGCATGACAAGAACTAATGCACTGCTGGTGTACAGGGACCAGAAATGTGGGCGGATCCTGAGGAAACAGATAACAACAGGGCCTCAGCTGGGAGCAGCCAGAGCTGGCCAGGGTTGGGAGAAGACACGCTCCACGTGGACCCTTTTTCCTTTTTTTTTTTTTTTTTTTTTGCCGTGAGACATGCGGGATCTTAGTTCCCTGAGCAGGGATCAAACCCGCGACCCCCGCAGGGGAAGCGTGGAGTCCTAACCAGTGGGCCGCCAGGAAGTCCCCCCTACACACCTACACACCCACCCCAACTCCTCCCCCAACCGTTTTACTTTTTGAACGCTATTACAATACCAGCATTTGTAAATTGAGGAGGGAGAAGGGAATCCTAGGGAAAGAAGAGCCGTGAGAGTCCCCACCCACATGGCCACGCATAGGCCATGCCTCTCTTGGCTTCCCAGAGCTCCACACTCAACAGGACTCCACCGATCTCAGCTCCTTCCCCCAGGCAGGCACCCCGAGCAAGCCCCCAAGCAAGGCTCTCTCCTGGAGGTGGCGCAGGGCTGTCTCGCTGCGGCTGGGACACGGCTGGTGTGGCGGGTCAGCTGCCCCTCTGCCTGAGCCATCCACATGTGGACACGTGAGGTGGCATGAGGCCCCAGTCAAAGCCACAAGTCCCCTGGCTCACGCCAGGGTGACATGTCATCAGTGGCCCACAGTCACTGTCCGCCCTGGACTGTGCCCCCCCGACCAGCCCCGCCCCGCTTTCTTGGCATTCCCGGGCATGCCGGTGCATGTCCATCTCAGGGTCTGGGACTAACTGTTCCCTCTGCAGGGAGCCCCCGGCCTCCAGACGTCCACGCGGCTTCCTTCTCCCTCCTCCCTTTGGGGCCTTCCCAGTTAGGCTGCCCTAGTCACTCTACTCTGAATGGAAGACCCCGGCGCTTCTTCCGGCTCCCCCAATCGACCTCTACTTCCCTGTTCTGCCTTTCTCTACCTATTTTCAGATTTTTCTGCACTCCCCAAACCTGGGCCAGGCCTGGCGCACAGAGGCCTGTCCGCCCCTGAGCCACCTAGGGACCTGAGTCTGGACACCCTGCTCCAGTCAACCCGTTACTGAAAGATGGGGAAACAGAGCAGCAGTTTAGCTCAATTCAACTCAGGATCACCTGAGTAGGTGGTGGTGTCTAACCCTGAGCGGGAGGACTCATGGGGGGAGGTGCCCACTGCTGGCACTGCCAAACGAGCCTGCCCTGTCAGGAGGCCCAAGGTGAAGGGCAGGGGCAGGTAGAGACACCCTCCTAAAAAGAACGAAATCATGCCATCTGCAGCAACATGGATGGACCTAGAGATTGTCATACTGAGCGAAGTAAGTCAGACAGAGACAAATATCATATGATATCTCTTGTATGTGGAATCTAAAAAAATGGTACAAGTGAACCTATTTACAAAACAGAAATCGAGTCACAGATGTAGAGAAGAAACTTACGGTTACCAAGGGGGACATGGGGAGGAGGGATAAATTGGGAGACTGGGATTGACATATACACACTATTATATATAAAACAGATACTAATGAGGACCTACTGTATGGCACAGGGAACTCTACTCAACACTCTGTAATGACGTATATGGAAAAGGAATCTAAAAAAGAGTGGATATATGTATATGTGTAAGTGATTCACTTTGCTGTACAGCAGAAATTAACACAACATGGTAAATCAACTCTACTCCAGTAAAAATTAATTTTAAAAAAGGGACACCCTCCTGCTGGGGCAGCCTGAGGGCTGAGGTCAGGCTCAGTCGGGGCTCTCCCTGCCCTTGCCCTGCCCTCATACTCACGGCCAGCCTGGTGCCCGTTACCCGCAGCTCCACGGGGGGACAGCCCACCCAGGAAGCCACCTGCCACACCGTGTCTGATGCCACAGGTGCGTGTGCATGTCCTGGGGCGAGGCTCTGGCCACACCCGGTGCCAGAGGCAGGCTGCAGAGGGAGGCCTGGGCTGAGTCCAGGCTGGAGAAGGCGGCCGGGGGAGTGAGCACGGGCCACTTTGGGCACGCGGGCCACCACCACCGCATCCCTGCAACCCCGCTCTGCCTCCACCTCATGGGGCCACAGATGCTTCGGTGGGAAGGGGCTCGGAGCCCCCGCCCTCGATCTAATTATGTGCTGTGCTGAGAGGCAGAGCCCAGGCCTGGGCTCCATGTCTCCGTCTGCAACCTCTTAACCAGTGACCTTGAATAAAAAAGAAGTGACCCTGTCTGTCACCCCCAGTGGATGCATCTCTGTCCTCCCGGCCCTGCCCCCTGCCCTCAGAGGGGGTCCTGGCCCCTCCACCATCTAGAACTTTGGAGACTGACCTGGCATCACACGCCCTGCACCCTTCTGTGCAAAATGCTGCTGACGCTGCCAGTCTGTGAAAACTGGAGTGGCCCTTCCTGGCATCACGGGGAGCACGGGGAGTGCTCTGGAGCCTAGTTAGCGCACCCAGCTCCACGCACCGTCAGGCTGTGCTCAGGCGTCCCACCCTCCCAGGCCCGGTGGCTGGGTGCTGCCAGGAGGGCCTTCCCCAAGGCTGCTCCCGGCCTGGTGCTGGGGCACTCTTAGAGGCATGTTTGACCGCAGCCAAGCAAACCGAGGCAGGCAGCCCCTGAGGGGGTTTAGGGCCCTCCCTGGACCATTCCTGAGAGCAAGGAGCGCCATTTGGAGCACACGGGATGAAAAGTTCAGAGAAGTTCAGGGAAGAGGAGAACGGCACGGGTGGGCAGGCCAGCGGGGCAGACGGCAGGGAGCCCCGGAGGGGCCCAGCAGGGGTGGGCGGGCTACCAGGCAGAGGCCAGGCCCACAGCCCACCTGTGTGCCAGCCACGCCCCCACTCAACCCTCACGTCTGCCCGCTCGGCTCAGCATCTCTCACCTCCTCAGGTCAGTCCCGTGTGCTGCCACCCCTGAGCTGGGCTGCAGGAAGCCAAGAGGAGCTCATGGGCCCTCCTGCTGCAGGCCATACCCGAGGGCAGACCCCAGGGAGCCAATCAGCCCGGGGCGGACAGCTGCGGGTGGGTGATGAGACAATGGATGGGGCTGGAGTGCAGGTCCCAGACCCCAGGCCAGGGCTCTTCACCCCGCACTGCCCCCACTGGCCTGGCACCAGGACCCTCTCTCGAGGTTAGTGGGCTCTGGACAGCCCTCGGTCTAGGGTTCTCCCACCCCTGGCCTGCCCAGCATCCTGCCATTGAGCCCAGGCTGACGACCATGATTCAGTTCTTCTCTGGACAAGCTGACAGAGACCCTCCACGTGCCAGCACAGCCCTCAGTCCTGGGCCCCGCAGCACAGGGCAGGAGACTCGGATGCAGGCAGATGCACCCCAGGAAGATGAGGCACCACGGCAAGGAGGCCAGTGATCCATGAGCCAGGCCACAGGACGCATGGGCAGAAGCAGGCTGGACCTGAGGCTGCATCCCAAGCCTCCCAAGGACTACTGGGAGAGGCTGGGAGAAGCAGGCGGCTTCCTGCCTGCGGGCAGCAACAGTGACACCGAGGAGGGGGCTGCTGCTGGGCCCACCCAGACTGCTAGGACCTCCTACCAGCCTGGGGCACCTTCCCCTAGGGCGGCCAGCACTGGGCCGTTTGCACCTGCAACCTTCTCCAGGGCACTGGAGGAGTCAAGGGCAGAGCCCCCTCCCTGCCTCCCAGTGAGACAAGCCTGTGATGCAGTCTACACTCCAGAGTCCCCCATGTGGTTAGGCTGAGATGAGACTGCTTGAAATTACACGTCTGTCGTACGGGTCAGAACGGCCATCATCAAAAAATCTACAAACAATAAATGCTGGAGAGGGTGTGGAGAAAAGGGAACCTTCTTACACTGTTGGTAGAAATGTAAACTGGTACAGCCACTATGGAGAAGAGTATGGAGTTTCCTCAAAAAAACTGAAAATAAAACTACCATGTGATCCAGCATATATGTGGAGAAAATCATAATTCGAAAAGATACATGCACCCCACTGTTCACTGTAGCACTATTTACAAGAGGCAAGACATGGAAGCAACCTAAGTGTCCATCGACAGATGAATGGATAAAGAAGATGTGGTACATATATACAATAGAATATTACTCAGCCATAAAAAAAAAAATGCCATTTGCAGAAACATGGATGGACCTAGAGATTACCATACTAAGTAAGCCAAAGACAAATATCCTATGATATCACACATATGTGGAATCTAATTTTTTAAAAATACAAATGAACTTATTTACAAAACAGAAACAGACTTACAGATATCGAAAACAAACTTGTGGTTACCAAAGGGGAAACGTGGCAGGGAGGGATAAATCAGGAGCTTGGGATGAACATATACACACCACTATATATAAGATAGATAACCAACAAGGACCTACTGTATAGCACAGGGAACTCCACTCAATACTCTCTAATAACCTACATGAGAAAAGAATCTAAAAAAGAATGAATATATGTACATGTGTAACTGAATCACTTTGCTGTACACCTGAAACTAACACAACATTGTAAATCAACTGTACTCCAATAAAATTAAAATACAAAAAATAATAATTTTAAAAAATTAAAATAAGAAAGAAAGAAACCGCACTCTGGTGAAACTGCCTCTCCCTTTTCCTACCTGCTTGCTCACCTGCTTACACTCCTGAGGGCACATCCTCGACACCCCATGCATCAGAATCCCCATTTCAGGCTCTGCGTTTGGGGAACCCGACCTAAGCCACGTCTTTCAAAAGCATGTGTGCGATGACCTAGAGGGGTGGGATAGGGAGGGTGGGAGGGAGGCTCAAGAGGGAGGGGATGTGGGGACACGTGTACGCATATGGCTGATTCGCTTTGCTGTGCAACAGAAACTAACACGGTATTGTGAAGCAATTATACTCCAGTAAAGATCTATTAACAAAAAAAAAGTGTGTGTGAGGGACTTTCCTTGTGGTCCAGTGGGTAAAACTCTGTGCTCCCGATGCAGGGGGCCTGGGTTCGATCCCTGGTTGGGGAACTAGACCCCACGTGCCACAACTAAGACCCGGCGCAGCCTAAATAAATAAATTTTTTTTTTTTAAGTGTGTGTGAGATGAGTGGACTTAGGCAAAGTACCTAGAAGAGCGGCTGGCACACAGGGAGCTAGTTACGCCCACTACAAGTCCCTGGAGTTCTACAGCCCAGAGGAAGAGGCATCTCAACCGCCCAGGAGGTGGAGAAGCTCCTGCTGGGAGCCCTGTCCAAGCTGAGACCTGAGGTGTGAGTGTGAGATCAGGGAAGCCCAGGGGATGAGGGGAGGTCAGTCAAAGTCAGGAAAGGGAGCGAGAGCCAGCTCAGGGCCTGCACACAGGGAGAGGGCAGCAGAAAGGGCACAGGAAGATGAAGGGAGGCACAAAAGAAGCACGTCACCTTCTCTCCAAAGTGCTCCTTGGCACAGAGGAAAGACCTGGGTTCAAGTTCTGCCTTTGCCTCTCTCTCCAGACCCAAGAGGCTCGTGAGCAAAATGGGTATAATGATGCCAGCATCCAAAAACAAAAAAAAGCTTACAGCGTTAAATTAAGTCAGGTGTTAGTGAAATGCACGGCAGAGTCCTTGGGACAGAGGGCTGGTCAGGGCCCCCTCCCTGCATGTGAATGTGCACGCACACACACACACACATACACACACACATATGGAGTCCACACGTACACGCAGCGTGTCAAGATTCTGAGCATGGACAGGGTGGTCCAGGGCTCTGGCCTCCGCCACACTGCCCGCTGTTCCATCCTCTCTCTGCTCTGCAACCTTGGGCCTTTCCCTGCACTGGCCCTTCCTTTTTTTCCCCTAACAGCACCCCAATAACCTCATAGAACAACGGCTCTTCAGAATCTCAGCCCAAACTCAGACACGCCTGGTGTCCTCCCCTCCAGGGCTGGGAATGGCTATCACCTGTGAATGGTGGCTGTGACCAGAGAGTGTGCTTTAAAAGTCCTGGTCTCAGGGCTTCCCTGGTGGCGCAGTGGTTAAGAATCCGCCTGCCAATGCAGGGGACACGGGTTCGGGCCCTGATCCCGGAAGACCCCACATGCCGTGGAGCAACTAAGCCCGTGCGCCACAACTACTGAGCCTGCGCTCTACAGCCCACGAGCCACAACTACTGAGCCTGCACTCTAGGGCCCGCGAGCCACAACTACTGGAGCCTGCTCGCCTAGAGCCTGTGCTCTGCAGCAAGAGAAGCCACCGCAATGAGAAGCCTGCGCACCGCAACGAAGAGAACCCCCCGCTCGCCGCAACTAGAGAAAGCCCACGCACAGCAACAAAGACCCACTGCAACTAGAGTTGCACGACAACGAAGACCCAACACAGCCAAAAATAAATAAATAAATAAAATTTATACAAAATTAAAAAAAAAAAGTCCTGGTCTCTGCACTGGGGGCAGGGCAGCTCCCCCAGACCCAGCCTGGCCTGACTGCAAGGAAAAGCCAGGGGATCCTGCATCTCCCCCAGGCACCCCTGCAGTCACGGGAGGCCTGGCCACCGCTCCCTGCCTCTAACCCCCTTCCAAGGCACCCACTGCCTGGCCCCTTTCCCACCAGCTGGGGCCGAGGAGGAGGTACGTGGACACGGACGCCTCAAAGAATGTGGAATACCCAGACAAGGTCAGCTGGTGACACATCTGCGGTGCTGTGCGCACGAAGGCTGTGTCCCACAAGTGTCCCTCATTATGTTTCTATAATTTCATTTCAGTATCGTCTCATTTTCATTATGATTTCTTCTTGGATTCACTAAGCATTTATAAACGTGTTTTAAATTTTCCAAATACTAGAGTTATGTTTTGTTATTATTTCTATCAGAACTGCGTTGTAGGCAGAAAACACGGTCTGAATCACACAGTGCCTTTGATATTCCTTGAGGCGTTTTGACGGTCAGTTTGCAGGCAATTTTCATGAATGTTCCCATCATTAACGGCATGGTCCTGCAAGCACCCTGGAGCTCACGAGCCCTCCATCCTGGGGCGGACCAGGTACTGCGGGAGGCTCTGCCCCACGCGAGACACCCACTCTTGGAAGCGATTCTGGCCTTTCCCAGAGGAATAGCTCTGACCCTTGTCAGCCCTGCTCACCGTCAAGCCTCCCTCCGTAGTCCTGGAGAACCCCCTGACCCAGCAGCGAGAGACCAGGGCCCAGGTGCTCACAGGTCACCCCAGAGACTGGCAGACTGCTCACGCTGGTGGGGGTGGGCTACCCTCCCAGGCCCGAGGACGGAGGGGCTCAGGGCATGGAGGACTCCTCCCACGGTAGGGCTGAGCACCTGGCCTGCCATGGGCGGTGTGGACAGGACGTGGGCTCTTCCAGGGGCAGCCCTGATGCTCTCCTGTTCCTGGCCTCATCCGCCCAGCAGGGGCCACCCACCGCTAATAACCGCAATAAAACCAATAACTGACGCAGCCTCCTGCCTGCTCCAAGGGATCAACTCAGGAAAGCTGCGGAGGCTCCCCTCAGAAGTCCACGAGCTCCTTCTCTATGAGCCTCTAACCCCATCCGACCCTAATCCCTCCAGCCTCATCCCCAAGCTGGTGCACATGGCCAGCTCTCGCCCTCCTTCACTCTCCCCCAGCTCTGAGGGCAGAGACGTGGATCCCAGGGCCAACCGCCCGTCCCCAGTTGGCACGGCCCGGGCTGCGTGTCATTACCGCATTCAACCAAAGCCCTAACCTCAGAGGAGGAACGGAACCCAGACAGGGCTTGTTCAGAGTCCACAACCGAAACGGGCTTGGGCACCGAACCAGTCTCCGGGGAAGTCCTAGGCAAGAGAAGCCTGGGCCTCTGAGCCTGGGTTTCCGCAGTGACAAAACGGGTCTCCTCACCCTGGAAAGGGCCTGGTGCCAGGGCTGGACACACCCCCGTGAGCCAGCTGCGGCTGGGATCCAGGCCACACGCAGATGGAATCGAGGCTCCGTGACACTCACATGGCGGGGGTCTGGGTACCAGAGGCCCAGAGAGCCCCGGGGGCAGAGGGGTCCACACAACCTGGACAGCCTCGGTGCGGGTGTGGAAACAGGCTCTGCTCATAAACCCATCAGAACGCACACCCTCGCCCAGCCCCCTCGGTTTCTGGGTGAGCCAGCCTCCTCCACGGAAGCTACTCTTTGTTAACAGTGTTGCCATGACAACCAGATCCAGGGAGAACTCTCTCTTCAAGGTAGAGTCTGAGGGTGACACTTGGAGAAACGGAAGTGGTGGTGACAACAGGCAAGGGCCTGTCCTCCCGGCCCCACCCCCCCTTGCCTGTCCCAGAGCTTGTGGGTCTGCTCCCCTCTCCTCTCCCCGAAAGGGGACGGCAACGTGGCTGAGGCCAGGAGCCTCCCACCCACCGACACGCAGGTTCCCAGACACAGACCTGCGCTCTCCGCCCGCCGTGCACAGACTTTCACACACATCCCACAAACGTTGCTGAGTCCCCCAGCACAGCCAGCATCGCAGAGCTGGCGGTCCATCTGGGGCCGACGGGCCAGGTATAGACCTGAGCCCGAGGGATCACAGACAGACAATTACACAGTATGCCCAGGGCACCCCGCAGAGCACACCTGTGCAGGAAGGCGCCCTAAGGAAGGCTGGGAGCCGACCAGGTGGGGAGAGGCCGTCCTGCTTGGGAGCAGGAGGCTCCAAGCATTTTTACAAAGAGAAGGTTAAAGGTCACTGGGCTGTGCTGTGGGGCAGGCACTGCAGGGGAAGCAGGCCGCTGCCACGGTCCAGGCCAGGGGAGGGCAGCCCAGCCGGCCGCGGAGGTGGCAGTGGGCAGGGGGAGGGGGAGGGGAGGGGTGGGGTCAGAGGAGCCGAAGGCTCAGTCAAGGGCTGACCTGGCAGAGTAAGAGGGAGGCCCTGGCTGTCCCACCTGCTCAGAGCGGGGGCTGGGCAGGGGAGGCTCAGGGGTTCGATGACAGCGGACAGGCTGCCCGTGGTCACCTGGGAGACAGCCAGCAGGCCTGGGCTCAAATGCTGCTGGGACCTCAAAAGCTGGGGTGGGATCAACACCAAGGAGGAAACAGCAGCCACGTCTGGGGAGGAGAGGATGGAGACCCAGGTCTTAAGGAAAGGAAGGGGAACACTGAGTGCCCCGGGAGAGGAGGGAGCACCCGCAGGAAGGTCTGCAGGGGGGCCGGAGGACACGGAGGCGCGGGGGGGCCCGCAGAGCCCGGGGGACCACGGCCAGGGAGCAGTGCCAGAGACACCCAAGGGCCTCTGAAGCCTGTTTGCCTGGAGTGAGGGGCGTACAGATGGGAGTGGGCTGGGCTGAGTGGGAAGTGCTGGTATGCAGTGGGCAAGCAGAGAACACCCTTTACAGTCGGCCCGCGCAGGGGAGGAGAGCAGGGTGCAAAAGAGCTGGAGGGGGAGACGGCTGAGGAAGGTTTGTCGTTGTGCTCGAGCTGGGAGAAGCTGTCGGCAAGTGGCTTCACCTCTGAGGCTATCAGCTGTCAACTAGGGCGACAGCACCGCACCTGGGAGGAGCTGGAGGAGTGGGAACAACGGCCTGAGCTCTCGACGCCGCACCTACGGCGCAGGCTCCCTGCCTGGGGGCTCAGCGCGTGTGTCTCCCAGGAGAAATGGGGTGCTCTCCTCTGAAGAGCTGGGACCCTCACCAAGGCCCAGGCCCCTCCTTCCTAAGCTGGTGCTCACCCATCGCTTCCCAAACTCACCCCACTCCGCGGAGGACCCCAGAGCCCGCTCAGAAGGACCACGGCACGGCCCGAGCTCCTGCCACTACCCCGGGCGGCACAGGCCGCAGCCTGCCCCCAACCATCCCCGCCCAGTGCAGGGACTCGCGGCGGCCAGGGGGACAAGAGGCTCTTTTCTCCCGTGCTACGTCCACATCCCGGCACCAGTGCACTGACCCTGAAGAGCTTCCCTCTTACATAAGTGAGACGGGAGAAGCTTCCAGGGCAGGACCACTGGGTGTTGCCCTGAATCCTACTCAAGGCACCTGTGGGGCTCTAAGGACATGCTTTTGCAGACAAGAGCGTTCAGACACCTGAAGCCACCTGACTATCCACCCTGAGGCAGGGTCAGCGACAGGCAGCACTCACACCCCTGCCCCTCCCCAGCCCTGGCAGGCATCGGTGTGGACCCTGATGACTTCATACTCTTTACCAGACACCTCTCACCAGCCTCCTTCCAGGGCCTGAGACCCGTCCCAAAAGGCAAATCCCCAAGGCCCTCCCTGCCTCCAGCACCTGGCCTCTGTCCCTCCCATACTTGGCACAGGCCTGGACATGCGAGGCTTTCGACTTTCCCTTCCACGGTTCCCGCCACGCCACAGCCATGCTGATGTCTGCTGACCTTCCCAAACCCCACTCTGGAGTTGTGAGACTGGGACTTCCCGGTGTCCCCACTGCAGGGACATTCTGAATGGACCAGTAACAGCCAGCTCACTCTGTGCCAGCCCAGGGCACCCTTGTGTTCACTCTCTCTCTCACACAAACACAGCCCCAGGCTCTGTGCCCAGAAAGAGGTGAGAAAGGCACACAGTCTTAAAAGAGGGCAGAGTGTCCTCCCCAGACCCCAACAGATCAGGGCGCCCTGACATGTGGCCAGTGGGTGTCAGAGGTCCGCCTCGTCTCCCACGGCCAAGGGCCTGGCAGCTTCCCCACCGATGCCACCCTGTGATGCCGGGCCTCCCTCCCGTCCTCCCTGCTTCCCTCCTCAGATTACGCCTGGAAGACGTGTTGCTAAGTAAACACTCATCTCAGGAGGAAGGTGGGCAGGCGAGGGCAAAGGGATGAGAGGCAGCCTGCAGTGGGTGGGAGCTACAGGAAGCAGATCTCTGCTCAGCATTTGGAAGCTCTGAGAGTAAAAACAGCCAGAGCGGACCAGGGCTGAAGCAGATGGCCTCAGGAGGGAACAGGGAGGGAGGAGACGTCCCAGCAGGGGGCAGTAGGAGGGCCGGCTGGCACTAAGTCAAGACCACCTGGACAGGCCCTGCCCGGCAACTCTGTGGCCCTGGCACCCACCCCCAGCAGGTCCTGTAGGGACGCCCGGGGGGGCCCTCTTCTGGGGTAGGGCCATGCAGCGAAGTGCAGCCTACACCCACCCACCCCAGCCCCAACCCCAACTCCTGAAGGCAGCGTGTGGACCTCACAGCCGCACTCCTAGCCCTGCACCTTCACTTGGCCTATTTGACAAATCTGGCTTTGAAACATGCGGCTTGAAAACAGGGTTCTGTGGTTAAAAACCAAATATCAACCAAAGCTATTCCCATCCTGCCAGTGTGGCCCATTATTCACAGATGAGGAAACAGGTAGGCTCGGGGGCCCTCAGGCTACACCTGAGCATCCCAGCCTCTAATTGCTCTCCTCTGGAGGACCCAGGAGACGGACTAATGGCTCTGTCCCTCGTCTGGCCAGCTGCAGGGGGGCCACTTGTGCTGGGGATGCCCTTCCCCCTCAGCCTGGGCCCACCAGCCCCTGGCCTCACTCGGGTCGACCCAGCACAAACGCTGGTGGTGCCAGTATTTCTCCCTCCTCCCCCTCCCCCTCCCCCTCCCCCTGCGGTTGCTAAGTTACACCAAAAAACCCCTCTGCTCTGTGTGAACTGTTCCATTTCCACGATTTGCCAGGTGGAAGGAAGCCATCAGGCTGGCAGTTCAAGGATGCCTCCCAGAGAAAAACAAACTTGTTGGCTGGCTCTCTGGCCCCCACGGCATACCTGGGGACAGGGACACCTGCTGTGCTCCTGTGTGCTGGAGCACACAGCCTCCCTGGGAGGGTGTCAGCATGTGGGCCCACACTGCTCGCTCTTCTCAGGGGTAGGGCTTGCAGATTCTGCTGCTAACCCCACCCAGGCCCATGACCCCAGAGGGCTGCTGGTCACTCTGACACATGTCCTTAAGAACAAAGAAAGGCTGGAGGGGCAGAAAACCTACCCCTGTGCCCCAAGCGAAGCCCTCCACCTCCCCCCACTCTGAATCCCCTCCTCCTATTCTGGGTTGGGGTCCTGAGGTTCCATTGCAAGGTGTCCCTGGATGTCAGCGGAAATGCCCTCACAAGTCACTGAAACCATGGTGTCACTCTACAGGGAAACCGAGTCTCAGAGGAGGCTGCAGCCTGCCCACAGCTCAAAAGTCAAGACCTGTGGCCTCCCTACTCCCTAGTTTTCTGCTCACAACAGGAGCTGCTGCTTTGCTCTCTGCCCTCCTATCTGGGCAGGGAAGGGCCTGGACCCAGGCGAGGCTGAGCTGGGCCAGACTGTCCAGAGGGAGGTGGGAGACCCCTGAGGGGCAGGCCCGACCACTGCCTCTGCGAATTACCCCTGCATATGCCAGCCGGACTCTGCACGTCCTGGGCTCCCAGGTCAGGTGGCCATCTGGGCCCTTCCATTGCTCAGGAGGGTGGGAGAAGCATGACAGCAGTGGGGAGGGTGAACCTGACAGGGCTCCCGTTTCCAAGCAGGGGAGAAGGGTGCTCCATCCACTACCACATCTAAGAGGCAGGCGGCCTCCCTGTAAACATCCACCAGCTCCAGCACTCAGAAGCAGCTAGAGATGCAGGGCACAAGTGGCCTGCTGCTCGTCTGTCTCCCCCCTCACATGCGCAGACCAGAACTAGCTGCACCTGCCCCAGGCTCTGTTTCCAGCAGGGAGGGCCCGGGGCAGAGAGAGCACGGTCCTTCAAATGACCCTTGCCCACGGTGCAGACAGGGGCATCTCGCCCTGGCCCTGGCCGGCTCCCCTCAAATGCTGAGCTCACGCCCCAATTCCTCGCCACACAGCAAGGGCGTGAGATGCCACCGCGGGGCCCAGAATGCAGACAAGCAAACGGAAACTTCCAACTGCGCAGCCCTAGCGCCTCAGATTTCCCAGCCTCCCTCCTCCACACCAGACCCGGGGCAGGGGACCCGCCGGCGGGTGTCCACGCCAGCCCGCCGAGTGCGCTCCCGCCACGCCCAGGCTGAGACCACCCGCTGCCCCGCAGGGCCTGGGGACTGGGAGGTCCTGACACTGTCCAGCCCGAGGCGGAGTTCTGGGCAACTCCGCACTGGGCTCCCGCACGCCCTCTTACACGCGCGCCCCGCGACCCGCGCCGGGAGCCCGCGCCCCGGCCCCACGACGGCCGCGCCAGGCGGGACCCTAGGCCCGCGTACGCCCCGCCCTGCCCGCGCAGGCGAGCGGAGGGGACGGCCCGCAAGAGGGAGGGAGGGAGGGACGGACAGAGGGACTGAGGACCGGCGGCCGCTGCCTACCTCGGTCCGGGCCAGCGTAGCTCCCGCGCAGCCCTTGCGCCGCAGTCTGGCCCACAGCAGCGCGCGGCCGGCGCCGGCGGCGGCTCATGCTCTGCACCCGGGCCCGCGGCACCCGCCCACCCGCGGCCGCCCCCGCGCTGCGCCAGCTGCGGGCAGAGCGGCTCCCTCCGCAGCCGGCGCCGGGGAGCGCGAGCGAGCGAACGCGGAGCGAGCGAACGCGGAGCGAGCACGGAACGGGCACGGATCGGGCACGAAGCGGGCGGGCGCGAGAGCGCGTGGAGCGGGCGGGCGCGGGGCGAGGGTGCGGGGCGGGCGCCGGGAGAGGGAGGGCGCGGGGTGAGGAAGGGCGCAGGGCGGGCGCGTGGAGAGAGAAAGTGCAGGACCAAGGTGCAAGAACAGGTAGAACGCGTGTCCAGGGAGCAGGGCGCCGGGCGGGGGCAGGGGTTGGGGGCGAAGAGGGAGGGCGCGGGGAGAGACGGGGCCAGCCTTTCATTTTAAAAAGGATAAGGCAACAAACACCCCCAAAGGTGACGTGGCCTCCTCTTGTGAAAGACCGTTTGAGGATTCTCAGAGAGCTGCCCAAATTTTTATCATCCGCATCTGACAGTGAAAGCGCTTCCGTGGGCAAACCTGGTCTCTTCGGCTATTCCCTTCAACGGTCACAACCACGCTATATGGTTGGTGTTGGTTTTGTCGCCACTGGTCAGATGAGTAAACATATACATGGTCAGGGAAGCGAAGTGACCCTGCAGAATCTCAGAGCTGGTAAGTGGCAGAGCGAGGGTCCAAAACCATCTTGAGAGATTCCATAGTCCCCATTTTTCCAAAACCACTGAGAGGATGATGATCCAGGTTTTCTGGCTCCCAGAGAAGCCTCCTGTCTCTCTGAAGGGATATCCCTGTTCTCTGGCAACAACCAGGGTGTGGGGGAGGAGGGGGGTCAGGAGGGACTCAGACTCAGGTGAATATGGAAGAGGTCTGGGGCCAGGAAGGGGTGGAAGGGTCTGGGTGAAGGAACGGGAAGGTGCCCCTTAACACGGCTTGGAGAAGCTGAGGACCTTTTGTATTCATTCATTCAGTACATGTTTATTGAGCACCTACTGTGCCATTCTGGGCACTGGGGTACAGGTGTGAATGTCCGTGTCTGGTTGAAATTTGCACTTTTTTGAGGGGGAGGGGTACATGTTCATGCAGTCAAAACATGGGGGTGTTGTTTTTTTTAATATTTATTTATTTATTTATTTTGGCTTTTCCGGGTCTTAGTTGGGGCACAGGGGATCTTCGTTGCGGCATGCAGGCTCTTAGTTGTGGCATGCATGCAGGATCTAGTTCCCTGACCAGGGATCGAACCCAGGCCCCCTGCATTGGGAGCACAGAGTCTTAACCACGGGACCCCTAGGAAAGTCCCCTGAAGTTTGCATTTTGAGGGAAGCAGGCAGTAAATAAAAACACAAGTAAATATTTCATATGTCAGATGATGCAGATGCTCTGGAGAAAAGCATGGCAGGGAGAGGGCACAGAAGTGCAACTTATGGAGTTATTTTATTTTGACTTTGGTCAGGGAAGTCTTCCCTGAAAGGGTGACATTTGCGCAAAGACCTAACCGACGCAAGCCATGCTGAATCTGATAGATGAACATTTGATGCAAAGGGAACAGGAAGTGCAAAGGCCCTGAAATGGGAGTATGCCTTGGTCATGGGCAGGCAATAAGGAGGAGGTCAGAGTGGTATGAAAATGAGTGAGAGTGTGGTGGAGAGTGAGATTCCAGGGGGTACCAGGGTGACCAGATCAGGAAGAGCCGGGTTGGCCATCGGCCCATTGTGACTTTGACTCAGAGGGAGCAACAAAAGCTTGTGGAGGCTTTTGCACAGTAATGTTATGGTCTGACTTTTTTTTTTACAAAAACATTTCATTATGGAAAATTGCAAACATTTACAAAAGTAGGCCCTAAGGTATAATAAACCCAATGTTGGGCTCCAACAATTATCAATACTGTACCTGTATTGCACCTGTACCCTCACCCACCACTCCCTATATAATTTAAGTGAACACTGACAGCTTTTTATATAACACATAAATATATTTATACATAGATGATAGTACACAAATCATAAATTTGTGCTTGATAGATTTTCAATGAGGATACTAATAACCATCTGTACCTTGATTTTTATTGTGGGAAGGTTTTAAATTACAGAATCATTTTCTTTAATAGATAGAGGACCATGCAGATTATCCACTTCTTCCTATGTCACTTTGGTAAACTGCATTTTTGAAATATTTTTCCATTTTGTCTAAATTTTCAGATTTATTGACATGTTATTCATAACATCCTCATATTATCCCTCAGATGTCCATAGAATCTGTAGTGCTGTCCCACTTTTCATTCTGATATTGGGGCTCTTTGTGTTTTCTCTTTCTTTCCTTGACCAGTCTTGCTGGTGTTTTGTCAATTTTATAATTTTTTTCCAAAGAGCAACTTTCAGCTTTGTTGAGTTTTCTCTATTGTGCCCTGTATTTCATTGATCTCTGCTCTTAGTTTTATTGTGTCTATATTTCTACTTTTGGAGAGATATTTATTGTCCTTTTTGTTTGTTTCTTAAGTTGGAAGCTAGGCTTCTTGATTTTTGACTATATTCATTTAAAGCTATAAATTTCCTTTTAAGCACTGCTTTACCGTCTCTCACAAGTTTTACGTGTTTTTTTAATTATCATTTAGCTCACGATAGTTAAATTTCCATTTTGATTTCTCTTTTGGCCCGTAAATTATGTAGAAGGGTGTTACTTAGTTTCCAAATATTAGGGGATGTTCTAGTTATCTTCTTACTGAGTTCCAATTTAATTATACAAAAGGATATACTCTGAATTATTTCAATTATATAAAATCTGCTATACATTCTTTATGACCCAGAATATGTTCTGTTTTGGTAAGTGTCCCATATGCCCTTGAAAAGAATGAAAATTCTGTATGTATTAGTTAGGTCAGGTTGGTTAGTCAAGTCCAAATCTATATTGCTACTGAATTGTATCTTGTATTCTGTCAGTTCCTGAGGCAAACTGGAAATAACCCAAAAGTTCTTCAATGAGTGAACAGATAAACTGTGATACGTCCACTTAGTGGGATACTACTCAGCAACAACATGCTCAAAGAGATCCAAACTGCATGATTCCATGTATATGACATTTATATGACATTCTAGAAAAGGCAAAACTGCAGAGATGGAGAACAGATCAGTGGTCCCCAGGGGTTGGTGGGGTGGAGGGGAGGGGAGGGTTGACTACAGCATGGGGAAAATTTTAGGAGCCATGAAGTGTACCTGTATCTTGATTTGTGGCGGTGATCACATGACTCTATGCATTTGTCAAGACTTAAAGTAACTGCACACCAAAAAGAGTGAATTTTACTATATGTAAATTTAAAAATAGTTTTCAATCTCCAATATAATTACAGGCTTCTGTGACTACCCTGTCATCTCTTTTTGTTGCGATGTTGTCCACAAGTTTCTGATTTTCCCTTCCTTTTTGCTATATCCATTATTATGGGGGAAATCAGGATGATCCATTACTGCCAATGAACATAGCATTGCCACTGTTGCCACAAAGATGAAGTCTGCAGGATGCACAGGAGAAGTCGAGGGAAAGGTTAAAAGGCTGTTGCAATATTTAGATGATGGATGATGGTGACAGACCAGGAGAGTCTAATGGAGCTAATAGTGCTAAAAGTGCTAAGCGTTTGCAACTGGACATGTACTGCAGATGGAGACAAAAGTGCCTGGGTCGGAGAAAAGGGAGGAGCCAGAAATCCTTTTGCCCCAGTCACTCCTGCTGCGCCCCTTGCCCATGCTGGGGAGCATGTCCTGAGGTGCCTCTGCATAGCGGGACACTGGCAGTGCTTTGAATGTTGCTTTATTTGGGCTGGCTTTGGGATAGAGGGATTTCTGCAGGTTGTGGGAACTAAAAGATATATGTCTATGACAATTCAGCCACTGTTGCACCCAGACATTGTCTTGCCTCAAACATGCCCCTTTAATACCTCTCATCACCATGACTGCACTGGCTTACAACATTTTACTTCCATGGAGTCCAGTTCATTGACTATATGGGGTGCTCTGGATCTGTCATTCCCCACCCAGACCAGATTTTCCCAGGATTTCCGCTTTCTCCCTCCTGACTTCACTTGCCTCCCGTTTCAGCCTTGTTTCCATAGAACAGGTTTTCAATTGTTCCCTTGCCAAAATGATAGATTTCCTTGCTCGTTTTACCTTCATGTCTCCCACCTGGCCAAACTCCATTGAGAGATGAATCCAAATCTGCCTTCTCCAGATGTACCCTCAGGTATCTAAGTGCTGCCAGACGCAATCATACAGCCCTGCTATCACTCTAAATTCACAATAAATTCATCAGTGGAACTGAGGACTCAAGACTACTCAGTCATTCTCCTATGGTTCTTTTTCTCCTCTTCTTAACTGTGAAATATGTCAGACATACAGAAGAGTGTATGAAATGTACATGTATAGTTTCAAGAATAATCACAATGAGAAAACCCACAGGGTAGAGTTCCCTGGTGGCCTAGTGGTTAGGATTCGGCATTTTCACTGCAGAGGCCCCGGTTCAATCCCTGGTTGGGGAACCATCCTGCATGCCATGCAGTGCAGCCAAAATACAAAAGTACAAAAATAAATAAATAGAAAAATAAAAGAAGAATTGTGTATATGTGCTATCTCTCATTTCTCTCATTCTCTCTTAAACCCATTCCGATTAACCCTCATAATTCCACTAAGACACAAGGTCACAAGTGACCACCACATTCCTATAGTCATTTTTCAGTCCGTGAACCACTTGATCTATCAGCATTTGGCAATCAATCACTATATCTTCTTTCAAACACTTCTGAGCTTCTAAGACACCACACCTGACTGCTGTTCTGCCTACTTTTCTGACTGCTTCTCTTAATCTGTTGCAGGTCCTTCTTTAAAAAAAAAGAAAAAGAAAAGAATACCCATGGGATCAGGACTTAGGCTAAGAAATAGGACATTGCCAGTACATGAGAAGCCGTCGCCTTTGTGTCCTCCCCAGTTTTCCCTCATCCCCTCTCCCTACCACCTCCCTCCCAGAGGTAACTGTTATCCTGATATTTATTCCCATGCCTTTATTTAAACTTTCACTCCTAGATATGTATGCCTGTCTTTGAACTTCTGTGAATGGAATCATACTGTATATTTTCTACTGTTACTTGCTTGCATCATCAATATGATGTTTGGGAGATTCACCCATGTTGATGAGTATAGTTTATTCATGTTTACTGTTGTTTGGCATTCTGTTATATTTATGTGGTCTACTATTAGTAGACATTTGGGGAGCTGACATTTTTGCTATTATTCACTCGTTCACTGGACAAATATTTCTTGAGCACCTACTGCGTGCCAGGTACTACTTTAGGCCTTGGGATAGAACAGTGATCAAAACTGATAAAATCCCTTCCCCCGTGGGTATTCTAGGTGTGGAAAACTACAATAAATAGAAAAAAATAGGTAAGTTATGTTGTATGTTAAAAGAGGAGAAGTCCTAATTAGGACCAAAAGCAGGGAAAGAGATGGAAAGTACCAGGGTGGGAGGCTGCAATGGAGCTTCTACGGTATTCGCCACTGAGTTGACATCTAAGCCAAGACGTGTGGCCATCTAAGGTGAGGTGTTCCAGCAGAGGGAGAAGCAGCGCAGCATTCTCAAGACAGGACGATACAGAAGGGTCTGTGCAATGCCACTCTGTCACTAACTACCTTGAGTTAGGCCAAACTTCACAAGTTAAGGGCATATGCCCCACAAGACTGCCCTCACTTCAGACACCCACACCAAGCTCAGGGGTCCCCAGGCCACCCATGCTTCTGACCAACTGGTTACACTTATGGAGGTTCCCCCTACTCCCTCAAGTTCCAGAATTCACTAAAAGAACTCAGGTAAGCACTGTACTTAGGCTTACAATCTTACCATAACAAAAAGGATTCAAATCAGGAAAAAGAGTCTCATAGGGCAAGATTTGGGAGGATCCCGAACACAAAGCTTCCATGTCTCTTCCCCACAGTCAGGATGTGTCACCCTCCTGGCATAGAGTATTGTTAACCAAGGAAGTTACCCTGAGCTTTTGTGTCCAGAGTTTTATTTCTGTGTCTAGGGTTTCATTATGTAGGCATGATTAAATCATCCATTGCCCATGCAGTTCAATCTCCAGCCCCTTCCCCTTCCCCCAGAAGATGGGCTGATGTCACATGACTCAAAGCCCCACCCCTCTTATCACATGGTCTTTCAGGCATGACCAACCCCCATCCTGAGTCATCTCATTAGCATAAACTCAGGTGTGGTCTGAGGGCCCACCAGGAACAACAAAGACGCTTCTAACACTCAGGAAATTCCAAGGATTAGGAGCTCCCTCCCAGGAAACAGGGGACAAACTCCAGCCAATTTCATCATACAACATCCCATGTGTCTGGAGAAGAGTAAGCATGGCCAAAAATAAAAGGAGATGAGGGACTTCCCTGGTGGTGCAGTGGTTAAGAATCCGCCTGCCAATGCAGGGGATGCGGCTTCAATCCCTGGTCCGGGAAGATCCCATATGCCGCGGAGCAACTAAGCCCATACGCCACAACTACTGAGCCTGTGCTCTAGAGCCCACGAGCCACAACTACTGAGCCTGCGAGCCACAACTACTGAAGCCCACATGGCTAGAGCCTGTGCTCCACAACAAAAGAAGCCACCACAATGAGAAGTCCTCACACTGCAACGAAGAGTACCCTCCCTAGCCACAACTAGAGAAAGCCCACGCGCAGCAACAAAGACTCAACACAGCCAAAAATAAATAAATAAATTTTAAAAAAGAAAAAGGAGATGAGATCAGAGAGATACTAGGACTAGATCCCTTCGGTTATTCTAGTGCCTGTTTCCTGGTGCCTGGGTGGAAGGGTTTTCTCAAGTGTAGACTGGAAGTGCAACTTCTGGGTCACAGGAAGTGGATGTGTTCAACTCTGTTGGGAAATATCCAATTGTTTTCTAAAATAGTTATACCAATATACACGCTTACCAGCAGAGTATGGCGTTCCCATTGTTTCAATCTGTGGTAGGCAGAGTAATGGCCCCCAAGAAGTCCATCTCCTAATCCCCAGAAGCTGTTAATATGTTTCCTTTCCTTACATTATAAAAAAACTTTGCAGATGTGATTAGTTAAGGATCTCAACTTGAGGAGATTGGGAGGGTGGGCACTGTACTCACAAGGACACATAAGAGGGACGCTAAGGTTCAGAGTCACAGAAGGAGATGTGATTGTTCCTGATGAATTTAAGGTTCTTGCCTCATCACAAAAGAATCCAGTGAGAGACAAAGTGATAGGTAAGAAGTGGATTTATTTAGAGAGAAACACACTCCAAAGACAGAGCATGGGCCATCTCAGAAGGCTAGAAGCCCTGAAATATGGCATGGTTAGTTTTCATGGGCTGGGTAATTTCATAGGCTAAGGAGTGGGAGGATTATTCCAATTATTTCGGGGAAGGGGCGGAGATTTCCAGGACTTGGGCCACCACCCACTCTTTGGCCTTTTATGGTTGGCCTCAGAACTGTCATGGCGCTGGCAGGCATGTCACTTAGCTTATGCTAATGTATTACAATGGGCATATGATTGGGCTCAAGGTCCACTGGAAGTCAAATATTCTGTCATCTTGGACCTAGTCGGTTCTAACCAGTTTTTGTCATGTCCTATGTCATTCTTTTAAAGGTTGTGCCCTGCCCCCTTCCCTCCTGTTTCATGATGAGAAAAGCAGAGGTCAGAAGGAGTGAGAGAGATTTGAAGATGCTACACTGCTGGCTTTGAAGATGGAAGAAGGGACTGATAGGGACAGAGTAGGATAGTTACACAAGTAGTTTTAGAAATCCCACTAGGGGATTATAGATAGAGAGGGAAACACAGGGAATTTTGGGAGACCACTGTAAGTTAATGATCACTCGAGAAAGCTATCGGAACATCATGGAACAAAGCAGGCTTGCTTAACTACAAAGCCATCAATAAAAGCATGAGATATGCCCCAGGCCATTAAGTGAAAAAATGAAACCTTCAGCCTGCTGGTCAAGTCCAGCAAGATAATCATCCTTAGAACCAAGGACAGGAATATAAGGGAAAGGTGACATTCCAAAGCAGGAGACCCTCATTATACTGA